>NC_134038.1:12876452-13193509 GCF_965140245.1 Athene noctua | reverse complement strand
GCATTAGCCAGAATATGAAAGGCCACAACTACATGTGGGCAAAATTCATTGGGAAATACAACCTCACAAGCAAACCCAGCTCACCTGCCCTGCCCCTGAGCCTGCTTTGCCATCTCCACCAGCCTGGCTCAAGCAGCCCTGGGCTCGGAGCCAGAGCCGTAACGGGCTGTGGTGGTGGCACAGGCGGGCTGGTGCTAGAGTGCTCTGCACCGTGGTGGGGCAGTCGGTGGGTATACACCAGGTGGGTCTTAACTTCTATTCAAATACAAGCTTACAAAAACTGCCCCCTCTTCCTCCACCAAAACCCTATTTCTGTGCTTTGCTTGCCTGGTAACTGTATTCAGAAATTATGCAAACACCAAAACACTCAGTTTTTTAATTATGTGCAATTTTGCACCCTCCAGTCAACCAACCGCATCATTTTTTGGGGAGCTATAAAACAACAAAAAGATCCTCCTGACTTTTACAAGCACTCAAGCAGGTCTGACATACTCTGTAACATGATGGGTACCCCACATGCCAGCATTAAAACCAACACCAAAAACCCACACCCCACAACAAAATAAATGTTTTGCACTTGCAGATGCAAGTGAATTGGATTCCCTGTAGAAGCAGCAGAGATAAAATTCAAAATGAGAGCACCTGGCCAAGCAGTATGTGAGATACAGCCACAGAGAGACAGGAGGAATGAAACTAAAAACTTCTGGAGATGGGACATACTTCCAGCCCAACCACCTTGAGTTCTCCTTTAATGTCTTCATGACTCAACTCTAGGTGAGATGGAGTTAATTTTCCCCACAGCAGCCCTCACAGTGCTGTGCTTTGCACTGGTAGCTAGAACAGTGTTGATAACACACCAGTGTTTGGTACCACGGTGCAGTTCTGGCACAGCATCAAGGCTGTCTCTCCATCCCCCCTCACCAGTAGGCTGGGGGTGGGCAAGACCTTGGGAGGGAACATAGTCAGGACAGCTGACCCAAACTGACCAAAGTGTGTGGGCTCCTCTATCCATGGGCCACAGGTCCTGCCAGGAGCCTGCTCTGGCGTGGCCTTCCCATGGGGTCACAGCCTCCTTCGGGTGCATCCACCTGCTCTGGCGTGGGGTCCTCCACGGGCTGCAGTTGGGAATCTGCTCCACCATGGACCTCCACGGGTGCAGGGCACAGCTGCCTCACCACGGGCTGCAGGGGAACCTCTGCTCCATGCCTGGAGCACCTCCTGCCCCTCCTTCCTCACTGACCTTGGTGTCTGCAAGGGTGTTTTTCTCATATTCTCACTCCTGTCTCCAGCTGCTGTTGTGCAGCAGGTTTTTTTCCCCTTCTTAAATACATTATTAGAGTAGAGCCAGTCAGAGAGGGACCTGGGGGGGTGATTGACAGCCGGCTGAACAGGAGCCAGCAGTGTGCCCAGGTGGCCAAGAAGGCCAATGGCATCCTGGCTTGTGTCAGCAATAGCATGGCCAGCAGGGACAGGGAAGGGATCTGACCCCTGTACTCGGCACTGGTGAGGCCGCACCTCGATTCCTGTGTTCAGTTTTGGGCCCCTCACTACAAAAAGGACATTGAATGACTCGAGCGTGTCCAGAGAAGGGCAACGGAGCTGGTGCAGGGTCTGGAGCACAGGTCGTAGGAGGAGCGGCTGAGGGAACTGGGGGGCTGAGGGGAGACCTCATCGCCCTCTACAGCTCCCTGACAGGAGGGTGCAGAGAGCTGGGGATGAGTCTCTTTAACCAAGTAACAAGCAATAGGACAAGAAGAAATAGCCTCAAGTTGCACCAGGGAAGGTTTAGACTGGATATTAAGAAGCATTTCTTTACAGAAGGGGTTGTTGGGTGTTGGAATGGGCTGCCCAGGGAGGTGGTGGAGTCCCCATCCCTGGAGGTGTTTAAGAGTAGAGTCGACATAGTGCTGAGGGGTATGGTGTAGTTGGGAACTGTCAGTGCTAGGTCAGTGGTTGGACTGGATGATCTTCAAGGTCTTTTCCAACCTAGACGATTCTGTGATTATCACAGAGGTGCTACCACCCTCACTGATGGGCTCGGCCTTGGCCAGCAGCGGGTCTGTCTTGGAGCCGGCTGGCGTTGGCTCTGTCAGACATGAGGGAAGCTTCTGGCAGCTGCTCACAGAAGCCACCCCTGCAGCCCACCCTGCTTCCAGAACCTCGACATGCAAACCCAATACCATAACAAATGGAAACCTCTGGACATAAATAAATCTATTGCAGTGGCAAGGAAATAAATTGGGCCACTGCACGGTAGCTGCAGGCAGGAACAACATCCCTCTCTACCTTTGTTCCTGAGAAAGCTGAACAAAAGAGTCTTCAATCACTCAGGGGCATGTAGGAGGCGGCACTGGTGGCGTGCTTGATAAATTCTGGCTGTAAGCACAGGCAATGTTGACAGCAGCAATTTTTCTCCTCTGGCAAAAGGAAGTCCAGCACTGAAGCAGATGCACAAACATGTCGAGCTGGCTGTGCTTCCTGGCCAGATAACAACTGCAAGGGACAGAGAAATGTCATCAGTTATTATTTAACGTGAATTTCCACTGTTAGCACTGCACCTTTGTTCCACTAGTACCCTTCCCGTGCACATCAGTGAGACACAGCTATATGTGATTTTATTTGCTTGTTTTTCAACTGTCTCTTGCTTCTACCACATGCAGATGGAACCTGCGTGATCTTCAGAAGTCTGATGAAGGACACCATTGATCTCCAAAGCTCTGGAAGCAGAAAGTCTTTAAGAACCGAAATACAGAAGTTTTCCAGCAGTTCTTTATTTATAATGTAGGCTTAAGCAATCATTACAATGTAGAAGGGAGACACACTTACAGCAATTATTTATACCAGTTTAGAACAAAAAACTGCACAGGGAGAGGTCAACTCTCAGTACAAACTAGCAACTAAACCACAATAATTTACCATTAGAAACATTTTATTTTTTAGCTGTGACACTGCTTTTACAATATGCAAAAACACAAACAATAGAACTATCCAAAGTGTTTTGTCACATTCTTTCTACATTGAATTTGGCAACATTTTATATTAAATTTTACTGATTATACTAACGTTTAAGAACTAAACAAGTGAAAAGCTGTACTCGGGTACAGTTACATCCATTTATTTCAAAGGTTTAAATAACACTTTTAACTATTGAGATTATCTCCTAGCAGTTTTTGTTTATGCAAAAACCATCTCAAAGCCTCATTTGCACAATGCATCAGCTACTGTATCAAGATTGGTGGGCTACACCACAGGCACTACTGTTTATTATAATCTGTAATAAGGAGCTTGTTTTTCAAAGAAAGGAAGGTTTAATATTTTCTAAGAATCATGCCTTTTTTTTTTCTTTTTGCTTTTAAGCCATAACAAAAAAAAAAGGTTAGCAACCACAGCAGTGTAAAATGTTATATAGAACACAGTGACTACACAGTTACTAGAAGTTTCACATCCAATGCAGTTATGTATTAAAGCATAAGAGGTTATGTAGGCAAGTCTAGAGCCAACAGAAATCTGCAGAGTGTGCGGTGGAAACTGGCCCCTTATATGTATTATTTGGTGCATTTTTAAACAATCCTGGATGCGGAAGTCTGGTGTCCATCCACGTCTGGGTCTGCTGTGGGTGGGCAGATGGCATCCTTCTGGACTGTCTGATCAGAACACGAGTCGTGCCCTGGTGTCTGCATATTTCTATCAGCTTTAGGAGACGGGTATTGCAGCAATAACTTACTTTTACTTTAAGGAAAAAATCCGACTCTTAATAATTCTATCAATAACGTTCCAAAAAACATGACTTAAAGTACAAAAAAAGAGAATATAGTGGTCAGACTCCCAGTATTATCAAAAAAACGGTATCTCTCCCCACCCCCCACCCTTCACCCCTTTCTTTTCGGTATTTAATAAAAGCCAATCAACTGCCATTTAAAAGAAGTTAAGAAAAACAAGCCCCTGTATTGGAAAGAAACATTCGCAGTTTATTAGATCACAAGCTGGTTACACCTGTCAAATTGTTAAGTGTTTTCTCAAAATATTTGGGCTTTCCAAGGTGCCCAGCCTGCTGGGCACAGTCAGAAAAAGGCATTTTGATAATATCTAAGAACTCCCTGCTTGCATTTTAAAAATGTTTTCACATTTATAACTGCCTTAAGCCTGTCGTCCTTGTTTGTATTCAGTGAAAGGATGAGTGGAACAAAAAGTGAAGGTGGAAGAACCAAGCCTATACAGTTAAGGCTGCATGCATGTGACTGAGAGTTGTTGCTGTGCAGTCAAAAAAGAAACGTGGAAAAACCCCAGTCTTTAAAACACCCTACAGAAACAAAACACTGCAATCCAATATGGCTTATTCTGATGCATTTACCATGAAGCTACTAGTAATTAATCCTACTAGGCTACTTTTGTGCAACAGCATCTGCTATTTTGATGGCATCTCCCTCCCCCCACTACCCCCCAAATACTCTACCAACTGCAGGTTTCTTCCTTGCATTATATATTGCTTTTATTGTCAATTTTTATTCCTGCTTTTCAAACTTTTTTTAACACTTAAACAAGGATCTGTTCCTTACAGCTTGACTTAAACCTTAAAATAAGTCCCATTGTTTTGTTTTATTTTTTAACCTCACTATTACAAGGCGCTCTACAAAAGCTTGCAAAAAAGCCAAATTTTCATTAAATCCCTTTGCTGAAGTTAACTACTTGACATTTTTTTTTCTCCTATGATTTAAAACTTTACAAAGAGAGTTATAAAAAAGGTAAATGGGATTTGGCACCTTCAGAAAAAATTAAAAGTGTAACTTAGATCAAAAAAATGCAGAAAAAAAATCATTGATATTTACAAATTAAAACACCAGTGAAGATTATGTCTTACTATGCTCTTTCACCTTGTTTTCTCTTTTAGAGTACTTTCAGACTGTCTGTTACCGAGTATCTTAAAAAATTCATTGATTACAGATTGGAATGGATAGAGACAAATTAGTTTCCTCACAGTTCCTTCTCGGCAGCTAGTACTCTGGCAGCTTCTCCACTCCTAGGAAATACGAGGTGCTGAGCGATCATTCGTGGTCGTCTTCTTCAGTTTGACGCCGCGCCGAATGGCGTTCAGCATATCTTCCCCCTGCGGGACATCCCCAGGACTCAGGTCTCCGGGATCGAGCTCCGGCTGGCCCGCAGGTGCGAGGCTGCTGACACCATCCCGGTCGCTTTCTTCCCCCTCGCTCTCAGGAACCACTTGCCTCTGCTCGTCGGCAGCGCTCAGTTTCTGGCTTGACGGCGGAGGGTTGACAGATGCTTGTCCGCTCCATGAGGACGAGGGCATGCTGGTGACACCTTGCCCACCATCTCCTGTTGCTGGAGACTCGGGACTTTGCTCGGGACATTCTTCTGTCCCAGCGAGGGTGCCGGGCAACCCTCCTGGGATATCTGGGACAGTTGGTGTTTTGACAGGAATCACCGGCGTCTTGATGGGAATCGGACCCCCCCCGATGGTACCGCGTCTGACCGACGGCTTGGTGGAAGGGGTCCGTCTGATGGTGGCGACGCCGGGGGTGACGATGACAGGCCCAAGCGTGGTCGGCAGGCCTGCGGTGGAAGCAGGACGCTTGGTTTGAAACATTCTGCGATAGGACTGGCTAATGTCGCTGTTTCTCGGGATGGTGGAAGATTTGTCAAACTCTTGTTGTTCTGCCTCCTGGTCACCACTCACAGAGAAATAATCATAATCTGAAACTGATGCCAAAAGACACAGTTAGGAACAAGCTGGAGAAGACAGATGAATCACATCAGTAAATCTACAGTACATGTCACCAAAGAAGTATATAAAACCAAAAAAGCCTGGAGGTCAACACCCATTAAGAAAGGTTTCACCTTTAGGAGGAAGGAAGCCTGAGACATTGTGACCAAGGCTCTCAGACTGCATGACTGAAGGCAGGCACTACGGCAGTCCGGCCCTAAAGCTGCTGCAGGGTGCCCACATCTCTTGTGAAAGAGAAGGAGAACTGTACACATTCAGTACCTTCTCTGAAAAGAACTAATTAAGTAGTGAAAACTCAATGTTTGTTGCCAATAAGATACCAAAACCAGCATCCTACAAGCCATATGTTACCACTTGTAGATACAAATACTTAAAACAAGTCAGTGACTAAAAAGTGTACTTCAGACTACAACATGGGGCTCAGGGGACTGTGTACCAGTGATTTCAGCAACAAATTGGCTTATTTTGCAAACAAAGTAAATCCCAGCTGTCAGCTCTGAAATCCAAGCCTCAGCTTTAATAATTGCATTGGGTTCCTTCCTTTCCAGGTAACTGCTGTGCCAGGCTAGGTCCCGCAAGTCCTACTGCCTCCTGTGATGGCACAGCACAACCAACCTCAGCTGAGCAAACACGGCAGTTGCTGAACTGCAAACACCAAACTTGGCCCCTCTCAGCTTGCTGCTGGCTATGAAACAGGGTACAAAACCCAACACCTTATTGGAGCTTCCTGGGTATGCCCAAGTTAAGGTCTCCAAACCGCAAGAAGGTAGATTTAGATTAGATATAAAGAAGTTCTTCATCATGAGGGTGGTGAGACACTGGCACAGGTTTCCCAGAGAAGCTGTGTCTGCCCCCTCCCTGGCAGTGTTCAAGGCCAGGTTGGACGGGGCTTTGGGCAACCTGGGCTAGTGGAAGGTGTCCCTGCCCATGGCAGGGGGAGGTTGGACTAGATGATCTTTAAGGTCCCTTCCAACCCAAACCATTCTGTGATTCTATGAGCCCATGAAATATAATTCCAGCATCTTCTTTAAAATGGTAGCATCCTTAAACTGAAACTCTAGCAATACTAAAATTCTAGTAATACATGAGAAAATATGATCATTCAGTACACTATGCAGCAATCCAGGTTTCTATTTAGTTAATAAATCCAGGCTGCTTTCCAAGCTGGAAAAAAGTTCACAACAGCAAGGTTCACCCCTTTCTCCCCACCTGACTACAAAGCCAGTGAGTGACAGGTGCTAGAATGTAACTCCTTGGCACCACGGGGTGAGTGTATGATGGCCGAGCTGGGAACACTCCGAAAAAAAGCATCTCTTGGATGGGTACCTTGAGATGGGATGGTGTCCTCTGAACAGCACGGAGTTGTTGTCTGGGTGCTGTAGCCACTGGAGCACTGCAAAGAGTCCCGACTGCTCCTCTGGGTGTCCAGCTGCAGCCCTCTCGTCAGAGCGAGCGCCAGCTCCTCGCAGGCCTCCATCTCCTCACCCTGCTGGTTACACACAGGAAAGAGAATCATTACGTCTAGAAGGGCTAGGCTACATTCACTGACTTTTAGCTGTCTCTCCTCCCAAGCAGAGCGTGTCACCGTTGCAACCCTCCAGGATTGTGTCCAGCCATTTACCAGGGCTTAGAAACAGACACACTTTGAGTGGTGTTGCTCTGCAAATGCCAGTACCCAGTGGCGTATTCTCTCATGCCCAGGCAATTTCCACTGACCACACCAACACCACACCAGTACAGCTTGTCAGATAAACGTGTGCCAGCATAAAGCACATGAAAAAGTACTGGCAGGAGCTAGCACATCCACTTCATTTGCACCAAACAGCATATTCAAAATTAGAGTTTCACCCTTGTGGCAGCTGACACCGTCATGCTCCGAGGTCTCTGGGCATCCTCAGGGGGCACTGGTGGCCCGCTCTGAGCTCCTCCATTGAGTTCTGGTTCACGCTTTTCTTTGCGACGTTGCAACGTGTTCACCATTGGTTGATCATATGGGCCTGGTTTGGCCCAGTCCTAAGGAAATGTGTTTGTTAGTGATAGCTTGCATCAGTAACTGTGCTTTAATTACATGTAAAACTATGCAAAAGGACAATTTTAATGCAACAGATTATGTATCAAACTGGGTGTGCCTTTCTGAATAAGGCCAGAAATAAATTAATTTTGAGGGTATTAAAAATCTTCACTTATACAACCTATCTCCTTTATTAAAGGGAATCCAGATTTCCTATTCTACCTAAGCATTCTTATATGAAGATATTTAACATTTTAATACTGTAGCTTTCTCTGAATGAAATTCCATTGTGTTAAAGCCTTTATTTTCAGAAATTCAAATGCAAAATCACTGGCACAACAGCAGAAAACGTACAGAAATGTCCAATCAGTGATGCAGCTGGTCTAGATGTACACAAGTTATAGTATTACGTGCTGCTACGCACATCTTCAATTCTGTAAAATTAGGCTTGCACAGAATTTTTAATAGATATTAGAGGAGCAAATTACTCTGAGTAACCTCTTAATTTACTTACTAGCTGAAATCTAGTTTGTAATAATGATCTGTACTGAAGAAAGACTAACTTCACTCTGAATTACTGGTGCCAAATTTGAAACAGAAATTCCTCAGGCCATGAGGACTATATTCACTCAGGGCTCTATTAAGCAAAGTCCTGAGAGTGTCCAGAAACCACACGTTGTACACAACGAGCAGGACTGACCAGTGACCTGTGCTGGGACGCAGAACCACTGCTGAGCAGCTGCTCCCCAAATGCAAGCTGCTGCAGGGGCAAGTCCAATGCTAAGAGAGTTTTCCCTCACCAAAACAAAGGGTGCTTTAAAAATAAAAATAGAAGAAACAACTTTTGCTTGAGAACAGGTCACACACACCCCACCACGGGCAGCAGCTGGCTGCTGGGCAGCCTCTGCACAGCCTCCTGATAAACAATTAATGATGGGCTAAGACCACACTATAAAATTTACTGATGCGTCTCAGTCCAAGGTATGAGAAGTGCAAGGCAGCTGTACTGACAGAGGCCCCTTGTGCAGACAGGTATTCTGGTTTTATTAACACGTATGAAACTCCGCTTTGCCTTAGCAGCTGTGTCTTTGCTGTAAGTGTTTTGCTGTGAAATATACTGGCAAAGTGCTTCTAGCATAGACACAACTAATTACCCTGAAGCTCCAGGACCATTGTGGCCACCCTGTGTGTATGTCTCAACAGTCTCCAGCTGCTGGAGAGAGAAGTTAGGGAGATCTGTAACAAGTATCTCAATTTACATGTCTAAGAAGGTCCAAGGGTGCATATGCAGTATCATATAACCATCCACAGGCACCTAAGACCTGTGCAGCTACTATCAACTGCACATCAGCCTTGTGAAGATTGAGGACAACAGACAAGAGACCTTCTCCCCTTGCTCTGGGGAAGTCTCCCAGGGAAATCGCCTGGCAGGGATGAAAGTCAAGGCTCTGGCAGAGCAGAGATATTTTGATGCCAAGGAAGATCCCCGCAGATCCAGCTGGAGCAACTGAAAGAAGTTACTGCACTCTGACTGTTTTGGTGGTCTCACCCAAGAGAGCAAAGCAAGCTGGGTGAGCACTTTCAGTCTGTGGCAGTAGAGCTGAGATAGCTTTGGTCATCACTTATGCTCCCCTGGTGACGAGCACATTCTTAAACCACTCCAGCTAGATCTACAAGAGCATGCCTGCCTGCCTACCCCCAAGGCAGGGGCCAAGCACAGCCGCCGCAGTGAGAGCATCATGTTGTTCAATGTATGGTTTCACTAAGCCAACGGGATGCCAAGCCTGCACTTCCCTGCTCAAGTGAGCGCTTTGATGGTGCTAAACAAGCTCTTTTGTCGCTGAATAGAGCCCAGAGTGCTTTCACCAATGTTCCAGAGCTAAACTGTTCCTTCCTACGTAGGTGTTGTCAGCTTTAATATGTTTTAGGCAGTGCCAGAATAGACAAGGTCATTCAGAAATATCTACTACCAGATTTCAGCTCTCTGATTATCACCATGCAGTGCCCATTCAGAGTGATATTAAACAGAGCAAATCAACAAGTAATTACATGGATCGAAAGGTAGCAACAACTGCCGTGTGCACACTGTTGGTATGAGGAGGTGAGGACTGCCACAACAAAAGGAACACAAACCTTCCAGCTAGGGATCTTAGATGATGGTAACATGCCTGGCCCAATGGTGTAATAATGAACGTAGTCTGGAAGGAGGGCTGAGGGAGCCCGAGTCCACGCGCGGGAGACAGGCGGGAAATGAGGGAAAGGACCTGCACCAACTGAAGCTACGGATGGGTCACTTGATAAACTACAGTGATAAAACCCATTAGACAACTGGAAACGAAACAAATAAACAAACAAAAACAGAGAAATTAATATAAACAGAATGAATATGAAAATATACTGCGACTGATGTTCTGGGGAGAAAACTTCTGTATCTTAAAACAAAAGAAAGAAAAATCTTAGCTTTGCTGCAAATAAACAACAGAAAATTGAAACAATGCTTGGTTCAGAAGTGAGATTGCTTGAAAGTTGTTATTTGGTATAACAAATTTCAGACATCAATCTAGCAGTCATGGTCTCCAGGCTGAGAAGCTTTGCCTTCTGTCCATGAAAGCAGCACACTGTGAAAAAGCCTTTGCAATTTAGGTACCCTGCAGACCGCGGACATAGAAACAAAACATTTCCAATACTGGAGGCATTTGCATTGGTGGCGTTTATTCTATGTAGCTGGACAGAGAGGAAAAGCATACAGCCTTTAAACATGACGTGTTCTGGCTGTGTGATGATATGGAAGAAAAAAAAAAGAAAAAAACAACAGCAAGGATTTACCAGATGAGAATGGAGATTGCTATCACTTCCTCCCCTGATACAAACTGTATCCCCCGTAATTTATTCCAACCATGTGTGTTTTGTTTTCTTTTTTGTTTTGGTCAAAAACAAACCCCAGTTGCTCAGTTTAATGCGTGCTATCTAACGGGAAAGAAGGGAGAAGCCACAAACAGTACAACCTGGGCAAGATGCTCTTTGTCAGGCAACCAGCTGGATTTGGGCAGTGTTCCACAATCTTTTTAAGTAGAAAAGGTGGACAAGGAGCTTTTCTTAGAAAAGTACCTTTGTAAAATGCCCAATTTGTAGCTTTCCCCAGCAGCTAGTTTAAAGGCAAGTGTTGCTGTGGCTTATTCAAACAGATTCATTTCTACAGAAGCATGCAACAGTTCCTATTCTCATCTTCACAGAGTGGAATCCTGGCTGCGTCCCATGCACTTTTTTAAAAATTTTTTTGTCCAAATGTTGCTGAGTTTGGATAACAAGCTATTAGGTTTGTATGTCTTTGAGATGAAGTTTTTCACCTTATCTGTGGAGGCCCAAGCCCCCATGGTGGAGCCTGAGCTGACTGAGGTGGGGGAACTGCACTCGCTCACTGACTGGCAGGTTTCAGAGGCTTCTGAAGAGGCAGAGCTGGACGAATTCTGCAGCATAAAACAGCACCGCAACGCAGGGAAAGGATACACAAGCCGTCAAGAAAGAAAAAAAACACAAACAAAAAAAAAGACAAAAAGCACGTACACAGAGACACACACAGGAGAGAGGGAAGGATGAGAGAAGCAAAGGGTTAGGGTTTTAAAAATCAATTAGAAACTGCTCAAAACCATTGCTAATGTTCAGGAAATCTATGAGAAACAAAATAAGCCATTTGCTTAATGCGAGAACTTGCCACACTGCTTTAGAATGAGGGAATCAAGGCAGCGATCTCAACTCCTCATTGCAATTTCAGCGTCTCAATTCTGTTAGCTGTCTCAGAGCAAGCAGCTGAGGGAGCTGGGGCCACCTACAGTCCAAACATGCAATATACTGAGACAACTGATTTATACAGAAAAGCAGATCATCAGTACTTCAAAGACACAAAGTTTAGATTTAAAACATGGAGCAGCAAACGTCACTTACATTCACAAGTTCTTGGATATTCTTATCTGCAAAAGTGCTTGTGAAAAGCTCATCTGAGTTCAAATATTATGGAACAGAGAAATAAGTGATACTTACCAAAACTGGAGGTTTCCAAAGTGCATTATCTGTATGCATGTGCCTCTGTGAGTAGTATGCATACACCAAAACCACTCTCACTCAAACTTTTCTGCCCAGCAGCCAGTATGAAGGTGCATGTACTCTGCTGAGTGCATAAGTGGTGGCATGTGCTTGCCACCTGCTTTCTCTTAACAGCACACAGAGAAATATCAGGGGTTTGGATGGAGAGCAGAGGAAAGTGCAGGACATAGAGTGTTCATCAAAAACCTTAAACGTTTTACTCCTAGCTAGGAACTTCTCTTCCAGCACATGCGTTTATGTACATTTGCTGCTGTAAGACCTCTACAACAGCATCTAACTCACCTACAGGCAGGCCAAGGTGAATAACCACATGGACCATTTTAACAACTACAGTGCTCTTATATCTTTCCCTCTTGAAAGCAGCATTCCCCTCAGTAGGGGTGTGCATGCAAGTCTAACCGAGAGCTTCGAAATGGTCAAGAATACCTGCAAAGTTGTCAGAAGAGTACTGGGCTCTATTTACTGCCAGGAAATTGGACACTAGCAAGACTAATTCATCATCTGGTAGCCCAAGACCTGTGAAACAAGTCTGTCTAAGGATATTCCTGGCATTTTATTTTATGACAGCAGAGATAATGCACTCTTGTATCAAGTTTGTGTGGCAAAGCCCCAGATTTCAAGGAATGGCATTTTGAAAAGAAAGAGAAATCTCATTTGAAGTAAAATTTCATCAGTTAACCCTAGATGAGATCTTGGTGTGGGTTTTCAATAAAATATAGCTGGATAAGAGGCACTGTAGAGGAGTAATTACTGTTAACACCCAGAAGTTGTCTCACTGGTCACCAGAAGCTACATATAAGGACTGTACAGCTAATTGCCTAGGTAAAAGGAGATGCTGGTCTCCTGAGACAGAATCACCATAAAGATTTTGTTGAAGACTACTGGGGCTGGTGAGAAACCAATCCAGTATCAGCATCTTAAGTTTAGTAGCAAACTGTGTATGTAAGTGAAACTTTGCAAAGGCTGTTAACAAATTTTTAAAACCATATAATGTGGTGGATTATTTTATAGAAATAACGCATATCCCATCTTATGCTGACATTAGATCAGATCTGCAGGTGACCTATTAAATGTGTTTAGGGTACAAGTAAGCTCAGCTAACAAGGCTCATATTCAAAGTGCAGTAAGAGTTGAGGTGAACGTAAGATCAGAAGAAACTACAACAAATGACATGTAGCTGGTAAGGAGACAAACGGAAAGTATGCAGTGGGGTACCCAGTGATGCAGTGGCTTGATGTCTTTTGGAACTTGTCACATTCTTGATTTAATGCAACTCCTTTCACAGGAGAAAAACCTCTAGAAATAAGAACACTGACAAACATGGGCTGCAGTTGACCGCCATCAGACATAACTATAGTACACTAAATGGAGATGAGCCTATTGCTTCTATCTGTAGAGAAAAATACATTATAGAAAATTAGCTTTTACACTACCCCATGCTTATTGCCTGAAAGACGTTCCTGGCTCTGCATACTCTGCACGTGGCAGGACAGGCAATGAAGGGTCTGAGTTCCAAATATAGTATCATGCCACCCTGTTTTCTGCAGATGCCTCAATGATGACAAGTGAGAATTTGGAGTTTACATCTGATATGACTATTCCTGATTACAAGCCAGAAACTTATATGAGATTATGTCAAGTAATGGTAGAAATGGGTCATAAATTAGGTTTATTAGCAACAAAGCTGCATGTAGCAAACAGATGGAAAAAGGCCAAAACGCAAGTTCTGAAGATGCAAAGAACTACTCAATTTATGTCAGGTATGGGGGAAAAAAGACTGTAAGTGGTTAACTTATTTTTGCAATAAAGCGACTCCAAAGTGAAAAGAGATGAAAGGACGGACTCTCCCACTAACTCAGCATGGACATTTTCAGCAGGCAAAGCTAGACAAAGGATGAACCAAGATGCCATGGGGAAAACACCTTGGTAGTTGAAGAAAATGCAAGAGGTGGTGGTAGGGAAACAGGGTCTCCTCCTCATCTTGACAAACTTGCAAGGCACAGGGTAGGGGAGCCTCTGGTCTTGCTAAAAAAGGATTATAACACTAAGAAAATAATAGAGAGGGAGATAGAAGAATATTGAACTCCTGTAAGAAAAGTGTAAAGAAAATGTGGAGTGGCAACAGGTCAAAGGCTGCCTGGATCAGATGCAGAAACAGTCTTGAATGCATGGGTTGGACCCGGGTGTGGGAAGCACAGACCACCCTTCATTTCTTAGCAGAAAGTACACAAGGGGCTGAAAACAGAAACTGCACAGTTACTGCTTGGGCAAAAAGTCTACAAAGTTTTGAGTGCTTGTTCTAGATGCACACACACACCTGGGAGCACAGGCACAGGCAAACACTGGGCGGAGCAATTTCTACTTTCACATCCCATCGAATTTTTTCAACTTATTTTAGTCAACTCCTTTTTCAAATGATTGTTTAGTTTGAATGATTTTTAAAATAAATTCTTTCATTTTAGCTATCTTAATCCTGGGACTTTTTTTTTTTTTTTCCCCATAACTGTGATAATGGTGGTTCTGCTCTCTCTCAAACCACCTCTTCTGAGAAAAACCTTGAAGTTAACAGTATCAGCAGAAATCTAAAACCATGTTCTGCACAGTAACAACCAGTTCCTCAAATGTACATTATACATATGTAGCTTGGTATCCAGTCTGTCTCTCAGATATTGTGCCATGGCTTGTTCTTGGACAGCGTCCCACTGCTTGGTGTGGTATGTATGAATTCCAGAAAGGATATAAAAAACCCCTGTAATTTGGGCTACTGGACTGTATGATCATATTTTCCATCTGTTGTCCTACTAACCTATAAAATGACTGCAGTTATCGTGGAGCACTTGCACCCTTTGCTGTTTTCCATTCAAATATAATATTGCTTTCTTAAACGCTTCCCTTCTTCAACTGCTAGACAGAGCTTCCTGGGCCAGGGCTTCCCAGGAGACCAAATCCTAATGAAGAGCTTCGTCCACTGTCCCTCTACACTCAGTGGAAGACATCTCAGTTGCCTTTCAAAAAGCTTTGAATAGTGACTTGAGGTCACCTCCTTGATTTGTCTCACTTCCAGGAACATGTCTCTACTGTCCCCTCTTTTCTAGTCAGGGACAAACTGTTGGGAAACTTAACTTAAAAAAGGAAGTTTAGGAGAAACAAATACTTATAATACTTGATAAATTACAGATGCATTTCAGTTATTTTGGGGGTTGTTGGTTTTGTTTGTTTTTTTTTTAAGGTCTCATGTAAAATAATTTATTAATTTACATGGAAAACTGCATAGTTGTAACAACATATTTCCCCTGTTAACTTCAAGCTATGTCAAGCAATGGAGTCTCCTCAAAAGCAGAATCTTTCCAGCCTGCTAATCTGTACATGCATAAGCAAGTTCATATTCAGTTTCCCTCTACTTCACTGTTTAGGGAAAGTGATTTCCAGAATACTCTAACAATAAAGACTTAGTCCTCCGCTGTTTGACAGCACATCAACAGTTTTTTTTTTCTCTTCTTCATCTGCTTCTTTTTCTCTCTCTGCTTTCATCCCCACAAAATCATAAGCAGCCTCTAAAATCCAACTGTATAATTGCTTCCCCCATGCGTGTTCACTCCAAGTCCACTGGCTCCTTCTATAATCCTCCTAAATCAAATTGTACTAAATCAAATAACTGTACTACTACCATATTACTTCATCACAGACACTCTCAGACCTCAGTTTGCCTACTCCATAGGGCAACGTGTGGGTTTGGCAGCACCAGCTACATTCAGTGTCCATCCGAGAGCTACTCTGTGCTCCCCAGGTGTGTCAGAGGGCTTTACATGGTGTCAGTACATGCCATGGACAACGCTGACCATGGCTCACCTCAAACCTGGCATTTAAAGAAACTGTTCTGCTCCAGAAAGCGACCTGTGATGCTTCTCCAGCTGTTCAGCTATCTGCAAACGTACTTTCTTAATTAAGATTAAAGCATTTTACAGTGACCTTTCCACATGTAGAGCTATCTGTTACTGACTAACACTTTTAGTCCCAGTGATGTTAACAGCAACGCTGCAGAAAAGAGATCATACTAAGCCAGTGTAAGGGCAGAGTCTGGTTTTATAATTGCTCCTTTTCCTATTTTTTATGCAGAGTGTGGTAACTGTAAGGACTTACTACTCAAACTACAGGCTGAAAAGCAGTCTTCATTTTGCCAGTCATCTCTCCTCTGGTATAGTCTGTATCTTGTTTAAGTCTCTACTAATTCCTTGTTTGAGGTATTTTTTTTCCCCCATCTGTGATTTTGAATAAATTCGGTTTAATTTTCAGTGACACTTGCTTGTCTAAAATAGCATAAAAGCTTCACAGAGCTCATATATTCTCATTCCCATAATACGGGGATTTTATGTAGCCCCCTTTTACTTTTTTTTTTTTTAATCCATTATTAAAAGAAAATAGGCTTTGTTGCCCCAGCAGGTGTCACAGCACGTAGCTAGCAAACATCAGCTAAATATCCACCTGCGCAAGATATACAGCTTTTAATTTCCTTTGTTGATTCCAGAGCTTGCTTTTTTGCTTTCTCAGTGTCACTACTAGAAACGATGACATCAGTGTTTTAGAAACAGCAGCCCATATTGCTGCTCCTCCCCACCCACCACCAAGCCTCAAAAGCACAATACCACAAGGAAGATCTGTCAGTTGGTTAGAGACACACAACACGAAATAACGCTGTAAATTAAACAGCTTCTTGGTAAGCTCACGATCACAATTATCTGTCAGCACAACACACACGATTTACTTAGTGCTGAACATATAAAGCAAGACACTTAAGCAAAGATGAAGCGGCCAGGCAATGATCTGTTACCTTTTCCTCTGTGTAAAGGTATACAGAACTAGAGACATACAGAGCACATACCTATTTGTTATACCAACACACTACACTTGTCAGGTCAACACCACACTGCTGCAGCCTTCTACAGCTCATGAATAGCTCAAGTGATGCTTGGATCAGTTTGCAACTTTATGGACAGTTTCTGAAATGAAGTGAAAGCATACCAACCTAGCTGGCGCAAATCAGCATGACTCCCATCAACATTCAGGATGCTCTGCCAGCTGATACCAGCCTAAGTTCTCTTCCCTGCTTAACAGGGGAACTTGCAAAGAGAGGTGTTGGGGTTTTCCCATGCTAAGGGCAATTGCGAAGTTACATCGTCATCTGCAAACATAGCATCATCATGTAGATTACTGCCCTTTTATGCAAGTGCAGTGGATACTATGAAAACCAAAGATGATGCTAGCATGTATAACTGATGTATGTATCTTAAAAGCAACTTCCTTACCTTGTTACTATTCCAGTTTACTTTGTTACTGTTCATTTACTTTTTGCATTTCACTTAGGTTAGCCATAGCCAATCGAAACAAAACATTCATTTTATTAGTGAGTTCAAAGTTCTTTAGGATGTCATCTATAAAAATACGCTGATGTGTCCAGACTTGGGACAGTGCAGGACATGTATTCATTTGAAAAGAAGGCATTTCTATTAAAATGAAAGAGGTCAATATATTTTAAAATGGATCAACTTCCCTTGAGAACATGTTCCAAGCCTAAATGAACCAGTGTTGTTTTGGATGATATCCCGAAAATTTCACTAAGGTTGCTACTTACTAAATGTTCTGCAAAAAGTAAGGGTCAGTGTGCTGTCAAAGGTGGTCTAAGAGTAGCTTAAGTGTGCAGGTGACACCTGGTAACTGCTAACACTGATATTGTTGGCTACTTGCTGACTGTAAGGATTAAAACCATCTACTCCCCAACACATGTAAAGGAGTAGTGCAACTACATTTATTAAACTAAAGGACAATCTTCTCCAGCGACATCAGGGTGTATTAAAAATGAGTGATACTCAGCAACAGGATATTAGGTCCGTTTCTGATTGTAACTAAGATTTACAATGGCATTTATAATGTGAGATGGCAGTTCAGCCTTGTTTAAAAAATACCGCAGTTGCTGTGTGGTTTGTTATTAAAAAAAAAAAAACAAAACAGAAAAAAGAATTCAGGCACTGGAAGATACCTGCCATGGAGGGATGCAAACCTCTGCCTGCAGGTGGCCAGTTAGTTTTTATAGGAATGATGCCATGAACATACACAGCAGCAACTTTCTTCAGCAGACCAAAAAATGCCTGGAAAAGTTTTTATTATATTTATAGTGAAATTCTCTTAGTTTGACTGGGTTCAGGACATAATCATATATAACTACACAAATGCTCATTTCTTATGAATTCCATAAAGAATTAAAAATACCTCTCATTTTCATGCAGAAACCTTATTTCTGCAAGGTGCTCAGTTGAGAGTCAAAAAGAGCAAGCCTATCCACAGAAAGAGATACCATAAAACCCAGTAAAACCAATTTCATATGATGCCGCTAATGGTATTTTGAGTATTCCAGGCCCTTTGCAGGGGAGGAATAAAAGTAGTCTTTCTGATGCTGAAGCCGCCAGTATCAATACTAAAGCTGTCAGAAGGCTGTTCTGGCACTGATATTTGTCCATTAAACAGCAAACAGCCACGGGACATTAACAACTTGCAATCTGTGCAGGATATTAATTGGTAACTTCAGTGGGTAAAGTGAATATTGCTCCCTCCTGTAAGGTGGGACTTCTTGCTATTTCTCATCAGTATGTATCTGAAAGTTAGGCATCTAGGCTACCTCCAGGGCTAGAGTGAAAACCAAATCCCCTGAGAGTGAGCGACTCATCCCTTACTTCAGTGCTAACTGCAAAAGCAGCATAAACAACTCCAGCTAGAGGCCCAGCTTTCAGATGGATGAAGTGCAGTAAGACAAACCTTACTCTCAGTGTTTAACCTGATTCCAATGTACCCCGAAACCACACCAGATCCTTTTTCTGAAAGGTGAGCCAAGTTACAGAGTCCAGCTCACGCTCAGGTTTTTGTTCTCATGCTTGCACGTACCTGGTTAGGTGCTTCTGGTGGCATGGGGGATGGCGATTTGGACTGGAAAGCATCCTGGGACATGAATCCAGAATCATGGGAGGACACACTGGACAGCCTCATGGGTGCCTGCTGAGGCAGATTGGAGCTGCGATAGCGATAGTGTGAACTAGGTGAGTGCGAGTGCGAGCCACTGGACCGGGAATCACTACTGTTAACGCTGTTCAGACTGCTGTGAGAGACAAAAGGAACAAAGAAAGGAAAGGGGAGAGGAAAAGACACAAGGGCGGGGTGGGGAGAGACCCATATACAGTACAATTAACATTCCACATGTCTCTAGCAACAGGCAGCATAAACCGGAAAAGAAAAAAATGTTGACAAATTAAATTTATATATATATACGCACATATATATCAGTAAAGAACCATAAGCAGCTGCAGTATCCCTTGCGACCAGAGAGAAAATGGCGTTTTACCTTGGATTTCACACATATGATCAAATTCTCTAACCACTCAAAGTCAGGTTAGGGACAAAGGGATTGCTGCATGCCCTCTCTAAGATTTGCACAGCACTTGCACAGAAAATGTCTGCTGACAACTCTCTCCTATTCCTGACTTACACCTTGTTGCTCTTGCACCATGGCCCAAGTTTTCAATAGGATCTCTAGCAGGTGGTTCAGAGGCATCATAGCTCATCTAAAAGTCTGTCTCAAGGCATGCCATTGCAGTCAGTCAGCAGGCCAACTTGTGAGACCTTTGAAAGCATCACCAAACTCCAAGCTTCAGAGTACCTGGGACAAGTTTCACTCACATATGAAGGCTTTCTACCAGAAAAAAAGCATGTGATGGCATATTGACTGAAGTAAAGCCTCTGGGTATGCAGCTTCAGTTACTAAGAAAGATGATCAGAGAATTAAATATTCCAAATTAATATCCATTAAAAAAAAATTTGATTTTCCAAACAAAGAGATTGATTTCTAATCGCCACTATCCATGAATGACAGCAGCGACATGACAGCTGCAATGTGGGCGCCTCTGAAGTTTCCTGCTGGGGTGGCTGAGCAGGACTAGCAGGATGCATCAATCTGAAGGCACCTTCCTACCTCCGTTGGCAGGAGCCCATTAACTAGCTGAAGGGATGGCTCTAAAGGGTACGTGGGCAAGGACTACACCTCCTGCTCACAGACTCCATGTAACACACGACATGTACCAGCCAGCTTGGAGAAGGGTAAGAGGAGCTCTACCTAGTTTTACCCATACTCAACAGTCTGTTGTCATACAGGTATACCACACAAAAAGATGAGGCTGATTAGGAACACATGATGGAATTGGGGCGATTTTTTTTGCCATTTTCTTTTACAGCTTCAGGATATTGCATCTTTAAGCCTGTGCTCATTGCTCTAAATATGCATGTTTTCACATATATATATAAAAGTACTTTAGTTTTTTTATATATATCTGCATGCAGAGACAAGTAGGTACATAGAAGAAGTCATGTTCACTTGCTCTGACATGCTATAGGCAACTTTGCTCATACACAGGGAACCTGTAGTACATTATTCATAAAGCAAACTAAAAGATAATCATCTGAGAGCAGCTAGAAAGGTGTTGAGCAGAATACACAATAGGATATCTTCCTTTTCAGTAAAAGGAAAGAGTAAATATAGACATCAGGGTATGGGGGCAACATGCTAATAAACTGTTTTATGAGAGAAAACAGTTTTTATGGAGAAAGCATAGACAGAATCCAGTGTTTCAACATATTTCAGGACAGCATTAGACAGCATTAAACAGTCAAAAAAAACTGTATCAAAAAAGCATTTCCATCTACCAGACTGAAAGGGCAATTGCCAAGGATGTTTTTCCTTTTCAAACAGTTTAACTTACTGATTAGTAATGGCTACTTAGAATAATCTAAAAAGTCATCACATGAAAAACAGGAAAGGAAATTATGAATGAACAATCTCAGAGCTTAGTTCAGTACAGTCTGCTCTTTGATCTGAAATGGATTCAAAAGAACTGAATCAAAAGCACCTCCAAGTTGTTTTGAGTTCCAAAGTTGTTCAGTCATTCCCATCCTTTTTAATATTCCCAGTCACACACTTAAACGGATAAAGACCATGAGGGATTGATTTCATTAACAGTTGTTATTTAAGATTTAAGTATGCACACAAATCCATAAAACAATCGGAATGTGCCTCCCCTTGCCCCCAAACAGGTTAAAATTAAATATTACCAGTCTACTTACCTGCAAACGCTAGATTTTCTGGACATGGTAGTACTGGGAGAGGATGGAGGAGTCTGATAAGACCAGCTGTAATCAGAACCTTTCAAATCTAAAATTACCTGATGAAAGATAATCAATAGCATCAAGGACGTGGAAAAAAAAAATTCCCTCTATTAACAGAAAGCATCCGCTTCTCATACAACATTCATCACCACCACAAACTTTCAGTGCCAACTGACCCAGCCTCAGTTCTCTTCCAGAATTACACTGTGCATATTACACAGGAGAGTCAGCTTCATCCTTGGCTTTCCAGGAGCTACCATACTTCAACACTAGGGCTGCTATCACAGAAGCAAAATTCAGATTTGAATGGAAAAGTCTTTAAAAAGTCAACTGGAGATTTATTTTATACATGCAGTAAAGCTGTTTTGTTTGGTTTTGTTTTTTCCTTTAAAAAACTATTACAGTTTTAAAACTGTTGTATTTTAAAAACTTAATTGAAGATCCAATATTTAACCACAGGAAAGCTTCCCTCCCTTACACTTCTATGTCAATGATGAGGTAATTAAGGTATTACAAGAAAACTGAGTTCACAGAGCAGGGGTGGGAAAAAAGGTCCTATTTGGAGTGATTTAATGAATCGCATTTTCCTACACATTTTAAAGACATCATGGAAAAATGCTCAAATGTTAGACTATGTCAAGCTATCTAATCCCAGCAATCTTGCGACCACATGAAGACCAGGGGTGCTGAAATGTAGGTTGAGGTGATGATGCTCATTCCTTATGTACTCTCAGCACAAATTAGGCATCTTTAAAGTGCTACTTCACCCCGGTCTCACCAAATACTTCAGGAGCACTCAGCTGGTACTTCAAAATCATTTTTTTTTTAAATGCTTATGTTAAAAATGACCTTGCTTTAGTGATGCATCCACCAAGCATAACATTAAGCCACTAAATGCTAGGAGGCAATATTTCTCATAGCACAGAAGGAAAACTGGTACAAGCTACGGATAAAAATGTTTTCCAAGTAACAAGAGCTAACCTGTTCACTTGAAGATGGCAATTTGTGTGGATCCATGGTAAGACTTTTCAGGTCATCTGATATGGTTTGTAAATGGGTTATTTCTCCCAGCATTGATATTTCTTCTTCCTGAAAAGACAAAAGAACAAGGCTAATCACAGCCTTGGTTTTAAAAATCACACCCATAATACAACACATTATCTTTTTCTTTTTGCTGATGACTGTGGGAGTGGTCAATGGAGTTGCTTTTTCTGTGCCCATTAAGCAGTCATGTCTTATGAAAGAGGGTTAAAAATATTAGAGTTTTGTAACTACTTTAAGATCGCTCTAAGTTCTGAGGCCCAGAAATCTTTTCTCTCATCAATGAGATAAGTAAGTCTCAGCGTTCTTTTTGTGACATCTTCAGGAAGAGAGTGTAATTTTTGCTGCATTTGGAAAAGATTTAACTCTTCTATGTATACTCACTAATGTACCCTAAGGATTTTAATCTTGAACATAAACAGGGGTTAAATTCATAGTTTTTGCTAGTTTTTGGAAACTTCTGAGATAAAGGCACTATACAGGGACAAAGCATTAATATATCTATGATTAATTCTGGATCAAGCTACATTAACAGCTAACTCAAAATGATTTCTGCACTGTAAGTTACCATAGTAATCCCTTAGCTACCATGGTAATTTCATCCAGGTCCTCGGAGTCTGGAATTCACCTCCTCCTGCTCAGCCGTCACCTCCCTACTTCTCTAACCATGGTTTTTTGTTGAGACTGATGCTCTTTGTAAACAAGCATTGTGGAGACCTTTCAGAAACGCATCATGCTTGCACAAAGCCACAAACGATTCATTGCTGGGCTTCAGACAACCCGAGAAGATGAAAACATACTCAAACCTTTTCAATGAACTGAAAAAGCTGTCATGTAGGAGGAAAAGAGCTGCCAGAAAACTGCATGGAAGCAGCCTGCAATCTGTCAGATAATGTCATTATATACACAGGGAGGTCTTGAAACATTTATCAGACCTAGCACTGGAGTAGAAGTAAGGACAATTTATATTAAAAAGTGATGTTAAGAAAAAAAGCAGTGGAAAAAACTGCATTAGCAATGTCTCAGGTCGGTATGCATAGGGAACTCAAGCCCACTTAAGTCTTTGCATCCATTGTTTCCCCATTAGTCACCTTGAAAGTATTCAGTGTCTTCAGTCCCTGAATTACTCCAAATGCCTACAAGAAATGTCCCAACTCTTCCTAGGCAGAGATGTAGGTTGAATTTTGGCTCTGGAATTTCATTCCTAAGACATAATGAGCTACTCTTTTTAAAGGCTTTTGGCCACTTATCTAGTTTGTGAATTTTACCCACTTAAAAGGGAGAGCTCTTACTATCACGGGCCGCAGCATCGAGATGAAAGTACAGAATCGACCACGCTCCTCAATCAGAGCTTTTCTGACAGCTTGCTTCTCAGTTTCTTCAAGCAGCAGGTACTTATCATTGACATCTTGTAAAGCACTATCCAACTGGGGCTGAATGTCACCCCGTCCTGTATGCAGGAAACAATCAAGAGTACATTTTGTGAAAACTGTTGACATCCATAGAGGAAGACCTTATTTTCAGCCAGCACTGCTACCGGATTGTGCTTTTGCAATGAATTCTCAACCAGCATTTTCCCTTAATTCAAATTAGTAAGGGTTTTTCTCCCAAATAAATTAAGCATTTCGTAGCATTTTTTTTCCCCTTTTGCACAGAATAGAAATCCAGCTCCATTCAAAAGGTTTCAACAAGCCAAAGACAGCATTTCACATAAGAATTTTCTCAAAATGTTAGCTGCAGAAACCCTTCACATCACCCTTGCTGAAAATCAACATCTTACTAACTGCGAGAGTATTAATCACTAACCTCAGGTATAATCCTCTTCCTTTCTACTTTTGTGCTTGTCAAGGTCCTAATGACAACTCTGTGGAGTCACTAAATGAGGGAATGATCTCCTATATGAGATGGTATTAAGGACACGTTACGGATCACTGGACCACTGCATTCAAGTACTCTACACAAGCAATGGCTAAAACAGTTTTCTTTGTTTCCAATTCAAAACAACAACAACAACAAAAATCTACCAACATCCTAAATACATACTAATGTCCAGTATTTGTCTATGGAAATAAAAAAACCCCAACAATATTTTGCAATCAAAAAGCTTCACTGTGTTAATTACTGCAAACCCATAATACCAAAACTTTCTGTGACAGTTAAGTACCTTATTCTGCAACAACTGCTCACTCTGCATCATGCCAAAAATTTAGTCTTCTGGGAACTAAGAGCTGCTGCTTTAGCCATAGTATTACTGAGCCAATTGCAAATGTTTTCATGGAGCTTATACCCCTAAATATTTTTTAAAACCTCAGTTATGTAGATTTGTCTTACGTCTCCCAGAAGCACCATCACATGCAAATTAGGTATCCAGGTACATATTCCATGCTGCTGTTGCTAAATACCAGGAAGGCAACATTGAAAAATAGTGGGTGAGTTACAGTTTGCTCCCCAAAAATCTATTTTTATGGGCAATAACCTTTCTGCATGGAGGATTTAAAGCTATGAGCAAGTGGAAGAAAAAAAGTCTCTTTATGTGTGTAGTACACAATGCAGATGACTGAAGGTCAAGGTTACAAAGGAAAACCTTTGCCTTATTATCATATGTATTTCTTCAGTACTCCAGAGTGAGGAGAAGTCATCAGCTCCCCTGCACTGATACACAGCCAGAGCTGCAGGAAAGAGAGTAGCAATGGAAGCAAAAAGAATCACACTGGCTTAGTGGCATTACAGACTGGATGTATCCAAATCTCCTCTGTAAAGAGTTAGACATAGTCCAGATAAAACTGCACAGATACCCACAAGCAGAGCTCTGCAATGGATCCTTGAAGAATCATGTACAGTGCAACACTGGCACAGCCACCGCCAAGGCCACCTGGGTACCAAGCTGCCAGCAGGAACACCCCATGTCTGATCCTCTAGATCAGGCTGACTCGTGTAATGTGGTCATAAAACTGTTTTGGAAGTAAATAACAACAACAGACTCTGAAAGTTGCAGTCACCTGATTTCTCTCTCAAAATTAACAGCTGCCAGAAACAAGTTACAGAAGAGTTTGGGGGAACTCCCTGAAGGTCCTGTGCCTTCTCATCTGTCATCCTTAGGAGACAAACTGGGCCATTCTGCTTGAAGACAGTTCTGTACATTTCAGGTCCTTCCCCATATTCTTCTTTGCTATTAGATGCAGCGATTAAGCATTATATTTCTCTGGAGTTGTTCTTTCAAACTCCTTATCACATTTGGACTTGCATTATCACTCAGACCCCTTATTTTGAGAGCTGCCTGGAAATTACAACAGGTTAAATAATGTCCTGTTGTTCAAACCTAGATACTGGCTCACTGCTGTGGATGTACCAAATGCAAAATACGTTAATTGCAAACTAAATCACACACTCATTAGTTTAGCTCTGGAGAACTGCCTATTCAGTTCAGCTGCTCCAGCATATGATAATGCCCTTAATGAAGTAAATTCTTGTTAAATGCATCTGTCTATGCAGTGAGAAGATACACACAGAAGATACACTGACAAAGTGAGCTCACTTGCAGTGAATTTTGGTGATTTATGTGGACCTCACAGAGCACTATGTCTTGGACCAGAGCAAGAAGAGCACCCAAAACATGGGGCAAAAATAAACCTCATTTACACCTATGTAACCCACTCAATTCAACAAAGTTATCAGGACAATGTTCAAGCTGTGTATTTTAACCCTTTGGCAAAAGCGCATGTAAAACCGCATCACTCTCCAGCATCCTCTGTACCTCTACAAAGATCCATTTTATTCCATTCAGTAGTCGGGACATTAACAGATGTACCATCTCCTCACTGCTACTTTCACAGACCCTTTTTTATGCTACGGCTTTTGGGCACCTCTGCAGTCAGTGAAAACACACAAGCTGTCCGGGGTATAATTCAGAGCAGGAAACAAGCTTAGGTGAATTATTTAGATGAGGCTCTGAAGGCAGATGTTTACATGGCATGAATACAGCTCTCTCCTGATGTCTCCTTGCAACTCATCTTTTAGAAGTAGGAAAGCTTTATTAACATCCTTTGAAAGCTCCATAATGCAGACATCAATCTAATAAGTCTTTTGAAATCAGGCATAATTCTTCCCACTCTCTGAATCGCCAGCTGCCTCCCATGGCACTCAGACAGCTCGGGAATTTGAAGGACGAGATCTCTGTCCAATTTAACCAGTTTCCTTTGCTAAGCAGAGCAGAGCATAGCCCCTCAACAGCACTCCTACACCCAGAAAACACTGACGGTGTGAGGGCCAGCTGTCGATCACCTCTGCTCTCACCCATCTTGGGTCTCTGCTAGTTTGAATCCGCTACTTATCTCAGAAGGGAACAATGACCATTGGAGAGCAATGCAGGGCTTTTCCCCTTTGAATCACAAGGGGAAGGCCACTTGTCTATGGCATCCCTGACAACTGATTGCACTATTTTTCCTGTGAACATGAGGCATGCTTTCGTAAGGAACATCAGCAGATGATTATTCTCTCCAGCCCACATTCTCCGGCCTTCAGGTTACCCATTTGGAAACATTTCCAAACCAACACAACTATGGTAATGACAGAAAATAGCTGCAGAACAGTCTCATCTGTAAAAGTGCACCTGGAAGGACACTCCTACCCCAACTGCAGACAGGCTTGACTGACCCACTAAAGCAAACAGCATCAGCAATTAGCATCAAATGTAGTCACAGGTCTGTGGTCTGCAACCAGCCAGACATGAACACGATGTAGGGATGGTTCTGCAGAGCATGTCAAGTTGCACTCAGAAGAACGAGTCAACAACCTGAAAACTGAGGAGAAATTCAAATCCAGCCTTTCTCAAAGTGGAACTTTGGTGTTGCAGGGAGGAGCAGAAATGCAAGACCAGAAGTTGTGGGCTGACTGCCCCAACAGCACCATGCTCTGACAGCTCGGGGACTTGAGGCTTGACACAGGCAAGTGGCAGCTAATGAACTGCAGAGAGCTGAACTGCTTCTCATCAATATTAACATGAATCCGCTGCTACTCCAAGGACAGTCTTCATATGTTACCTTCAGAGCAGGTGCTTCACATCATTGCCATGACATGCAAGAGCTTTAAAGCACCAACATGCATTAAAACCTCAGTTTTACAGAGTTCTGTGTGAATCCTGCCTGAAAGCCTCATGCAGCATCTTAAATAACCATCATTTGAAAAGAACTTTAGTAAAGGAAATGTCTTAGGGAGAAGGAAAAAGGTAAATCGAATTTTCAACCCAATTTCATGCCTCTACTTTATAAGACAACTTAAACTAGCAAAGCTGTCAGCAACAGCAAAGGAGAATAATGATTTTTAAATGCTCTCAGTGCAAGTCTCACTGCTAAAGTTAATGCTGTTCCTGACAAAGTAATATAGCAAATATTGGCACAATTATTATTTACCACATTCTCACTTAAAGAGTACTCCCTTGCACTTTTTTATGTGTCTGCACAGAACTTGAATATCCAATATTGGACATTTTACAGAGTGGCAGAATTTACACTGTATGCGACAATGCTGAGTACACTTCTACTCATTCAAACCAAAGCAGGCTCCAAGTCATTCATTCCCAAACCACCTTCTTTACAAGAGCAGGCCTGCTTCAGCTGCCACGATGAATAACCCCTCTAAATCCTGCACAGTAAAGCCAACAAATAAACTAATATGGATCTAGGCTGAAAACAGAAGAATTCTGTCACCGTTTACGGAAACGTGGAAAACTGCGTTGTTGGGGTTAACTTCAGACCCCTTCAGCAATCAAATCTGAGTCTTTCTGGTGGCTACCAGATCTGAATCAGCTGCTCATGTTCAAAAGTGCTACCTTGGCCCTTAAAAGAAGAGTTTCAGGTTACCGAAGAAAACTTCCAGATTGAATTACAAACCAGGAAAAACAAACAGTGTGGTTTCAAAAAAGCAGACAAGCAGCATGCACCAGTGCCCAGCTTCAGGAGCACCAGCTGAGGTCCTGATCTAATCAGTCCAGGCTTCTCCAAAGGGCAACACCTACACTGTTACACCTACAAGTGGAGGTATGATTATTTCTCTCAAATTCAGAAACACCACGTTTCATTCACAAGAAGATCTCAAGGCAGCTACTTTAAATTTGCAATACAACTGAAACAAAACTTCCAATTTAAGCAGATTTGTGATGTGATCAGGCAGCTGAAGAAGAGACAATTGTGATGCTGATTTCCACCCGTTTCCCATCAGGAAGTTAAATACTGTGATTTCTTATCTATCAGTTAAAAAAGGTGCATGCGATTTTCAGAAAAAAGGGGGACTTGGATCACAGGTTTACAAAGAACAACACTAAGGACTTTAAGCTCTAGACTTTAAAAGTCATATTAACAATAAGATATTCAATTATTTGAAAATCACCTTGATGACGTGTCTATTCCATTTAACGTCTATCCCAACTGTGACATATCAGTCCATGTTAATCCCTTTCTAAAATAAACCAGAGGTTTATCTACAATACTGATTTTCTTCTTTTACAGTGTTCCAATTAGATGCCAAAAGAAAATAAATCAAAAGATGGTTTGTTCATTAAGATTAGGCAATATTTTAGTTTCATTAGAAATTAAAGTCTAGGCAGTTAGTAGAGACCAGACACCATAAAGAGGCCACAGCAAGGGCTACAATAAACCAGCCACCAGGGTTACAGCATGGCACAGACTTACCCAGAGCCTCAGCTGTCAGGCAGGTGCGCATGGTGAGAAATTGCAGGACACAAAATTGACACAGAAAGGAAAATAAAAAAAGTCAAACTGGTATTCCAGCATTCCTAGAGTTTAGACATTATCATCAGTGCCAAGACAAGAGAGCGAGCAGTTTGGACTAGACTATTTTGACTTCTTCCGTTGATGATAAAGACAAATGCATTAGTTTTGCTTCCTGATGAGCTGTTTCAAATTAAACTCCCA
Organism: Athene noctua; assembly: GCF_965140245.1. Taxonomy (NCBI): domain Eukaryota; kingdom Metazoa; phylum Chordata; class Aves; order Strigiformes; family Strigidae; genus Athene; species Athene noctua. The sequence goes on along the minus strand of NC_134038.1, from coordinate 13,164,486 downwards.
GTTATTTACCATACAGTTTTATTTTAAGAGACTTAAACCAGTTTAGGAACTTTGTTTAGCCTGCAGATTCCTAGGTGAGAACATGTTAAACTGTGCTTCAGAGAAAGTGCACAACACAGACAACTGTCAAACTCTGGTCAAACTGATGAAGTGGCACAAAGCTCATCCCCTCATAGGCAAGAGGGAACTCAAACTTGCAAAACTCCAGGCGGGTGCTGCATCAGTAACCACAGTGCTTTTTGATGGTCTCTATTGCAATTACATTAATAGATTGTTAATTAAGCAAAAAACTAATTGCTGATGCAATGTGGAAGAACATCAAAAAGATTAACCATGATATGCGTATTTTAATTAAAAAACTTTATATATAAAGTTTTGCAATAAACTTGGCTCAATGTCAAAAAGAGGGGAACTACCAAGAGGCATTCAAAACTCAAGGAATGAAAATAAATCAAAGAAATATCTCCAGCCACTGATTTTGCAATGTCTCCACTGAATTTTTATGAAACGGAGCTTACGTTATAAGCTTGCAGGGGGGTGGGGGGAGAAAAAAACACAAATAAAAACCTGCAGGCACTTATGGCCTCATCCACATAGGATTTTCTCCCTGCAGCTGACAAGGGTTATTTGCTCATTAGCTTCCCTCCTGAGCTGTACCATACTGACTCCACAGTGAGTCCCGGCCCTCACTTCAGTGGTCATGCCACAGCTGATCAATTCAGAGGAATAAGGCTGTCTCCTGGCAGGGAAAGGCTCTGGCCAGGGGTCCTCTCTCCCCAGCCTGCCACTCCAGACAGGGCAAGTGCCAAGTATAGAAAGAGTGAAAAGTACTTGAATGGCAAGGTCTGCATTTGCTTTAAGAACTGAGATGTTTTTCAGTGATAACTACACTGAAGAGCTTTATGTTTTTCAGTTAAGAGTCACAGCGTTTGCACAGTCATCCTTGAGAGGAGTATAACACTATTACAATTTTCTAATACATAAACATGTCATCTTTGCTAACCGGGAGGAGGAGAAGAAAAAGCACTTTTGGCAGTATTACAGTAAATTAATAATCATGTTCTAATCTCTCAACTTCATTAAAAGTAAGAATACTTTACAAAACTGCTGCATAGTCAAAAGTAGAGGTTGTGAGTTTGGACACTCAACTCAATGTTGATGGGACACAGATGAAATGTTGTACTGAATGTTAAGGGCACTCTGCAGAAACTTCTACAAATGGCTTAGAGATAAAACTCAGTTTTCACATTAACACATGTTATATTATTGGGAGCATTATATATAACTCCTTTTCACAAATCCACCTGGATTTAAACATTTTCCTCAAAACTCACACACAGTGTCACATGAAGAACCTGAAAATGAAACCTACCAATCAAGTTACAGGCAGAAGGGAAACCTGTCTATTTTATCATTAATAGCCAAGCTGAGATACAGAAAATAAAGCCAACATGCACTCCAGATTTTACATGTACATTCAGTTGTATTTTAAGTGAGTCACTTGATGCTTTTTTTTTAAAAAAACTAAGAATCATGCATTTTGTTAACCTTCCAAATTGGTTACATGCAGAGCCACAGCTGCTGTCTCTCTTCTGAATTCAATATAGCATCAACAGCTTCTAGCAGCTATGGATCCACTTATGAGGCCTTGACTCAGCAGAAACCTAAACATGGAATTTATTTTAAATATATGCATAATTATTCTGCTGATTCAGGTTAGCTGGGCTGACTTCTGATGTCCAATGTTTGTCTGAAAACAAAGAGCAATTTAGAAGATATATGCAGTTCCATGCACTATGTAGCTTCATCTGCTCAGACGAGAGCTAAGTTTCAATGCTGGGGTGGGCAACATGCCCTGCAGGCCTGTTCCCCTTGGGAACTAGGGCGTAAGGATAAGGATGCACCTTGAAGATCACGACACGCCCAGGGACTGCATGGATCTGGGAGGTGTACCATGATCATATTTAGAGTACATACAGTTAGACTTCATATGGATTTTTTTAATAGTCAAAGACAACAAAAAGAATGGAAATGATCCCCATAAGGTCTTTTGAAATGCAAGACCTTCATTTACACAGAGACTTGCCATTTTACCAGATACACTCTAGCAAACTTCCAAAAAGGACCCCTAACACGTTTTTGTTTTGGTGTTTTCCCCATCACTTCAAGCTCTGGTAACACCTTTACTGCAATTAACACACCTACTCTACGAACATAATTTCTAATAAATGATCTTAAGTGCCCAGCCTGAACTTTCATCTTGGCCGCATGGAACCAGAACAAACAGACCGTGCACAAGTCAGAGAACAGGCAAACCCCAGTGTATCAGCCCCTTAGCACTAAGGTGGGGTGCCCAACCTGTAGCACTCCTGCCAGGACAAGCCACGCAGCCCATGGCCCTCTCTCCCAAGTGTCCTTGAGATGCAGGCAAGGAGCGAGGAGCTGCTGTGCATGCTGCAGCCGTCGGCTACGAGAGGGAGCCTCTGCAGCCTGCTGCGGCAGGGAGAGAGGACACCACTGCCATGACACGAATGAGAAAAGTAGAGGGTTATATTTGAGTTCCTAGATCTGAAACTGCCCAAAGCAGAAGAAAACCACTTTCCCATCCAGTCACAGCAGAGAAAGCTTGAAGGACATTTTTAGTAGCATGCATCAGTATTTAAGCAAATCCAGAATTCAGCAAACATCTCACTTGCCCACAGATCATCATAAGGTTAATTCAAAAATATTCTTACAAGCGCTAGGAAGGGAATGAATTGGTTGTTTTAGAGTTCCCATAGGTGAGTCAGTAACTTTACAGAAAAATCAAAGGGACAGGTCCTGCTTGAGGAAGAACAGAACAAAAAAAGTAAGTCTGAGCAACAGGGAAACAGGAAAGCTGAAGACACAGTAAGACACATTCATGCACTCAGCCACATGCCTGCCAGGACAGTTTCACCCAAGAGTTGCCCTCCCATAGTTTAAACTTCATTTGTGACCTAAAGCAAAATCATTTCTGCAGCTCTTTCATTTTACAAATAAACCTCCTCTTGATTTTTTTTTAATCTCTCAGTGACAGCAAGAGCAACGTACTTCACCATGTAGTACATTAAACAGATCTGTCAAGGTGGGCACATACAAAAGAGTTTTCATAACAACGGACCAATGCTTTATTCTTTCAAGGTAGGGATCGAAAAGGCAAAGAGGGGAAAAAGCATCTGCTACTTTTTCTATATTTAAATGCTGTAGATAACTTGCAAGAAGACAGGGTGAATTCCCTCCCACCTCCCACCCACTCGTGATGGGAACCCACAGGGCCAGCAGCTCTGAGTATACGTTCTCACATCCATGAGAGCCTCAGCACCTCACTACACCGCTCTTCCCCAGGAGCTGTGAGAACAACTCTCAGCTCCTCAAAAATACTGCAGCTCCTCCTTTCCCCTGCCAGCCTCCATTGTTCCCACCTTCCCCATACACGTCCCTCCGCAACCAGCTTCAACCCCACTGGATTTGTGCTCTGGGCCCAAACACCATGTGTGTGACAGCAGTTCTGAGGGATACAGCACAGAGATACAGCAGGTTCACTGACGACTCTAGAAGCATGTCATAACAGCAAAATTAATCAAGGAAATTACATTTTTAAAAAGTCTTCAATCATAGCATGGCTGCTATAAAAATGGTAGCAAAATGAGGCCTGTTCCACTCCCTGCTCAAAGATATTTAATCCTGAGGGAGGACAAGACACCAGTGTGCTGACCTTCGGCACCAGACATGGCACACTTTTGGGAGGGAGATAGGAACCCAGAAAATCCAAGGAGAAAGTCCATTTGCTTTAACCACTGCTGAAAGGCACCTATGGTGGAGTCTGCAGTATGAGAACAGTGGGGTTTTTATTCAGAAGGCTTTGTGTGCTTCTCTCTCCTCTTCCTACCTTACAGAAAATTCTGCCTCCTCCTCCAAGACTGCAGATTGATTTATTCAATACTCAGAAGCAGGATAAAAGGAAGATGGAGCCAGATAACTGTCAATCCACACAAACAGGTTCAAAAAATTGTTCCTTCTTCCCAGATCACTGACATGGTTTTCTCAGCTCTCACCTACCATGCACTGAGGGATTGTTTCTATCACACAGGGACAAGAAGCAATGAGACCAGAAAAGGGAGAAGAAAGGGAAGGAAACAGAGGGAATATCGCAGACTCTCTAAAGCTGTTGATCTGAAGTCAGACAATTCATCACACAAAATGAGAAACATGTTTACACATCACCCAAAAAATCACGTCCTCCTGAAGATGACCATTCTGATTTAAAACACTAAACTTCTGCACAGACATACAGACACACAGCCCACTGAGTTAAGCTTCCTCTTGCTGGGTTCAATCTCTCCCTCATCTAAAGTCAGCTAAAATTCAAGAGCAATTTTCCAGTCATGTGGCTTTCTACCAGAGTAATTATTGACTCACCTATTAGGAAGGACAGTTAGAGACAGCTCACCTGTTCTGGAGAACATTTACACAATTTAAGTGTAAGCTCAAGAAACTCCCCGCCTCAGCATTTATTTTGCTTGTCCCTGGGCTCACAGTTTTTTAGGCAAAAGGGGAAGCACAAGTTGCAACCTGCAGGCTGAGAGCTGCTCAAACCACACTTTCTACCCAGCTAGGAAGAGCCCAGTGCCGGGAAAGGGTACCAGAAAGTCTGCTTCTGTACAAGCTCCATATCATTCTTGCAAAGCTTGGCGGGGTTTGCACTTAGCCAAGTAAAACCCTTAGTGACGGCAATGCTGCAGCTATCAGTGATGCACATTGCCATCAACATAATGATGAAATTCCTGTGACAAGATGGTGGTGGGAGAGCAACAGAGCATGGGATTCAGCTGCTAAAAAAGACAAATTGCCTTTGTGGAGAACTCCCTTTCTTTTCTTACTCATCTTTAGTTTTCTATGGTTGCCAAGTGCCCACCCCCTGACAACAACCCATGCCACCTTCTCACACTCTGAGGAATAACGTAAGGTTTAGGAGATTATAGGCTGTTAAAAAAAAAAAAAAAAAAAAAAAAAAAAAGAAGAAAGGTGGTAGAAAGGGAGAACAGTGAGAAATGTTAATAGTTACAGAACATTTATGTAATGGCGCTTTTTTATATTATTCCAAAAGATTCTAGAAAATTTTACAGGTATCTGCACAAGTCATGTTACAGTGTCAACGTTCCTAACAGGAATAAGTTAGCAGCAAGTGCTCTATTTTAAACATGACTGACTTTGTACAAACAGTTTTAAGACTTTTGTATAAGAACATTCGATACCAGCTTCAGAATATGATTTAAATGACACATAATAATTGTACCCTGGTGTTCAAGTATGTACCGGGAATACAATACAGGGGACCGAATTATTATAGTAGAAAGTCCTATCGCTGTTCAATCTTTGTCAATGAGCACAGCACACAAAAGGTTTTTAACAGTACAAGCATGAAGCAAGTTACCTTTCTTCGCTTTCTTCTGTAGTTTCAGTGTATCAGATGATTTCTTTTTTATCTCTTGGCGGGCTTTTTTGTATTCTAAAAAAACACACAGTCTCTATTATCAACATAATGACAAAACAAATGTTTTCACATAAAAGGCTATGTTTATAGACATTAGACTACAGATTTTAAGCAGACAGCTACTATTAACCAAAGTGACTTAGAACTTGCATTTTGTAGTGCCTATACGTTTGGCTTAATATAACATTTTAGGGTGTGAGTACATTCACATACCAAAATCTTTCTCAAATAAACAAAACCTTTACAGAAATAACAACTGAGAACACAGTACAAAATTAGAGTGCTTTTCATTTCAGAGACTCATCCACTCTCAGGAATGGAAAACAGAGATGACAGGTTTCTCGAAACATCTGTGTTCAAAAACAAGTATCCAGAAATGGCAAGGCAGAGAATATCCTGTGATCCCTCTCCAGCATGAGAGTCAGGCAGAGGGAGAGGGTGCTAAAACTTTGCCCAAGGAAGGGTCACATTGCCAGCTCTTGCTGATGAAGTGGAGCACACTGCAGTTGTCCTCATTTTCAGATGAGCTGCAAATCCCAGGAGAACTAAAATCCCAGAACAAAATATCCCACCTCTAGTCCAAGCATACTAAAGGTACCAGATATGAAAACTGATACTTTGAAAAGAAAAAAAAAGATAAAATGCATGTATGCATGTATGCATGTATATACATATACACATATACTTTAACAAAGGAGGCCAATGTTATTACTCTTCTATAGATGGAAAAACAAGCAGGCTGGTGGCGGGGACAGGAACTGTATCAGGGCCAACTGCACCCCCAACACCCAGGTCTACCCCCTAAACACTAAATCTCACTGCCACTTTGGCTGGGATCACCCCTACCTGCAGGAACCCAGGTGATTCCTCCCTCTTGCTCGTTACCCGCTTAACACCCTCTGCAGCACAACGTGGAAATTTTTTCAAGAGCTGCTGGCTCAGCTGCTTCTACCTGACCACAGCAATAGTGAGGCAAGAAACAAGTCCTGTTTTGGAGGCCAAGCACACTTCTTTCTATCAGTTCTCACCCTTCCCAAAATAAATTATGATTTTGTTGCTTGTTTCAGACACAGTAAAAGCCTTCAGTTTTCAAGGGTCAGTGGTAAACTGCAGCCTGCTTCCAGCACCTGTGCTAGAGGGCCATCATCCCAAATACAAGTTTTGTAAAGTCAAAGGCATCTATCAACATGCTCTTGCTGTGCAAGACTGCTGCCTCCTGCTCGTTCACCCAGGAAAGCCTCTGGAGCCATCATCAGTACTGCAGCTCTGAGCATCCCATGTGCAACGACACAGCTTTCCCCTTCCCCAGGTGCACATTTCTGTATTGTACCAGATATAAAGTGACGATGCTGAATGTTTTACAGGGCTGTGCATTCTCTGGAGGACACTATGTCTGAGACATAACATGATCTTATAGTTAGCTTTTAACTACACCCTGGGGCTTTGCAGGGATAGATGCAGCATCTGCAATCCTCAGCACTGTTGGAGATCATACAGTAAGAGTGGGCTAACAGAGTCAAAGCTAGTCAGTTCTTACCAGTCTAGAAAAACAACCCATCCCTTGGGGCTCTACAAACTAAACCTTAAAAATGTATATGCAAGGGTTAAAAATTTGTTAGGCACTTTGGGAGAGGAGTGTTTTAGAAGAGAAAAGTTGCTATACATATTTAAGCACGTCATTCAGTTCCCCAGTACAAACATGAAAAGAGGAAGAAAAGCTGATATTACAATCTTACTCCTATTAAAGAATTCTTCCTCTGTAACTACCTTTTGCATGGTCTTTATCCAGTTGATTGGCCACTTTCTTCCACTCTTCCATCTGTTCTTGAAGTGGGTTTATCAGACAGTCAATTAAAGCACTAATTTTGTTGAAAAAACACAAAGAGCAATCAAATCCTGCAGATGCCCCTATTCTTATATAGAGAGCCAAGGTCAATATTGGAGTATTTTTACTTTTTGCTGCGACAGCTACCAGTGTCACAATGTAAATATCAGAACATAAAAATGTTTACGCTGGAGAAAGCAAAAGAAAGGACTGGATCAAAAAAAATCCACATCACAAGATAACCAGAATTACTGCACAGAAGTTCAGGACAGTGAGGAACAGAGCGTAAACCAGAGGAGTGACCCAAAACAGGGCCAATGTAAACAGATCCTACTCATCTGTCACACAAAGAGCAGTCTAAATGGATACTCCACAGAGACCAGAAAGGTTCATGCAGCCATGAAGATTATAAACTTAAATAACACATGTATATGCACAAGAAGACAGAGCAGTTGTACAAGCAAACAACGTCCTGTGCCTCACCTCTCACCAGTCGAGTCCATGATACAGCACTAGTAATGTTCCACTAATTAATGAGATTGGGATTGAATCATTTAAACAGCTAACTCTGGGGTAACTGGAGACTAAAGTTGTCTCCTCACAGCCAATTTCACATATATCTTTATTTTAAACAGGAAAAAAAACACCAGGTTGTCAGGCAAAGGGTGAAGCATCATTTTGTTTCACATCAGGTCAATTATAACTTCTAAGTCTGGTTAAAAAAGGCACAAGTGCAAATTACTACTTACTACAGAAGTAGGTCGTTTATGTATAGACCAGCTTACACGAGCTAATTCTCTCCCATTACTTCTATGGTCTAACTTTAACTACAAAAAGGGAGTGAGAGAATTTGTGTTTTCCATACTTGTTTGCTGAAAGTTTCTCTCTTGGCTACAAACTATTTGGGCTCTCCAGTAAGCTGAGGAAGCAACACAATACTTGCTGCTGCCTTAAAACTCAGTGACAAAACTTTAAGTCCTGAAACAAAGACAGGTTGGTCACATCAGTAGCTGCCTGCTCAGCACCAAGCAACAGGAACCTACAGCAGGAATATGCAGCATTTAGAGTGGTTTGAGGTGATCAGCCCAGTCCCCAGAACATGCAGTGAAATCCTGCATGTTGACACATCTGCTGTGCTGAGGGGGAGGAAACAACTACTGTTCTCAGTGACACGGCCAGAGATCAGCTGAAAAGAACAGCTTCAGGTGTTTCCCAGTAGCAAACGGAAGATGAACCTCGAGCTCCGGTCCAGGTACAGAGCCACTCACCTTGAGAACTGCCGGAGTTTGGACTCTATACTTCTGTGCCTCATACACATCCTGGTGAGAGCAGACCCAATCTCTCTGGTACCACCTAAAAAACAAAACGCAAGGCAGGTGAGACCCCGATGAGACTCCTGCCTGTGGTGTAGAGGCATGCCAACCAGGAGGCAGATGCCAAGTCTTCCGGAACAACTGTAAACCAGACTCATAACAGTAGAATTGATCAGGCTATTAACTGGGCAGACCTCAGGGATATCTACCACCTTGGGTAGAGATTAATTCTTGTTCATCCAGAGACCAGAACTGACCAATTAAACACAATTAAAACACAGTTCTTCCCAGCAGCTTTGTGTGCCACGAGGCCCAACTCCGTGGCAGAAGAGTTAAAAGAAAAGAGCTCGAGATGTCAAACAACAAGAAGCAAAGCTGGCAAGCAAGTGGGTGTCTATGGACAGTTTATTTCAACACTCTAGAAACAAACCTAGGGGATTCGATCCAATTTTCCCATCTCCAGATCCTTCAGACCCAATGACTCAGAAGGATTTTGCTCCTCCTGAATATGTAACAAATCCTACATCACTGACACATTCCATCAGTGTATCACACGTACCTACCATCTCAGATCACACATATTTTTCATTACATTGCCAGAAGGTGGCACTATTTGCTCCATACCCTCACTCATTTCAGTTTCTGACAACTGCATGACAGCAAGAATAATTTTTTCAAGTGTTCCTCCTCTGAAGTTTTCCCTTTTAAAAGCACATGTTCCTCCATTTCCCACTTCAATCAGCATTACCAACTTTGATCAGTCTATTAAATTTCAATATCATTTTGTTTTGGTTAGAGTTAGTTTTGATAATTGCTTAGTTCCTATCTACTAGCCACATCTACTGCTCTCAGGGCTCAAACACCAACCTTTGTACAAAGCTTTTCCGAACTGTAGTATTCTCTGAAATGGCAAAGATACCAGCATCTATTTAGAAGTTTCATTTGATTATTAAAATAACCTTAGACTTGTAATATACAATAAAATATCTTCCTTAGGCTTTAAAAATGGTATTGTGCAAGTAAAAAGTATTTTCATAGTAATGAAACTTGAAAAAATTTTTCAAATTTATTTTTTAAGCACAAAACCAAGTCAACATCTCCCTGCATTCTTGCAGAATTAAATCCTGTGCCCACAAAATGGCTCTGGAACAAAGACACTAAATAACTGGAACAAATTGTGGCTATTTGGTATTTTCCATTGTTCAAAAAGATAAACAGAAAGTCCTTTGTCACTTGCCCAATTGCTCATGTTTTTATAAGGAGCTTTTGAAATAAAATTATTTGGTAAGTCTGAAAAGCTGTAGCCTTGCTGCATACGGGTGGCTGGGAAAAGCATATGGAATCCAGCCTGGATCCGGACCCATCTCTTCTGGCAATGCTGCACTTGCACAAGCTGCCATAGACTCCGGTAACTTGAAAACAATACAGAAGATGGGGAGAGGTGTAATGGAGATAAGACAACCGGAGGAAGAGGACAACCTCCACAATAAAAAGTAGATCTCTGTCCCAAAACATGTGCATTTTTCTCTGGAGCCACTGCCAAAGAAAAGTAACTCAGAGCCTAATGAAGCACAACTCCAACGGAACAGATGGAGAAATGAACCAAAAACTTCCACAGTCATCAGCAGAGCAATTCCCAATTGAGTTTAAGCAACAAGCAGTTTTTTCAGGATGAAAACTCATTGAAAAACTGAAATATTAAGGACTGTCAATGGTTAAGTGACACTGCCTTCCTAAGCCCATTACATGAAGAAAGGAAGAGTAATTTCAGAACAATAAATAGGAAATAAGGTACCATGTGTTTTGAAGACTAGGAAACAAGGGTCAGTTACTATTAATATTAAACTGCAAGATAAAAAAAATTTAACTGAAATCCCAATAACCAAAGTATAAATATATTGCCTCAACATGTAGTACAAATGGATGGGCAAGGTCACCAGAACAGCTATACAAATTAGGTCTATACATTGGTAGTTGTGCTTGTTAAAAAAACACAGAACAAAATAAATAAAGCATGTAACAAAAAAGTTATTCCATAGGAAAAAAACAAACCCAGCTGGTTGAGGACGAGGGGGTTACTGGTTCTTCCCACCTTTTGAAACTTCATGTTACCCATAAGTGTTTACAAGAGCATGGAAGTATGAGGTGTTAATTCTATTCTGTGAATAAAGACTATTCTAACAAAGCAAAGGGGGAAAAAGTAATTTTGAGAAGATTTTAATGCCCCTTCTGGATACAAGGTTTTGCAGAAGATGGGTTTAGGCCCCTGCTCAGGAAGAGGAATGAGGGGCGCTGCTGGAAAGTTTGGGAGGGCTGAGCCAGCACCTCAGCTCCGTCAGCGTGGACCCAGGGAGGGCTGCGGGGAGTGGGTTGGGGCTGGCGAGGCTCCATTTTAACGTCCCATGCCGAGGTGTGCAGGGAGTCGGAGAGTGCTGGTGAGGGTCAGCGAGGTGACTTGAACTTCTGAAGCAGCAGCTCTTGCCAACCATTTGTTGAGAAAGGTGCTGCTCAGCCCTCCCTAAAGACTGTAAATCCCTCCCAAACTGCACTTAAATGATAAACTCAACCTGCCTCAAAGTGAAGCGTTGGGGAACACAATCACTCCAAATAGCTACGAGAAGAAAGGATTCCTGTTCCTCTGCAAAACCGTAACTCGCTACAATCAATAAACTGAGTTTAAATAAACTGAGTTTACAGTAATCTGAATTCAGAATAAACCAAGTTTAACTACCTTGGAAATGAGATTACTGCAGTACTGCAAAATATCAACATAACACTTGCAGTGAATGCATGTCCCCTATACAGTCTTCCCAGCTGCCCTCTCTGCTCCTCCTGCTATGTATGGGACCATTTCAAGAGTTCTCTACAGCCTCTCACTGCAAGGCTTACAATGCTGTTGGACACAGACAGGAGCGAGCTTTGCTTCTATTCCTCAGAGCCACCTCATTCACAACCCACTGCTATCCCACCACGTGCCTGGCAGCTAAAGGACATGCAGTCCCATTCAGCTCCATCAAGGGTAGAGGGGGACAGGAGGCAGGTGCCCACTGAAAGGCTGTTGTGTGCCAGAAGCTTCTGCCCCAGCAAAGGGGAACCGGTCTCTGTTCAACGCCTGCTCCTACAATAAAGTCATATGCATTTCCAATTCCTGTTTAAAAGACAATGTTACTGGTGTTTAATTAAGTGTAGGAGAGAGAGAAAACCTTTGCAGGAGACAAGGGGCGTTTTTAATTTTGGCACTCACTCGATTAGCAGAGGCAAGAACAATGTCCAAGCTTCCCTATATACCCATCTAGGTGAGACAGACCACAGAGGTACAGATGCACCTCCCGCGGAGTTTCTGGATGCTGAAACAGCAGCAGCAGCATTTTGAAAATGATCGCTTCCTCAGATATGCCAAAGCAATTTGCATTTTGGGGGTGCCTCAGCAATCCCTTGTTAAAAATCTGCCACCAGTCTGAAGGAAGGACAGTACAGCTCATCTCCTCCCACGCCTGAATCCCACTGCTCCTCCTCAATCTATTAAGTACTCTAGCAGCACCAAACAGAGCTTTACCATCCTGTTTCCAACTATATTATCTGTGAAGAATCAAAATACTTCCTGAGAAGGCAAAAAAAATTGAATACAAGCCTCTCACCACCCCTTGATTTATTGCGTTGGAGCACCGCAGCCATCAGCAATGCGTTCAGCAGTCCTTCCAGGAACATGTGCGGTACAAACAGTTTACCTCAACTGCCAGGAGGTTTCTGTGAAGGCTGGTTCCCACCAGCAGAACTGCAGTGATGCTTCTGTTTCCACAGGGCTGGGATCAGCTAGCTACACAAAGTGGCAGAAGGGAACCATTTTGTACCACTGTAGTGGTTTGAAAATGTCCAAACATAACAAGGGACATAATTTGGATTTGCCTGTTTTACCCAGCCTCAGCCAGACAGCCTTAGGGAACAAGAGTAACATATGCTTTATATAAATTATCATTCAATGTTACAGTAGTTGTTTGCTCACAGAAGGAGTGGGTGGCCAAAATGCATACTCTGCAAACAGAGATGGATCTTACAAGCAACATTAACGTGTGTGCAAGTCCTGGTATTAGTCGTACAGCTGAGTATTCAAAATCTGGTAAGAAGTTTATTGCACTGGGCTATGCCATGGTCATACAAAACCTGCTTCAGTCTCCAAATTAATTTACGGTTTATCTTTTCAAAAAGACCAGCTCCGTAAGTGACCAACTGCCCACTTACTCAAGGCCAGAGCCATGAGCCAGGCAGGCAGAAGACCAAGTGGAGATAACTCCTTTTTCATTGCTATCAACGCACAAACTTAGTGGCAAAAAGAGCATCTGAAACAAAAGTGTGTCAAGAGTATGATGAAAGCACTGCCCGTCTCCACTTCACATACAAGCAGGCCTCTGGCAAAAAGTCATGACATTCTCCAGTAGCTATAATTTCCTGAAGAGAAATACCGCGGCCACATTAGCAAACTTTTCATCAAACCAAGAGTATGTTGGGTGGGTGACCTGGGCTCCACTCACAGCTCTGCATTTGCAAATTACACTACTGTGCCTTGGACTCTCAGTTTATAAAATGAGGCTATGAATTACCTACTTCTCTGACATACTACAGTAATTCATCCATTAAAACAAACAATGCTTGGGAACGGTGTAAAGTAATACTTCGAAACCAGAGACGAGAGCTGTATTCATCAGAATTCCCACTCAGAGAAAGTGGCTTAACAAAACGCTCCTGTCAAATTTGATTAGAAAGCGGATGATAACATCAGCCTTATAAGTAAAAGGCAACTCTGCAAGGCAAAACGTGCTTTTGCTCTCACCTTCCCTGCTTCTCCCTATTCCTGTCCAAGCCTGTAAAAGACCAAAAACCATTTTCATGCAAGATAATTAAATGAAAGCCTATGGATCATGACACTACAATGAGTCCACTATAAAGGCATGAATGATTTTCTTTCGATGCTTGCTTGTCATTCAACATTGCAGAGAGACAACAGAGAAAGATTGTAGGAAAGAGACTCAATTGTTTTATTGGAGTCATCATGTTTGTATTTAATAATGATCATATATCAAGGAAATGATTATTTGATGAAATGTGCAGCTGTACAACTGCATGGCCTCTGTATACTCCAAACAACCCACTACAATTGACCTCTTATCTTCCTCCTCTTGCTTCACTGTTGAGCAACCCCAGAAGGCTCAGAAGATGACTGCCTTTCAGGAAGTGCCTTTAAGGCTCCAACTTATTAACGAGCTCATCTTTATCTTCAAGGGCAGAGTCCAAATGTGCCAGCTATTTCCCTCTTTCCCAAAAGGGAAAGAATGATGAAAAATGGGTGTAATACTTCTGTAATTTCAAAGTTATCAGAAGAGGCTTCCATTTTTGAGCAAAGATTAAAGCGGGAGCGGAACAGAGGCTAGATTATTAAATACAACTCTGAACATGGAGGCTATGACAGGATGACTAACAGTAGGACATTTTAAGTTAATGGTCATTACTCAACTCTTATCCAAACTCATGCTGTTAGGAGAGCAAGCAGCTTCCATCACTGATTACACGGGGCACAAACCTTGATCTTGCAAAACTGTTTATGCCAGATACCTCTGTGAAACTCAAGGATGATGGTATCAGTGCCAGGGAAAAGGAGGGCTTTTGACTAAAAGTGGCCAGCACAGGGATGGTAAGCATAACTGGTGGGACAGAAACCTGAAAGTGGAGTGATGGTAGCACTTTATGTTTCACGGTGTCAACCGCCTCCAGGTAAGGCTTGTAAGTTGGAAAAACACATCAAGAACTGCAGACCACAGAGGGATGTTGCTCAGTATCTACCAGCTGGAAAAAGAAAACAGGACACCCTTATTCCTACAGCTACTATGAGCCCTTCTGAGCAGTGCTTGGCAAAGTCCTGAAGGTTGATGCTCAAAACCAGCAAAAAAACATTTCCTGAAGAATTTTTTTTAAAAAGTTTTTGTTTAGACATCTTTCAGAGAAGACTGGATCAACAAATGCAGATTCAAGGTCAAACTCACCTAAGCTTTTCAGATTAACTGTATTTAATAAAACAACCCTGGCAGGCCACTGTCATGTACTGCATCTGCAGTTGTCACTGCAAGGGAACAGCTTGCTTGCAGTGTTCAGTCGAGTGCCCTTTTGGGCAAATTACTTGGAAAACATACTTATAGAGACCTGATACGAAGTTGTCACATTTGCTAGAGCCCCTTGCAGTTCAGATGATCCTGAAAAGAAGATGCAGTAGGTGGTTTATTTTCTCTTTTGCAGAAGAAACTAGCAATTTGCTCATGGATGGGACTTGCAGGACCTCAAATTGCATTTGCATTGATTTTAAAGGAGAAAGAAGAGTTAAGAGGAAGAGTGGCAGTGGCAGCTAGTTAAAGCAGTAGAGAAGCAAAAGGAACAGGAAACGTGAGCCATCCCTAGCCCACAGCCTGCCCTGGAAACCACCAGCTTTAGGAAGTCCTTAAAACAGACTATGACCATGTTTCAGTCAGTACGTTAAAGAACATGCAAGAAAGCTCTCATGACTTCTTCTGATGCAGCTTATTCCTCTGCTCAGCAGCATTTTTGCTTACCCTAACTGTTCTCCTAGCAGAGCACTCGGCAAAATCCTCGCCCCATGGGAGCCAACATGAATGTTGCCATTAAAAATGCAGGGTCAGAATTTCACCCATGCACACAGAGGTCACTACAGAGTATGTCCAACATATCAAATATGGTCATGAACAAGCCATGCTATGATCTTTGGAAGTCTGGATTTAGTCAGCCTTCAGGGTATGCTGAAAAGCTCACCTGTGGCCCTCTGCTTAAAGAAGATGTCACACAGATTGCTGAAAATGCTTTTGGAAGGTTTAGGTTAAGTTGACATAGGATACATCGATTCAATTTTGGAGAAACCTAGAAGTCTGTCATTGATTCACAAACTTGTAAGAGACACAAAATGCATCACTGAACCATGACATCCTGTTAGAGAGCAATAAAAGTCCAGGCAGAAGGGCTTCCCAGTAACAAAAGCCTCGAGTCTGAGCATGTTTTTGTCAGGAGTGCAAGCTGGCTTGGTCCCTCCTCCTCTCCTTTTCATAGATGGTGTTGCCAGCATAGACAGCAACCTTTTGCTTCTGGAGGTTTCTTTCAAAAATTAATATCCACCCCACCTCGCAGGTGCTTGTCGCCCATTTTTATAAACCCTGAGTCCCGCATCCAAGCTCTAATGCCACAAAAATAAAGCATCATTAGAAACAGATTTGTTTAGAAGAGTAAATACCACTCTTGTGTTTTCCAAGGGCCATTATTTACATTTTATTCTTTGAAATACAAATAATTTCATTACTGAAAACATACAGGGTCTGCTAAACATCTGTAATTACAATAAAGCTGCACCCAATAATACTGTCCATACCTTTTCCCCATTTCTTTCTTTTCAAATTTATAGTTAAATGTATTTCCAAAAACATTCTAAGAATAGTTACATAAACCTAATGGTCTTAATCTGAGCAGATCCAACTGCTTTGCTCCCAGTGCTACACCCACTAATGGTTTAAGAAAGGCAGGCAATGTGAGTCATCAAGCTTGTTCTCCAAAAAAAAAAAAAGCAGCATGCTAATAGAAGGGACTCTTTGTAATGAAAAGGGAATTCCTGAAGCTGCTGAAGTATGCAAGGTCAAGCCTGCTTGCTATTTCAGGGTAAACCCTTACCTGTGCAGCACCCCAGAGCCAAGCTGCCAGCTGACGGGTATCTAAAGGCTGGCTCCATCAGCCAGGGATACTCACTGCACCAAGGACCACGCTCCACTGCGTGTTCCAGATGGTGAAAAGACAGAGATGTGGTTCAGCCCTATTTAGATAGCCAGACTCATTGATCTCCATACCTTCGTGAATCTGGCTCTAAATGAACATTTAATGTCGGCTCAATGTGTGAAGAAGGCAGTAACTCAAAATTGTTACTTCTGAAGTACGGCTCTTATTTCATCTGGGCACAGCTTTGAACTGCGATGTAATCTGATTAGATGCCAGCAATATTCAATGAGGGGAAAGGATAATACACTTAGAGCAAATGGCTTGGAACACCAAAAGCAATTCTACCACATGCTCAGCAAAACACGCATGGCTTATTTTGAACTGGCAACTTCCACAGAGGCTGTGAAACGCCCACAGGTAACTCTCCTCTTTGTGTTTAGTTATCGGCCTTGTAAATACTTCTGGCCCCAAAAGTCAAAAGCTCCTTAACTCAGGTCTCCCAACCACCTGTGCTGCTGATCCCAATCCAGCAAGGATTTCAGCTATGACCAAATGGCTGCTGCCTCCAAAACACAGAATGAAGCACAACCAGAACAAGCAGGTGCAAAAAGCAGAAGATTTTTTTTTTTAAATTCAAGTCAGCAGATCTAACTGAAACCCTACAGCAAGCAGATCTGCAGGATAAGGCAGTGCTATTTTTACATGCTGCCACTTCTTCCAACAGAGCACACTTCCTTAGTGAATGGAGGAAAAGATCATGGAGGCATAATGGGAAGTAAAAATCATCCAAATCACCTTAAGAAATTATCAGTTCAAGAAATTTTAGAGAAAGTCTGTTACATTTCAGTTATAGAGAGATACAGCATCATCAAACCATCAAAAGACTCAATGCACACCTAAGCATTGAACGCAGCATCTTAGTCCCTGGATGCAAGGAGAAGCTCTTCCCCCGCCCCAGGTATTCAGGGACATGGTTCCCTCTCACTGGTGCAACCTCCTGCTTTGCTCAGCATTAATGATCTCTAACTGCAGCTGGCATATATGGGGTGGATGCTGGTGGTGATGCTTCAAGAGGTAATACATACTCTTTCTGGTACTTTCTCAAGGCAGCTGCTCTGTGTGCTCCAAAGGTCATTTAAAAATAATTTCAAATATATATTGAAATACCCATGGCTCAACTTCATCCCCCCTGATTTATTTAGTGCACCTCCAAACTCATTTCAACATGGCCTGCTAGAAACCTAGAGATTAAAAACACACTGACTTTGCAGACTTCTCCTCTAAAACCCAGGACACTCATCAGCAGACACGTGGAGAACCTGCACACCTCTTTAATAGAGTGGCAGATAATAAAAGAGTAACAAGAATCCAGGGCACTAATGTTTACAGTTATCTGAATGGCCTCAAAGCTCATTTTGCCCACTGCTATATATAAAGACAGTTGCACTGTTCCTCAGGTAAGTTCTCAAAGAGTTAACTAGTTTTGTCCTCAGTGATGGGCTTTTATTTTTGGCAGCATCCCACTTATTTTCAACTTCAGCTTCCTCAGCTTTACTACAATATAATGAATTTTCACAAAAGCAAAGGAGAAATTCACCGCATGGGTTTGACACCAGCTGGCTGCTTAAGCCCGCAGTATGAAGGAATTTGATACACAACACTGAACGCGGCTTTGAAAAAAAAGTAATATTCCACCTGTTACATAGAGTGAAATGAGGACAGTCATCTCCAAGCACAGAAACCAGAGGTCTTTGTGCTTTTGGCCATAAACTCAATAAACACACTCATCAAAAGACACAGCAAAATCTGAATTCATACTTTTGAATTTAGAAAAGGTACAGGCATTTTCTCCTTTACTGGTAAGTAGCAAATGAAGCAAGCTGCACACAAGAACAAGGCTTCATGCAGATCAGGTGAGACAGCTTACAAGCACAGGACTGTGCTCCCCAGATCTTTGGCTGCTTTGAATGCACAGATTCACATGCTCCACAGGCAAACTCCTGTTTATCCCACAAATCCTTCCAAACAACCTATGCTGTCAGGCTGCATTTGAAGTGTGCCTGCTTAAACCATGAAGAGTGCAGCAGGAGAAAAGCTTCAAGAGTTCTTTGATTTACAAAAAGAAAAAAAGCACATCTTGTAGAAAAGATCAAATGAAGCTGCAGAGGTGTACGACATTACAAACACAGCATACAGCAAGACACTTAGCAGTGCTGACTGGCATGAAAACACCAAGGACGTGCTTATCTTTTTCTGTGAGGACAGAGCAACTGCTTTTCTTCTTCCAAACAAGCTCTGCTGGACATGTAGTGAACATGTCCCAACCACTGTAAGAGCACATGCATGTAATTCTGCTGTATTTGACTGCTGTGACACACACACATGTAATGCACACCAGGTTTATAAGACCTGTGCAAGAAAGCTAGTTTTAAACTATCACTCAATCACCCTTACTAAGAACAACTGCAAGAAGCTTCAGGAAACTAGGATTTGAATCAATGAAAAAGACTAGAAGCCAAAAGGCAGAAGGAAAACAAAGATGAATTAAGAACAGGGCTCTGGAAATCCTGAAATTTAAGCCTTAAAAAGGGAGCAGAAACTAACTGTGCCCACAGAAGCTGCTTTACAGCACGATTTCTCCATCATTTTAGCCATTCCTCACTGCAGTACAGAACACTTTCTGTACCTCCTCCCACCAAACAGCCCCTAGGAGAGGAGCAGGAGGGGATTTGCACCTTACACTCCACGCAGAACAAACCTTCAGAGTACTATTACCATTACAGTCAAGTCCTACTCATCTTAAAGTCCTTAATCACCAAACCAATTGGGGCTGGGCAATTTTAAACAAGGCTGCGATCCATATACAGAGTGCTGCTAAGGCTTCGTAGCAACTGCATGCAAAACTATGTTAAGACCCTTCTTAGGGGATGTCCCTCCTTCCACAGCAGAGAAGTCCATGTGCCTGGACTGCTCCCCTCCAAATACTGGTGTAACGTGTTTGGTTATTGGTCCTTCCTTTCAGCATCTCATGGAAAAAACAGGGAGACAAAACTGGAGGAGACCCCAGGAGGCTGTGTGGTCTGCTTCCCCACTACAAGCAGAGCCAACTTTGATGAGGTTCCTAGGGTCCTTACAGTCCAACTTTGAGTGTCTCTAGGGGTGGAGATTCCTGGGCTCCTCTTCCAGTTGCTGACTAGTGCCACTGTGAAAATTGTTTTCCTTACCTAAATTCCAGAGTCCATTGTCCCAGCAGTTCAAACCTAGTTTTCTAAGAGCCTCTTGGAAGGCTGTGCTCCCCTCACACTGCTTTGTCAACATAACACAGTAGTTACATGTGGAAAGTGTTTATTGGTTTTATCCAAGTAAAAGCTTTGATGTCAAAGGAATCCAAACATCCACCTTACACAGCTAAAACAGCACTGTCACAACCCAATCTGGGAAAAAATAGCATTTGTGGTATTTTCAAAATGATATAAAACCAATTAAAGCTCACCTACAAAAAGCAATCAGCCCAAGTGCTAACTTATCCAAATGCATCCATGTACATTTACTTTTGTGGCGTATCTTAGAATTTATCAAAAAATGAATTCATGGTACTTTGTGGTTAATCCGATTTTAATACAGAAACATTCATCTGGTCATTTGACATCTCTGGTAATACAGGAAATCCATCTAAACCTCACAGCTCCTCACACGCTCTGATGCTCCCTTGTTCTTTTAACAGACCTCATCAACCCACACCTACAATACACAGTTGGCTGTGACCTATTGCTATTAATTTGTCCATTAAAGACAAAAGAAAGTGTCAAAGTTGGATGGAGGATTTCTGACCTAGGCTTTAAGCACTGCAATACATAGGACTAGCATATAAATTACAAGTTTAGAGGAAAATGCTCAGGAAAGGTCACCTCCTATTTAGTCCCCCCAGAGACCATCTTGATTTATACCATGTAACCCATATTCCCACATTTCGCAGTGATACTGTTACACGAAAGGTTTTTCTCCCTTGCTGCTCAGCCATGTGAAGCAGGAACGAACAATTCACCCAGCTATCCTCCCAAAGATGGTCTCAGAAATTACATACACACAAATGTGCACATGGTTACAGAGAGTTTGAGGAAACTCACTGTGCTGGTTTTGCCTGGGACAGAGTTAATTCTCTTCACAGGAGCTAGTATGAGGCTTTGTTTTGGATTTGTGCTGAAAACAGTGTTGATAATACAGGGGTGGTTTTGTTACTGCTGAGCAGTGCTTACACAGAGTCAAGGCCTTTCTGCTTCTCACCCCATCCCACCAGTGAGTAGGCTGGGGGTGCACAAGCAGTTGGGAGGGGACACAGCTGGGACAGCTGACCCCAACTGACCAAAGGGATATCCCATACCATATGGTGGCATGCTCAGCATACAAAGATGGGGGAAGAAGAAGGGAGGGGACATTCAGAGTAACGGCTTTTGTCTTCCCAAGTAACCATTACATGCGATGGCAGCTCTCCTTTCCTGGGGATGGCTGAACACCCATCTGCTGATGGGAAGGGGTGAATGAATTCGTTATTTTGCTTTGCTGGTGTGCACAGATTTTACTTTACCTATTAAACTATCTTTATCTCAACCCATGAGTTTTCTCACTTTTACTCTTTCGATTCTCTCCTCCATCCCCACCCAGAGGGGAGAGAGCGGCTATTTGGGGCTTAGACATGGGCCAGGGTTAAATCACAGCACCAACATTTGTAGCGCAGTGCTGGACATGCTGGGGAAGAAAAGCCTTATATCACTCAACAGAAAGTCATCTTTCCATGTGTTCTCAAAACCAGTTTGTAACACACAGGGCCAACAGAGATGATGAGATTTTATTTTGTTAACTGAAGTGAGAGCCCCCAAGTTTTGGAAGCTCTATGACTTGGGCTCTAGTCCCAAATCCCCAAGTGTAAGCTTGACTCAAATCCATCTGCTGCTCACCAGCATGTTCAGCTGTCCTAGACTGAAAGGCAGAAATCTTGCAAGACAGTGAAAAATACAATCCACAAAATAAGGACGCAGCTGCTCTGAGAAGATGTGCAGGAAAGAGGCAGTTACAAAATTGCCCACCTTCCCCTGATGGGTAGTAACGCTTTAAGGCACTGATTCATGAACTGTGTTTTTCAAGATGATGGTGTGTACTCTACTCCAAGTCCACAAGCAGTGCAAAGCCCAGGCTGCAATACAAATGTATTGCAACTGTATCATGGCAACCAAATGCCATACACAGCAAAGCATCTTCTCACCACATACCCATCGAGTGACCCCCACATGAGCTGCTCAACAACACTCACATGCCTATATTTAACGTCTGCACTGAGAGGTAATTTATGCTTTTATTTAAGGGGAGCTTCTTGAAAGAGGTCAAAGGTGCCTTAAATTGTTTTCCCCAGAGTAACATCTGCAGACAGTTCCTGAGGAGCAGCTAACACACTGGAGTTTAATAACATGACACCATTCTTGTTCCCTGACATTCTCCTGGGCATTGCAGGGTCAACGCAGGCCAAAACTTTTGCAAATTTAAAGTTTTAGTTGAAAAGAAAAACACACACATGCTTTTCACATCATCTATAGACCAGACACAACTTGTTCCAGAAAGAATCAATCCATTTCTCCCACTCATACAAATACCCACCAAAATGATGCTAAACAGCCAAACACTTGTACTGGTAAACTAGTTTTATTACCACAGCATGCCAGAATGAAAACAAACCTTAATAATGTGATAAAATTTTAAAAAATATGTATTTTCAATGTGCTCATTTTTAATGTGGTCAACTTCTGGAGCTACACTCCGGTAAGCGTGACGTATCATCAGTCTTAATAGACTTCCAATGCAACAGCAGTTTCTGATTTATTTCCCTCCATTCCACATCCTCTTCGGAGTCCATTTCTATTTCAAGCATCAGTACCCAACGCTTGCAACATCTGCACGTTGCCAAGCTGGTTTATCTATGGAAAAATGGATACAAACTACTTGCCAACAGAAGAAAATACAGCCTGCACTGAAAACTATGGCTAGCTTGTGCTTTTTGCATCTATCTATAAATATGGCAACACCAACTGCTAATTAAAGCAGACAGGTTCAAATGGTGTAAAAGCTGTAATCACAGTATGACATGTGTAAGTCTCTAAATATACATATTAAAAAAATGAGGCTAAAAAGCCCTCCAACCAGAACTCTGTAAAGGGATAAGCACTCCAGCTTTTTACACTGCATTAAAGAGAACAGAGAGCCGCTGATAAAGGCTGCCCTGTGCAGAAAGCACAAGATATGCAATAAGCACAGAAAACACGGACCGTGAGATCTGTTATGTGGTACTAAAGCCACGCTCTCCTCAGGCTCCTAAGCAGCCCTTCGGCTGCCGGAGTATCTGTCCGTGACGTAAGCTGACAGTAACTGCAATGCAGCACTCGCATGGGCACCGATTATCTCTGAACTTGTCTTCTGAGGCAGCAGCACTGTCACTCATCCTGAGCGAACTCAAGGGCATGCCTTGAACAGAAATAATTGCCATGTTTAACCTGTCCAGCTGCAATCCATTTCAGATGCAACTGCTTGCAATAGGCTTTAGCCTAGATTTCTGTAATGGTTTGTTTAAAGTAGGTAAAATAAATGATTCAATTAAAAAGATAGCCCCCAAAGAACTGGTTTTTGGTACGGGAGTAAGGACAGTATAAATGGGTCTTGATGTAAGCAGTATTACTACAGTTCAGAAAAAAATCTGTCCAAAGAAAGCAGTTAATCTGCCGTTCTCAAAAGAATCAAAAGGCTGTGAAAGGCACGTCTCGCAGGTCAGACTGTGTAAAAACAAGGCACCTCAGTTGGCAACCCAGGATAAACCAGGGATACACATGGAATGTATTCTATGCCATGCATTATTTTCCTATACAGGAGATGTGGCAAAACCCTACGGCAGCAGAAGTGGGAAGCACTAAAAAATTCTGTGGAGACTGATGAATTGTAAATATTAATAAAACCAGAATCACACTCCAGGAGCTCCAGTTTCTCTACTAAGAAAGCTTTACACCACGTCTGCTAAAATGTATGCGAACTAGGGACAAATGTACACATCAAATAAATAAAAAAATGTATTGAGCTCCAAAGGGGGACATGGCAAGTTACCTGCTATGAAAACAAAATTAAACCTAACACTATTTTAAAGCACTTAAAGTGACTGAAGAGAAAATAGGTACAAATCAGCATCAGCAATTACACATCCAATGACTCCTCTCCTCTATTAGAGGCAGATCTTCCAAGTCAAGTCAGCAGTTGTGATGGGCAGAAGGAGGGAGAAGATCCCCAGGGACACTTTCTACCAAGAATCAAACGTGAAAAGACTCTGCTTTAAACTTAAAGTGCATACAGAAGGCAGTATGATACAGCTTCCTTTGAAGTTTAACTGCCGTTTGCAAAAGGAACAAAAAATACTAAAGACATGAGCTTGCAAGAAAAGGGGAAGAGATAGTTTCAGCAGAAGCTATTTTCCAAGAGTGCACCACCTTCCTTTGGCCCGAACCCTGTGCGGGGCAGCTTCCAAGGAGTCACACAGACAGGGTGCTCCTCATCCCAACATAGCTGCTGGGTACTGAAAATGCACCTTTGCTTTAAGGTGTTGTTAACAGAGCCACACTGGACACATTTCAAACAACTTTGATGCTGCTGGGCTTTGCCAGGCAATAGCGTGAAACACTGAGCTATCTCTAACCTGGAGAAGTCAAACTGGGGGCACTAGAGCCACTTGGGGCAAGACGAGCACTTACCTTCGTCATTTCTTTGCCAAGGCACACTTCAAGCAAAAGTATTCTGAGAAGTGGGCAGAGACCAAAAGTAAAAGTCCTGTGCAATTTTCTTTTAAAAATACATCCCCCACCAATTTATTCTGCCGTTTGTTAGTGGGGTGAAAGGTCCATCTGCAATCTAGGCAAGCCACCAGCCCTCATGGGTGAGGCGCCCTACTTTCTGCAGCCAGCAGTGCACAAGTGTTTGATGGGCTCAGGATCTCAGTCAGCTTCCTTTGGCTCTCTGGCCCATGTGACATGGTGCATTTGCAGCAAGGCTGATCAGGGACAGCCTCTGGCACAGTGCAGACCCAGGCACAAATGTGGATCTCTGGATCTACAGCTGGATGCTGTTATGTATCCTATTCCTTCAGATGTTTTGGCTCCTTCTGTCTCTACAGGACTGGCATCAACATCTCCCAACAGCAGTTCTAGCAGTTCTGTAGCCCTGGAAAAGGTCACTAACTCATCCAAGGGTGTCTCCTAAAAGTAACAGCTACTAGAGATGAGAATACCCACTAGAAAGATGGACATAAAGAGAGAAAGCAACACAGAACATCACCCAGCACCTCATCAGATGTCACAAAGGTCCATCCTCTCCCAGATCACAGAACAGTTGTCTGCAGCCCAGACCTCTCCTCTAGATAATGTGCTGCTCAGCTTCATGTGCTTGTTGGCCACCAAGGTACAAGAACTTGGCAGATGATAGGAAACACATTCTTCCGGCACTGTGCTCTTTCCAACCCATTCCAAAAAGTAAGGAAATGGTCAAGCTCAAAATATGCCAGTGGTTTAACAATTTAGTACAGCCAACACTTCCGAAAGGAAAATCTTTCAGGCTTAAGTCTTTAACCCAGTCTTTCAAACAGGCCAATACATTTTATAGCAGGATATGCTTCCTGCCATAAAACATCCATATGCAGCAAATACTACAAATTTCCTTCCAAATCTATATTTAAATTGGAGTGATAACACACTGCTGATATTCCCTGCTCACCACTGACTTTTTAAGCGAGCTAGAGGTTTAGATGCTTTAGCGCAGCTCTTTGTTACTTCATCTGTAAGTTTTCCTCCATCATCATCTGAATGCTTCTCCAGGAGAGCTGCCAAGACAGACACCACCTGTCCTGGTGACTCCTGGCAGTGAACTGGATGCAATCTAAGGACAATGAATCACTGAGAAGAGCTATTTAGAGCACGTCCAGCATTTTGATAAGAAAAGTGTATCACCTTCATCAACCTGGAAGACTCTTCTACAGCAGGAAGCATGGGAGGATCCCCCAGGCAAAGAGCCAAGTCCTCTCTCTATAAAACCTTCCCAACAATTGCTTTGGTGACCGCAGGGCCAACCACAGGGACAGGAATGATAGTCTGCATGGACAAGTGAACTCCAGAAGGAAAGTGTCTGTTCTTTTCTTAGCCAATGCAGTAAAACTAGAGGTCTACAGCATCTTTAGGAAGAACTAGGAAAACCCTGTGAGATGGCTCTTGGCCCAGTGAACAATAAAGAACTATTAAATTGAAAATACTGAAGCTGCCTGGCTGTGAGAATAGAGACATGAGCTCCAGTTTTACTCCTGGAATTCACTGTGATGAACAAGAATGAATCCCCCAAATATCTGTGATTCAAATTTTAGGATAATTTGATTCTCCACAGAACACCAATGCCATACTGGTAGTGTTTTGGGGAAATTTGTGCAAAGCCAATGCAACATTTTTCAGCATGGCCTCTCTCATAAATGAACTCATCGAGGTCCACAGTGTGAGCCTGAAAGATAAGCGTACTGAGACTCATCTTCAGAATACAGATCTCCAAAGAGCATCTTCTCGACTTCCCCTAGTAACTTCAGGCATAACACTCAGGGGAGGGGGGGGGGGGGGGGGGGGGTGGGGGGTGAATGCAACACTATTACAATTTCTATTACTATGACCTTTAAATGTTTAACTAGCCATCTATTCTTTGCAGTCAAGATAAGGCAGCAGGTGATTAGCTTCACTATGAGTCACTATGGCCCTGTAGTGCAATAATTCAATTAAGACACTTTAATAGCCTTCAATTTTGTTCAGGATCTGCTTACTAGAATCATAGTTCCCTAGCTACAGTTTTGTTCTGCCTCGCAAACTAAGCAGTGTTAGTCCAGGTCAGTGCTGGACTGAAGGAGAGGCCTCAGAAAATCCCAGATGCTCCAAGAAATGGGGCTGGTGTTTCTGGAGGAGATACTGTGAGCAGAAGCTCTGGAAGAAGGTCCAGAGCTTGTGCCTGGATACAAGCTGCAAGCTTTCAGTGAGCTACAAGCAAGACTCTGACCTCTTCTACTCACTGATCTCATGATACACTTATTCCACTTGCTCAGGCTATCCACTATCTTGCAGCTAAATCAGACACCATATTCCTTATTTTCTGTTGTAGCTGCTGCAAATATACTCTTAAGGGGCTGTCTCACATCTCCAGAATTGGCTTCAATGTGGTGGTGTGTGTGAACACCTACCCACCTTCACCTTCTGCCTGATCCATTCCTCAGCTGGTGTTGCAGTATCAGGAAATTGCTGGAGCAGCTGAATAAAGTTTCCTGCATAATATGTAACATACAACTTCATTGTCACTCGACCACACCTGGATTTTAGGAGTTATACAGGAAAGTATCTGCAAGGTTGAACTGTGTTCTTGACAGCCAAGGCTCTTCCCTCTCCTCCAGAGTAATTTCTTTTTCCCCCCAACAGCTTGATAAGCAATTCTAAAAAGGAAAAACATATTTTCCTCCTCCACACAGCTGAGTCAGCAATGGCAACAGCAAACTCCCAGAGCATGCATGTACCCTGCTGACCTCTGGACCTCTAAAATTGGTTCACTTTTCCTCAACACCTGAGTTCTCCAAACCCAGACACAGGCACAATGTACTCAAGTTCACTTGTACTCTCAGGACCAGCCCCTGACCTCTGCTCACAGTCCAGAGGTTTACCAAAACACAAATATAAATTAGCGGGAAGGATAAATGTTCTTTCCACCAATCCATGGCCCAATACATTTACCAAGAATCAAACTACAGAAGTATCTCTTCTAAGCCTGCACCACGGGGCACAGAGGTTAAGTTTAAAAATTTACTTTTCTAAGTTTTAGCTTAAAAATTACCTTTGGTCACCCTTTACTGACCATTTCATAAAGCTTAGGAATCTGTTACTGGCTGCAAGCTAAGTACTTTACCTCAGACAACATCTGCTTGTGGGTTTTGATCCAGGGTTCAAACTCCACAGCCATGGTCTGTTCATTGGGGTTGTACAGTCATAACAACTAAGAAAAAACGAATTACAAACTTTCACAGAGAGCAACGAAACCTTTTTGTTCTACAGCAGGTAGTGTGATCAAAGCCTTTTATTAAATGTTCTTTCACTTCTTAAACCAAGTGTTCTGCACTGTGGAAAGGGTTCTTTTTATCTCATACCTACCCTGGTTGTATTTTAAGGCCATGTTTAGTATAAGATGTTTTTTTAATCCAGGATTATGCTCACCAAGAGTCTTATCAACACATCAGTCGGGGGTTTGCAAGGAAAGTATCTGTAAGATCCAGCACTTATGCACATAGCTTCATCAACATAAACACATTCATCCCAGTAAAAACTGCATTTTCATTAGGCATTGCACTCTATTCACAGAAGTGTTAAAGCAGGGTTACAGCTTAATGGGTCTAATATTACCATGACACAGGGAAGCCCTAATTAAAGTTTTGCAACACTGTACTGAAAAAGGGCTCCAGGACTAGTTACAGCAGATTTATGTTACAGACATCCCTACCTATATGAATGGGAGACGTTTAGTTTTACAAGGGTAAAAAACTAAAACTGTGGCCTCACAATAGAAAGTGAATCAAGACAAAAGAAATTCATCTTACACAACAAGAAGATAAGCTGGCAACAAATAAAAGCTGGTAAAGTCATGTATCAACCTCATGACTAGAAAGCAAGAAAATTGCAATCTATCTGGTTTCCACGTAAGTCCAAAATCTCATACTTCTTTCTAAGAAGGCCTTAAACCAAGACTCTTATGTGCCATTACAAACTTGTACTTTGGTTTGTCCAACAACATAAAGGCACAGCATGTAGGCACCATGATCTCCTGTTTCCAACTCCTCTGAAAATCACTTTCAATGTTTCAACCTCTCAGCACTCCTACAAGAAAAACCTGGTGAGTCACTGCAAGCAACCAAAACGCCCAAATACCTGTGACCTGTGCAGGGCTGAGAAGCTCTTCAACTTAGAAAATTTTATCTCTTCAATAGACACCAGCCAATTTTGAAATGGCATAACTGCCTTCAAAACTTGAACTGGTGACTTCTAGAGCTTTCTGACAAAATGAGGTATGCCACAGTCGTCACAAGTGGAGGTTTACAGTGGGAAAACTCAGAATAAAGTATATGTTTAACAGCTGGGCTAGAAGAGGCCATAAACCTTTCCCTTCTAAAAGCAATGCAGACTCCACAACACATCCCACATCCCAGGGAGCGTGGGAGCAGATACATCCCTGGCACGGCAGTCTGGGCTCTGCAATGTAACCCGAGCAGCTCCTGCCTCTGCTGGGTAAGATGTAAAAACCACTGTCAGCCTGAGAAAAGACACAGGTTGTGCTCTTCTATGCTCAGCACATGGGAGACGGCCCTTTCCTTCAAGGAGCACAAGTGACTGACGTTTGGTCAATTAGTTCTCTATTAACATGCAGCTGGGGAGCTGGTAACGAGAACACTTTTTTTTTCTTCCTGATTTGATAGAAGGGACAGCAAAACATGTTTTAATCTGCCAACACAGACTGATAAAACCAGCTGCCCAACAGACAGTCGCTTTCATGAAGGCTTAATTCTCCTCCGAGAGTTTGAGAGCAGCTTTACTGCCTCCTGGATAAGTCATGTTTACAGCAGATACTCAGAGCTGCTCAGCCTCCTGAATGTATTTAGAAATCAGACCAGAGGGTAGATTTGTAGAGCAGTAATTAGCATAGGAGATGATGTAGAAGCAATGGAGAAGAATAATTTAGTCTGTGTCAACATAAGGTCAAGGTCCGGGGTACCTGTCCAAACTTCTGGGCAGCTCATGGGGAGAAAGACAGGGAAGGATGAAATGAGGGGGATCTGCACTCCAGAAACCCAATTGCTCCCCACAGACCAGCTTGAGCAGCCTTAATCAGCTTTGCAACTCTTCTTCCTTGCCATTTCAGGTTTTTTTTAATTTTGTATTAAAATAAAGGCAGGTAGTGGGCACCCCTGACAGGCAGCACTGCCGTGTTGCCAGAGTGACTGTAACAGTACACGGTCTGTTGGCAGGCAGAGTGTTTCCCCATTACTGCCTTTCTGCAAATGAGTCAGCAAGTGCCTTAACTTAAATAACACACCACCAGCTCAGTCAGGCTTGTTACTGTGCCACTGCACCCCAGAGCAGAGCAGATGGGAGAGCTCCTGTTGTACCAGCTGGGTTCAACCCTGATACCCTCTAAAGCCACTTCCAGAAAAAGCCAACGTGGGTAACTCCAGTCACCAATTGGACGTAGCTCAGCATCACCATTTCCATTTCAGATGGACTGTGTCAGCATTGAAACAAAACAAGACAAATACTTAAGCAAAGACAAAAAGATATAAATATGAGATATAGGCAGACTTACTTGAAAACAAAACTCAAGTCAAAGGAAGGTCAGGCACCATCAGGAAGTGCAGCTCCTTCTGGGTTCTCCTGAACCAAAACAGAACCACTGCACCAAAACTCATACATTCCCTCTCATGCGCAAAGACACTTGAGAATTTGTCAACCAAGTTTCTGTAGGGCTAGTTTATTTATGTTTCTCTCTGTTCTCAGGAAGTAAGCATCTTGGTTTTTTAAAGTCAATAAGAACTTATTACTAACATTCCAGTAACAGAGAAAAAGCAGTACCAGTAGTGTCAATACTGACACATACTCCTCCAATTACTCCTAATACGTTCCTACTCCTGGAATTAAATTCATGAACATAAGTCCCAGAGTACACGCAATAACTGCACACTCAAGAGCATAGAAACTAGCAAAAAGATTCACTTTCCTTATGAAGACAGACAGGTCGAGTACTCATATTCCTGAGATCCTAATATGTAAAACAACACATGCAAATTCCCAGAAGAGCTAAATACAGAGTCATGGACAGGGCAAGTAAGTAAAGAGGTGGACAAATCTTTTTCCTGTGAGTATTTATTGACTTTCTGAAAATGTCAAATGTGCATTAATTCAGGAAGCAGAAGAAGGAGGCCAGATCCAGTCCTTTCCATCTTCCAACCTGCCCCTTCCCTCCCTCCCTTCCATTTTCCAAGGCATCTTCCACCCCTATCTGTGCCTGGTTGAGACAAGCCACTGCAAATCTGACCCAGGATACAGTCTGCGTATTGCTCCCATTTAACAGAGGCACAGCAATTCCTGAAAAAAAAAAAAAAAAAAAGCTGGGCTAAAAATAAATCCCAGGGGCCAGAATAAGTACATGAACTAAGTACAAGGCACACGTAAGAAGATTTATTAAGTCTCAGGCTCTAACAGCATCGTGAATCTTAATGATGTCCTATTTGCTACCCACGTACATCTTTAAGTCAATGATAAAAGTTCACTTAGCTCAGAAACATACCATGCAGGGATTCACCTGCAGTGTTTTGCTTCTAACCCTTCCCAATTCACTTGTGTTAATCCAAAAATTAGCTACTTTGGTGGAAAAAGATGAAGAAGTCCCACAGTCTCTCCAAGCTGGTGAGCTCACAGGGTTGACAAGCAATTTGCTAGGCAAGGACTGCCCTGCTATGTCCAGTAAGTTCATGACACACATTAGACACACAAATGAGCCACTGATCACAGGAACACTCACAGCAGGTAACCTTACCTCCAAGAACCCATTTCTTTGGGAACCTTGATCTGAACCTTCAAAAATCAAGGCAAGCATTACAGGAATTGATGCTGGTGTCACTGTTAGAGCTGGCCTGCAAACACTGCTGGACAAAGCGTGTTGGAGGGGAAGACGGGCTATTCCAGTGAGTCCTGTTTGCAGGTATACCAAAAGGGCCAGCAAAAGACACCATAGCAATGATGCCATGAAGGGCAGGACTGTCACTACCAGCAGTAAATGGTCTAAGGAAGCTACAAGGAGCAACAGGAGGAAGGAAGAGTACTTTCCAAGTGCAAAGCCACCAATGGCACATTTGGGTTTTTTCTGTTTTCCACACAAAATGATTACACACCTGCCATCACAACCAGACTCCTCTGCATGGCAGGTTCGCCACATCTCCTTGAGGCTACAGAAGATTTAGCAGTAGATTTTTCATAACTTACACCAGAGCACAGATGAGCCCTCTGGTGCTAGGTATATTCAGTACTGGTGACAGTGACCTTCTAGGAAGTCCTACACCACCAGCTCACCACCTTTTACAGGCAGTCTCAGAAGCTTGTTTGCTGTGCTCCACAAGCCTCCGTGTTGCTCTTGTTGGAAGCGACACCACCAGATCACCTGATGTAAAGCGGTATCTATACCTTCAGTCCACAAGTAGACACTTCCATTTAATGCTAAATTTGGTGCTGCCTTCTCTACTGGGAGCATGTCTCTGGTGCAAACAGGATGTTAACGAAATTTATTTGCACAAGCCTTCGGAGAGCTTTGAAGGTGAAGCAATATTCAGTCACTACCAGTGTGCTCCCTGTACAAAATACAGCTAAGGACCCCGCAGCCCCACTTCATCTCCTAAACCACTAACTTTCTGATAAATCATTAATGTGTGTAAAACAAAAGAAAAGATAGCAAAGCTGTAATTGTCATTCCCATCCAAACACACCTTGTATTTGCTGGTCCTGCATCCCAATTATGGGAGCTGACCTGGGATCACGGCGAAACATAGATGGAAATGTTAGCTCCAAGGTCTATGTATTTTTTCCATGATGAAAAAGGTCCCTCCAGGGCTGGTTCAGACACATACTACAGGAGATGAGGAACATCCTGGCTAACACCCAGGGATCTGTTCACATTCACTGCACGCTCCTCAGTACATCTGCCTACAGTATCTCTTATTTCACAACAGGTCCTCCTGTTTGGACAAACCTCATTCAACCTTCATCTGCCAAGGACAAACAAAACTGAACAGAACACCACAGTGCTCCCAACCAGCTATGGCACAGTTTTGTCTTTATTTCTCTTGTTGTAGAAGGCAACCATCTCACGTGAGCACTCAGGAAAAATATTCACCTCCTCTGGCACACAGTGCAGGCTTCAGGTCTTGGAGGGACTGTTTCAGCTGGAAACCTTCAGATGCTGAACGGGGAGCCAGGCCTATGACTGAGAGGCTGAAAGAAGGCAAGGAGGTTTTGCAACAGCTCTATGTAGCCTAAGTGCACCCAGGCTCACCACCAAGAGTGGCTCTGCTGTGCATTCAGGATTATTGATTATCCTCTCCTAATCCCATGATTGAGTGCCCAGAGCAAAAGAAAAAAAGTTTCATATTATATACAAATAGATAGCTGTTTAAAATCATTAACAGAGATTTATATCTCTGAGCTAGTCTTCTGTTCTCTGGGGAAACGAGACAGCTGCATAGTAAGAGACTGAAAGCTACAATAAAATGAAGAAATGAGCTTCAATAAATCATTAAGCTAAAGCTCATAATGTTTATCTGCAATGTCATGTCCCTACAATCTACAAAAGAAGATGCGTAACTTTTTGTTTTTCTTTTATCAACTATTAAACTGTCATGTAGCCATTACAGAAGATTGAGACTTCTTTTTAAAAGCACTGAGCATCAGGGATTGCAGTTTCTTGTCATGGAAGTGATACTTTCACGCCAATCCATATCATGCGAGAGGAACTGGAGATAAAATATATGGAAACAAACTTTTGAAGGAGAGGCTGTTCACCTGCTCATGCTCTGGCAGCTAGACGTGCTCAAAGCTTCAGTAACAAGGCAGCTCTGTGGGATCATTTTTACCAGTTCTGTTCCACCTTCCCTGATTTATTCTTCTTCCAGTACACCCCATCCGACATTTCCAAGTGTATTATATATACACTGATGCACAGGCAGCACCAGAGCCGGTGCAAGGCCCCCCAGCAACAAAGGCAAAGTCCTGTGTGGCCATGGCGCTTCTACCCGGGGGAGGTGGTAGGGGCCGTCAGGCAGAAAGACTAGAAGAAGGAAGACCCATTTCAAGAGCAGAAGGAGGTTCCAGGGTCAGCAGTTGCTTTCCTACACCTTCCCTTGCAAATGGCACTGCTCCTCCCCCAGCCAGCCTTGCTCTCCCTCCCGAGCCCCAGCATTGCTGGGGAGATGGGAAGCACAAGGACTGGGGCACTGCTCCACAGAAGCAATGGTGGAGAAAGGAAAGGACAGCCCTGGAGACATCCCACCAGGGCAGACGCTGCAGGATTAAGCTGATGGCAGGTACAGATAGCTGTGCCCCCAACATCATCCCCAAGAGGCTGGGGCAGGTGGCGTAGAGAGGGGCAGCTGCAGCCCAAAGAGACACGCTGCTATTTCCCCAAGACCCTACAGTGACCAAGAAAGGGGGCAGGCAGTGTTGCATCACGAGCAATGTGTTTGCATGACCTCTCTGTTGAGGGCTCAGAGCTCTTCCCGCCCCAGGTAGCTCCATAAACACCGCTGACATTTTCCAGACTTGCACTGTAACACACTATGGACAGAGACCCTTCACCTCTTTCTCTGGGGCAGTACCACAGACACCAGGAGAGAGGGGAGGAGAAGTCAGCCTTGTAGGTATTTTAGGGATCCAAATATTATTTTTAAAACACTGTTTCCTTTTTTTAGAAGAAGAATAGAGCAGGAAAGCTCTCTGCTCCCTCAGGCTTGACTTCCAAAAATTAGCATTTGTTTGTTTTACAGAACAGGACTTGCTCTATCCAATTTAGACCCAATCTGTTAATCTACAAACAAAAGTAAATACCAAAATTATGACTAAGGGGGATTTCAAATGGCCTACACCTTACTGTGCTTTTTTGAGGTATTACGAATAGTCTTGCATTTATTCTACTGTATTTCTTGCTGGCACAAATGCAAAATCCAAAGCTGCTGTGCTGCTTTTGTCTGCTGCTGCTAATGTAAAGTGTAACTACATGTTCAATCCAGCCTGGGAGGGCTGCTCTTTGAAAGCTAATTTGAAGCATGATTTCCAAAATCCTGACTGTACAAATCCATGAGCAAATTTCTCTACTGTTCTATGCAAGCCCTCAAATTACTGCTATGCTCAAGTCCTTGAGGTCCACCAAATTAACAAACTCTAGCCCACATGACTAAGGTTCACAGAAGTTCAACCCCAGCTTACATAAGACACAGAATTGGTGTGTTTGCCTTTAAAAAAAGCCACCAAGATAAATATTAGGGTCAGCAAACATGCTGTGCAATATTTAACAAGAAAAAGCTGGGACCTTAACAGGATTTGCAGCCTAAAACTGTTCCTGAAGGCAACAAACATGACATGATCATTCTGACAGCTGTGACAAATTAGGTTTCATTTGCCTGAGAGCCAGCCATGTTCATTTAACTGCAATTACTGGCACATCATGATCCCCACACCAGAGAATGCACCCAGCCATTCAGCCACACGGTAAAACAAAGCATCTTGCACAGCTCAACCTGTTTAAATGGTTCCCCTGTAACAATACCAAGTCTTAAAAAAAAACCCACATTTGTTAATATGCACCAATAGCTTCTTCAGGTGTTTACTGTATTATCTCAGCTCTTTTTCAACCAGCGGAACAACAAAATCTCGTTAAAATGCTTTAAACTCTTCAACCCTTCCCTGTATGGCAGGTTGCCGAATGCAGCGCTCACAGGAGAACGTGATATTTAGAGATGTTTACTCTGTCTAGTTTAATCCAGGAGATGTGAAAGTCCTTTCATGTAGCCTGAAATATTCTTTTGAAAAACTAAACATATATATTAACTCTTTTTTTGAAACCTGTCTTTATTCCTGAGAACACATTTGGACTTTGTGATCTTCAGAGAAAAATCTTGCATACGTATCTATAAGATACCTACAAGGGTTCGTAAGAACCCTTTCCTTACCCCCCTTATACTTCAGCTCCACCAAAGAAGAAAGCTTCAGTCAATTATACATGCACCGTTTCAACATATTTATTTGGTGAGCTAATTTAACGGGAAAAAAAAAATCCCTGGGATGTGGCCATCAGCTTCCTTGAAAATTCCTGGATAACACATCCACAGCGTGTCTAATCCATTTAGTCACACCATAAAATATCACTCATTTTTCTTCATGACAAACTATCTGTTCCCAAGCAGGACATTACAAGCCTATGCGTCCTGTAGGCAGGAATGCCGGAGCCCTCATCCATCCGTTTGTCTGTCTGTTTGCTGTTGAGGCACCAGCTGCCAGCAGTAACAGGTGTTATCTGGTTTTCTTCTCAAGAGAGAGTCCCAGGCACTATCTCTGGTGGAATGCAAAACACCAGCGTGGCACGCAGGGCCTGACACGGAGCTGCATTCCTACCCAAGCAAGCAGGCAAGCCTCCCTCCACTGAAGCACGACTCAGATGTTTTCCTGGGGAGTAAACTGGGTTTGGGTATAGACACTCAACAAATTCATCCAAATCATTGCTTGAAAGGCAGTTTTCCCCACTTTTCTTTGCAAGGAAAATTAGTTTATCAACAGCTGCAGAGAACAGTACATTTGAGCAGTGCAGTATTAACTAACTCTCAGTACACCATCAGCTGAGGCTGAAGACTCTGCCCAGGCAGTAGGTAACTTCTATAGAGTGCAGGGAATAATGCAGGGAAAATCTTCAAAAGTTATTTTCAGTAACTTCTGTTTTCCTTTTCAAACTCTTCAGTGAGCCAAAACAGCTCAGATTTCTGAGAATAAGATATGCAGGAAAAAAAGAAAATCAAGAGGGATTAAGAAAAAAGTGGTGAAAACAAGGAAAAACATGGAAATGTATTTTTTATTAAAAACTGGAAAATAGCCTGTGACCAAAGCAAATAGCCATGCAATGTGCCACCAACATCTTCTGAGGAATATTTAGCAGCGAGGCATCACACAACTGAACACAAATTTCAAAATGAAATCAAGTTTGTTTCTGATCTTCAAAGGCTTATAAATGCGTTAACCTTTACTTGCTCTGTGTAGCCCTGCATATTTACAGTGAATTAAGCTAAGAATCGGCTTAAATAACTGTAGGATTCCAGCTTAAATCACTCCTACATGGAGTCCTTCTCACCCTGTTGTACACTGGGCATTTTTAGACAGCAGGTTTTCTCATGGTGGAGATTGACAGTATCACCTAACATACTCCAAATGGGAACATGATACAAGCAATAAAGCAGCTGCCCAAAGTCTAGTCATGTTGCCCATGTTTACAATGTAAAAAGTTACGTTTATCCTGATAAACACATCTTTTGAAAAGGTTATTTCCCCTCCCCCTCGGCAAACAGAAAAGGTTAACTTCATCATCTGCTGCGCACACGTCAAACTATCATGCAAAGGAAGGTGCTGCAAAGAGCACAGCCCTGTGTTCCTCTGCACCAAAAAGCCTGTTAAAGCATCCCAGCAAAACAGCCAAAAAACCATCCTAAAGTTACAGTAACCTGCCTCAAACCCCTCTGCCACAGCCTGCTTGTTTAGTAGGCTTAGTTTTAAAGCAAGCCTCTTGGGCATGGATTTATTAACAAGTCAAGTTCTCAAACCAGTAAATTCGGAGGTAAAACCCAGCTTACCTCTTCATTTAGTGTAGTCATTAAAAACTGAGTGCCAGGAAGAGTTCCTCCCACCTGCTTTCAGATTAACCCCACCAACACAGCCAAATCACAAAAATTTACTTATTTAGTCGTGACCAGTGTGCTGCTGAGAGCTGACTCCAGCTAGTCTTTACACCTTTATTCCTTGAATTTTTTATTTTTGTTTTTAAAGATAGTGCAGAACACCCAGAGGACGTCAGTACTGTAACACTAAGTAGAGCAGCACTCACAAGCTAAATTGCTGCCTCTGAGGTGTACCAGCAAAGTTCAGAACAACCACTTCATACATAGGCAGGCAAGATGCTCGAAATGCAAGAGGTCATTTCAGCAAAGCCCAGAGACGCAGGAGCCAGAGCTCCTTTGACAGTTGCCTGGCAACGCTCTGTTACCTTATATTCATTTATATTATTTTTAATACACTTACACTTATCCCCAGGTCTCACCCAGGGTTCTCCCCCAAATGAGTTTGGCATTTTCTGTCATTGAGGGGGGTGTTTGCTGTCTACAAGCCTTCTGGAAACAAGTGAGTTCTGCTGAAAAGAGCACAAAACTCAAGAGCTTTCTGAGAGCAGTTTTTGGAAGGGGCTGTCTGCTCCTTCCATCCTCAGTTTTGCATCACAACATGCATTTTGGCTGGCTATTTCTCAACAAGTACTTCTCATGGCTGCTACCTCGTCAGCATCCAGCCAGACACTTGGCATATTTCATGAAGAGATGAGCTGAACTGACTCTATTAGATGAAAACATCAGTTAACAGGAAGCTACTATAGTATTAAAAGCATTTTTAAGCTTAAAAAGCCTTCAGATTGATTCACTTTTCAATGAAAACAAGGCAAACAAAATTCAACGGGACCTTGATTTGCCACTAGATTTTCCAAATTAAAGAAAAAAAAAAATGTTCAATTATTTCTGGGAAGAAATATCCCCCTGTCTCACTTCCCCACTTATAAGAAAAAGAAAACATAATCAGTGTCCACACGAAAAAAACACCCTCAAGCCCTTTGGGCATGTTTTGAAGAAGCTATTTAGAGTAAGGAACATGGGCATTCTGTATCCTTGTATTTATAATGAGGCTTCACCATCCCCAAGCGTTAAAGCAGAATGAAAATGGGTCACATATCTAATTAGCAGTATTGAAGCGTGACGCCCAAACATCCCTGAAATGTAATAATTTTTTTTAATAACTCCAGCTTCATTAGAATATCCCACAGTCACCTATGTGAAATGCCAGAAGCTTAAAAAAAACAGTACCATATAGCAGGCATGTATCCATCATCACGCTGCTTTACTACTGGGGAAGGGGAGACAGTGCTTTTGACAAAATCTTATTTATTAGCTAAAAAATGAAGTTAGTTAATCAGCCTAGGATAGCCTGTTCTTTAATCACTTTTTATTATTAAAAAAACCAAAAGCCAACACAACCCTTATGACTACAAAACCAATATACAGATCCATGGGCATGGATGAAGCATTCAAGAAGGAAGGTTTTTAAAGCAAACATCTGGACAGGAACGGGCAGGTTCCCACTCCTCCTCCCAGAAGAATGCCCACACGCTGCCCCATGCTTTGCCCCCTTCCCCATGTTATCAGCAACCCAGTAAGGGCTCTGCAGCAAGTCCCCCACCCAGCTCTGCCCTTGGCTGCGCTCCTCATCCACACCTCCCTCCCACACGCAGGTATCACAGCATCCAAGTGTCAGACACCACCAGGCACGTCAGGCTGTCATCGACAAACGTGTTCAAAATTACAGGTGTGTGTGCTGGCAGAGCACACTAATGAGCTTTTCCTCCTGCTTGCCAGAGAAGGCACAGGGAGACTGCATGGGTGGGTGGAGGGGAAGAGGCGACAGATGACTTCTCCTTGGATGTGTTTACAGTACACAAGGCTCCAAAGAGGGTGCATGAGAGCTGCCCATCAGACTGCCATGCTTTGCTTTCCCCTCCACTTGCACAGCCTGCTGCTTGCTCTCACCTCCCAGGGCTCGCTTTTACTCCGAGCAGACTCAGCCTCATGCATCCAGCACCCAAAATTTCATTTGCTTTGGGCTAGACGAATGCCAGTGAAGCTACGGGAAGCACACCCAGGGATTACCCAGCAGCCGTCCACCCACTCGGAAGACACCCAAGTGAAGACTTCCACATGCACACCCGCTCTCTTTGTCAACAGGACTCTGCGCTTCATTTCAATCAAAGTCAACAAGCCATAAATGCCACTCACCCGTGAGGGTTTGGAAGTCACTACAGTTCTGGAAAAAAAAAAAACAAAACATAAAATATCGAAGGGGGGAATTAATTGAGCCTGCAGCTGTCTACATATCAAACATGACAACGTTCATGTTGCTGCACAGGATTTTTTTTTTTGTACAAGAGATGAGCCAGTAAAAGCAACACAAAAAACAGAACAAAGTGTTTACTCTGCTCATCCATGACCACACTTTTACCCTGCAGGCGACTGTCTTTTACAGGACTTGGCACGTGAGCACTTTGATGCATCTCCTGCACTGATTTTACATTTCTGTTTATGACAGCAAGAAGCTTTTTCCTTTTAAGTTCGTTTGTTGCAGTGGAGAATGAGGCACAGCACTGCATGTGAGTGAAACACAGTATTTATTTGGTTTAATCTACTAACTCCCTTATCTGCAAATGGAAACAAAAATAGACACACTTTAATTAGAGACATATATAAAAATGTGTATCTTTTTATAATGGCATAGCATAGCATGGTAGTTAAACCAGCAAGGTCTCTCAAACTGCTCAGGTGCAATGGAAGTTAAAGCCAAAGCAGAGCAAACAGTGGTGGATGATCCATGTCAATGATGGAGACCAGCAAATACCACTGGTCCAGTGTCTCAAATCTAGATCTGACATTATCACTGCTGGGGTAGCAGTTGGCATTTTTATTGGTTGCACAGGTAGAATTTCAACTACATTAGTGAAAAGACAGCTTATACCACAAGTAACTCTTCACAATTTCTTCTGTAACCAAAATTTACTCTCCATCATTTCATCAGAATACCAATATTAATGATATGGCTGCAAGGAGAGTCAGCCACTAGCATTCTCTAAATGGTTCAAACTGTATAATGCTTGACAGACCTATTTTTTTTTTTCCCCCAAGCAAATTGCCCATCAATTGCTTAATGATTCCATCAAAGCGCTCCAGAAGTCCTGAGACTGAGTTTCACGAGAAGCTCAGCTTCCACTGAGGCGCTCTCTCACCAGCTCTGGCAGCTCACTCAGCACACAGTTCTCAAAATATGGCCTCTTGCTTAAATATCTAACTGGAAGATGACCTGTGATGTGTTTGCCACCACGTTTGATACTGGGACCTACAGGCTGTGAAAACTGCCTTTCGGGCAATTGAACCCTTGCACCCAAACTGGCCTCCTTGAAGTCCAAATTGCACATTCGAGGTTTCCCATCCATGGTGATGGACATAGCCTGTGAGGAGCCAGGAACAGTGTCCAGAGCCTCTACCACCAGAAAGCCCCATTTACTATGGAACAGAAATAGCAGAGGGAAGGCTTTCAGTGGAAAATGTGATGAGAATAGAAAGCAAGAGAGTAAAAGCCCTGTCAGCACATTTCATAGACAGTCTTTTTAATGAGGAGATAAACAGATAAAGCTTTCAATCCATGTATGGAGCTTTTTGCCTTTTTTTTTTTTAATTTGAAAAGAGGCTAACCAAGCACACAGGATTCAACAGAAAACAAAGGCTGAACAAAACATTTTCTGACAAGGCCTAAACAATCTGAAAAATGTCAATTCTAGTGCCACAGAGAAACCAAAGGTTTCCCCCACTCCCTACCCACCCTATTTTCTTTAATTACCTTTTGCATTCAGGTAGCTGGCTGTGTAATGAAGTTAACAAGTACATAAATAAACCAAGCCCCCAGTTCTGCAGAGGACCCACAGCTTTGCTGCAGCAGCACTAGACGTCAGAGC
This sequence comes from Athene noctua, assembly GCF_965140245.1. Classification (NCBI taxonomy): domain Eukaryota; kingdom Metazoa; phylum Chordata; class Aves; order Strigiformes; family Strigidae; genus Athene; species Athene noctua. Next base: position 13,123,598 of record NC_134038.1, on the reverse strand, counting down.
AAAGTCTGGGAGCAAGCTAGCCTTCCCTACTGGAGACAGATCCAAGCCACACAGTTTGGATCCAGACCTCCCCAGATGCCTGAGAGCTCCCACCAGTGTGGCAAGACTTTGTTCTTATTACACAGTTCCCAGTTATAATACCTGCAACCCTCTACAACCATTTGATGTGCAAAGAAGTTGTCCACCCAATAACGTGCTGTTTCTTAAATCTGATGCAACTCATTTAAATCAGGTGTGTAAATGGAAAATCAACATTCAAAAGCCAGCCTGAAGCTATTAAGCAACAAGAGAGATTTCTTCCTATGAAGATGATTTTAAACACAGAATTTAAAAAACATGAGATGGGACCCAGACAAGCAGCTTTGTAAAAGAAAGCCCTCTTTTCAGATGCCACACAGCAACATTGAAGTGCTCTCTCCCCAAGGTTTCTTCCATCATAACCTAGAATGGTAACCTCAGATGGGGGGCAGCAGCTTATATGTTAAATGTTCCCCCCTTCCCGTCGACATTCATCGTTTGGGTGGAGTCTTCAAATGAGTTATCTCCCATTCACAGAGACATTAAAAGCCAGCAACCTCCCATGAAGGCTTTATACCCTCTATGTTATATTCTCCTGGGCAGCTCACAATACCGCCAAATTTCGTATATGGCATCTTCAGACATGAATGATTTAGGAGGATTTTCAGCACAATCAGAATCTGCTCTGCAAGTACCATCACAGCTTCACCCCTGCTGTTGTAAGAAACCACATGCATAGATACAGCTATGGACTTTTCCCTAGACAATATGAATCCATCTACACAAACCCCAAACTTGAAAGTTTAATATACAAAATCCAACTAGTTATACTCCACAGAAAACAAATCTTGTTTTGGCATTTTTATGTTTCAGAGATTGCATTTCAGGTTAGCAGAAGAAACCCATATCCTAAAGAGACAGCCACAGAAACCCATTACAAATGCATATACACTTAAATATGAGAGACTGCTGCTAGACATTTTCAACAAACTGCAAACTTACTGCATATTCAACCATCCTGAACAGTCCTCAGGGACCATCTTCTGTGGTAATATTCAAGATGTGTAAGTGTTACCATGTAGGAAGCAGCACAGTCCCGTAACCTGTTACCCAGGTTATACATGCCACGCAATTCAAAGCACGTAGGTTTTTAGTCTGAAGTTGTGACGTAGGGCTAAAAACTGCCTCCTACTTTTCTGTATTAATAACTATATGCAGAAGTAGATCATTGACTACGTGTCAGATGAGATAAAGTCTAATGTGGTTCCTAATTTATAACAGCTGGGCCAAAATTATCTCTAGACATGAAGGGTCACAGTCAGAGCAGCAACTACATCATCGCAGACCTCCAGAGTGGTATTTAAGATTTCCTGCACTGCGAGGCTGGTAGATCCTGGCTCCCTGTATAGCAGAGCCTGTTTTCAGACCCGCTGGTACAGTAGCCTAACTGAGATGTTGTGCCTGTCTCCGCCTGCAAAAGGAGCCAGCAGCCCTGTTCAGCAGGAAGCCCGTTTTGAAATTTGTTCTCTTGAATGAAGACGCCATGGGTACGTGACTGTATGTGTCTTCATTGCTGTATAATGCAATCTGAATACAACCACCCCAACTCTCCCTTTCTCGTCTGGATTTGTTGAAATAGCTAGTTAGAAGGGTATTCTTCCCAAATGACAGTATAAGCGAACATTTGAGTTTGTTTTACAAATTCTTGCCTTCTTGCTTCTATTTTATGGAAGCAAACTGGGCTAGATTAACCAGTGTACCAAGGGAAGTAATAAATTCATCAGCACTCAGGCTTCCAAGACCACTGAGATTTGGACAGCCTACCCAAAGGTTTTGGGCACACAAGCTTTCCATTTGCACCAGGGAGATCTCATCACAGGAATTCCTATGTGAAATTCTCAGTCTGAATGGAGTTAAGAGATCAGATAACAATGACACAGGCTATTTTCAAAAGCCTCCTCAAAGTACACATGCTCTCTGAATAGATGCAGAAGTTAATATATCTACCTAGGACTACAGATCAGTACATCAGCTGCACCAGTGACTGCTCCCAAGATCGTGGAATAAGCCTAGACAAGTGGGAAACTGCACAATGAAGTACTCACAGCAAAGCCAACTGTCTAGAGTATCCCAATTTATTGTAATAGTTGGCCAATCCAACATGAAGTATGATATTTTTCTTGCATCTTAACCCTAATGTTTGAAATATACCCTGTACTGCCTTTGTCCAACAGCTTTTTTTTTAACTTGAAAACTGATTTTACTATTGAGAAACCTGTGTATACTAATTTATTTTTTTTTTCTGAAAAGGAATTCAACAGTTAAGCACTTTTTAAAACTATTTCATCTGGTCCAGAGCATTCACCTCTCACTCCCTTCAATAAAGGAATTTGTTAATGGACTTTGCTTCAGTCCCACTCACTTTCATGGCATACATCTACAGCAAAGAAGTTTCTACACATATGGCAAATTTCCAGCATTTGCTTTCAGACTGATCATCATGAAAAATACAGACACATTCCTTATGTATTATATGAATCAGAGCCATAACTTGAAGCCAGAAATAATTACCTTCTCTGGACAACATTCAGCAACCCATTCCCTTCTTCCCCGGCCTGCCAGCTGCCTTCAGCACAAGCAACCATGTTCCCCCTTTTAATTATCCACTCCTTTGTTTCTTGTGGTTTAGCCTTTTCCCATTTTTCTCCTCATCTTCCCACTTCAGCTTTTTACAGGGGTTATACAAGGCTTCATCCCCAGGCTTTCTGCACTCTGCTCAGCTTCTTCCTGGGGGATCAAACTCTCACTGAAATAATTTTATTGTGATCAGCAGGAGTGCAGCATCCTCAACCCTTGAAAAAAATATCTGTGTTTTCAGTATTCTCAAATATAAACATAAACAGCTTGGCACGGATGACTCAGATTAGCTCTCCTTTTCAGTCTTGTTCCCCATCTTAAACGTCTTGGATTATTTCCATTTTTTGATGAAGTTCAGGCATGAAACACTGCCAAAAAAAAGGCAGACTCAAAGCACGTTCTTAGCCCCATTTCCTGATTGCTGGAGACATGGCCACCCAACTGGCAGACCCAGCTAATGGGGAGCCCCTTTCTGTTTAACCCTTTCTCCAGACTGTTACGTCCAGGCTGTGCTTCTGGATTCCTTCTGAGAAGCAGCAAAGATGTGCTTTTCCCATCCATCCTAGTATTGAAACCTGTAACTGAGTTTGGGGTTTGGTAATGCTAATATCTCCTTTTTTGATACATGTGTCCCGTTGCTTTGTTCCGACTTAGCTTTCCTTCCCCTGATCTAGCTTTACCAATGCACTTAAAATCGTATCTTTCATTCTGGTTTTGGACTTCTTCAGTGCCTCCATCAGGCTTTTGCTATTTCGACCTTCAGACTACACTGTTATTGAAGTGTCAGCTCCAGTCTCAGGTAGGCCAACCCACATAGACTTCACTGTTCATCTGGTAAACTTCCAACATATACCATCACGATTTTTCTCTAATGAGATAACTGTTCATCCTGTTATCTACAATACATGTCTGTCTGTCCTTGGAGCTTTTGCTGGGCTCAATCAGTAATTTTCAGTTGTTGCCTATCATATTGATACTGTTGTCATGGTTATACACTAAGTATATGGTGGAAAAAAGCTTTTCCTGGGTTAAGCACTATACAAACTTGACTCAGTACAAGCCAAAGTAACCCTACATTTATTAAAAACTGGCCACAAAGTAGCTCAAAATATTCCCAAATATTATTATAACTGAAAATACTCTCAACTATTTCATAAAAAACATTCCCTGCCTGATTGCTGCTTTTTACTTTGGAAGTCAGTCACATTAATAGCAGCACTGATACTAGCATATGGAGCAGATTGCAGCTTTTTAAAGTTGCCAACAAGTTTAAACAAACAAATTGCAGAAATTAAAGTTTAAGCAAAACTTTCTTCCCAGAAACAAATACTGACACTGGATACAAAATATGAAAATGCCAAGCCAATACAAACACCGAAGGAGACAAAACAAAACCAGGAAGGAATTCCATTTTGGCTTAAGTGACAACAGTTTTGTGCCTGGATCACAAAGGAGCAGCTTCATTTCTGAAAAATGAAGTATCTGTATCCCCAAGCAGATAGTGAAGCACCCAGCAAGGCTGGGGAGAATGATGCAGAGCGCTGCGCTCCCTCTGCCCAGTGACTCACCAGGGAGATGCCTGCCAGATCTCTTCTGGTGGTGTTTTAATTGTTCCACACAGGGCAGACTGGCAGCTCCCCAGGGTAGCTCTTCCTAGTAAATACTACACAGGCAGATTATAGACTCCAGGAGTGGACAAGCCTTGGAGGCAAAAACCCGGGTGCGCAACTTCAATGATAGAGACCTACTTTGATGTGACCTATAGGATTAACTGTAATCCTGGTGTGACTAAATATGTTATTTGCGATCTTTATTGCCCATGGAGGAAAGTTTAATGACACCCCTACTTCTTTTCGCTCTTCCAGGCTAGCAAGAGTGGGCAAAAAGATAATACACTTAGACCCTATTTCACACTAGCAGGTTAATTTTTCCCCTTCTTTGGATGGATGGTGAAACAAAACTCAAACTTTCAAGACATTAAGAAAAGAGCAATCCAACTATCAATAAAAAAATAAAAAAGCAACCCAGGCATCTTTGTCAGTATTTCCTCCAAACAAAAGGCATTCTGTAGTCCTTTGCTCCATGTGAACTGTTGCCACAGACTTAAAAAGCAGCTCCATTTGGCTATGTAGACACTGCACAGACAGAAGGAGTCCTCTTCTGCACGGAGCCCTTTGAGTTACCTAACATGAGCCATTCAAATTAAAACATGCACAACAAAAGCAACTCAGTCTTGAAGAACTGTCATTACATTTCTAAACCAAAATGCAAAAGCTATGCATTTGAACAGCAAGCTCTGGCTGAAGTAACCCACCACCTGAAAATGTTGTTTTAAGAACCTGATGAACATAGCACCAAATTTCGTGAAATTATTTTGCTACAGGGCACAATCATTTCAGACTAACATTAAATGTGGCCACTGCAAAAGAAGCAGCAAGCAATAAAGCAGATTACAAATACACAAATCTTATCTCATGACCTTTTCAATCAGATACTAAGTAGCAACTTATCTCTGTGGCAGATCACTGGTATCATCAAGGTTGCTCCATCAGATTCTTCCTACAGTCCAGTCTAATATTACATCAGCAAGTCAAGTGAGGACACAGCCATTTAACTTTCTCCTTTAATTGAGGCTTTGCAAAAGAGGAGCAATTTCTTCGGGCTTTTTTCCATGTTCAGAGGAGGCTATCATATTCACACTTAACTATCTGTAGTGCTTACAGCCCTAAGTGGTCCAGGACCAGGTTCTCTCAAAGATATTCCCTATGGGCTGTTCTACACCATTGCCTGTGCTGAGTAGGGTCTGGGTACTCTGTGTGGGACTAACAGCATCTCATCCAGATGGTTTCATTTTAACAGTCGCTGTTAAAGTGGACTCTGGCTTTAAGTCCCTTCTGGCCATGTTTTTCAGAATTAACTTCCAGAACTTGAGACAGAGTGTCCCATCTATACATACCCCGCTTTTGCCTCAGCCCAAATGCCACAAACTGAGTTTTGGTTGCACACAGTTAAACAGTGGATGTGAAACCAATCACTTCAGGCAGCACTGCACCATTATTCAGAATCTATCCAGATTTCAGTGAAAACCAGAACCGTAAGAACACCCAGGCTCCTGAGCTCAGGCAGATACTTTTCAACTTAATTGCTTTTCCTGTTCCACAGATTACCCCAAAGTCATTTGTCCCGGTCTGCATTCCTTCAACTGCTTGCTCATGGTAAGTACCTGCTTACTTAGCTGTCCTTGGTCACGTACGCAGCTTGCACAACTCCCTGCCCACGCTCCACCTTGCCTGGAAATAAAGCAGCTTCTTCTTGAGCTGATTTTGAGTAACTCTACCTCACAATTGAAAGCAAACTCATACAGAAGGTCTGACAGGCCAAAAGACTGTTTAACAGAGGGGAAAAACAACACTCACTGTAAAAAGACTAAACTGCCCTACAAAAACACTTTGTAAACTCCTAGGAGGAAGCCTTTGTTAAGTATCAGAGCCTTTAAGCAATGGGAAATCACATGCCTAAACAACCCTGTGGAGTTGTATCTTCATGCCAAGGCCTGAAGATTTTAGCCTTACATTGCAGCACAGCCATCTTTTTTGCACAATGGCAGGGTGATCCCAGGAAGAAAAGCTAGCTGTGCCATACCTGTATCTAAAAGGAGGAGGTGCTTTGTTTAATTGCTCATGTTCAGACAGCCTCGCAGAAGTCTCACTTGGTAGCTCCTATCAGAAGCTATAAGATTTCCTCAGTATGCATTAGTCTGTTACCTATTACAGTCAATAATGTGAAATTTGGCACCCTTTACAGGAAAGGTCCTGACTGCGCAGCAGGCTGCTCTCTAGTATTCCCAGCAGTCTTAGTGAGGTATAGAATAGCAACTGCCACTTGTGTGCCTGATAAAACTCCCAAGATCGGAAATCCCAGCATCCATACCTTTACACTTGATGAAAGTGGAGGGATGATTCTTCATCTGCATGTACAATAAAAAAGTTTTCTTCTTTAATTATTAGCCTCACATGGCCATTTTTGCCACACAGCTTTGAATAATCTAGATGCAGGAATTAAATTCCGTTTCACTTCTCACTGTTACTCAACATTAAGTCCTGCTATTAGTCAGATGTAGAAACTTTATTTTTCATGTAAGTGTCTGGATCCTCATTCCCATTCACAGCACTCCAGTGGCCACTGCAGCTACACAGGGGCCACCAAGGCAGGGAGGACATAAAACTCTGGTACTGCTAACATACAGCACATCAGGCATTTTAGCAAGACTAAACTACAATAACTACAGCAAAACCCAATCTCGTGCCCATTTATCACTGCCTGCATTTAAGTCTGTTGCAGCCTGTCAAGTATCTGGAAGCTCTTCCTGCCATCTGTTTCCTTCCTCCAAGGGTACTGCAGTTTTCCATCACTGCTTTCTCACAAAAAGCAATTTCTGTGAATCTTAAGAATTATTTTTTAAATGGGTTATGTATTTTGAACCTGCCTATAAAGACTGTAACAACTGTCATTTTCTTGGAATGATAAAATTCACCCTGTTACCTGCCTGTGACCTCAAAGTCACACCAAAAATCTATTTTCCCCATCCTTGCTTTGTGAATTGGTAATATTAAATCCAGCCAGTTAAAATGGCAAGAACATACCAAGCTGTTTCCAGAATGCAGTGGCTTGCTGCTCCCAGAAAAAGCTGTCACACCAATTACCAAACCAATTAACAGCAACTAAGCAAGGAGATAGATTTGTAGAAAGACTTACTGGAGTTCCAGTGCTGAGTGGTAGTTTTATTGTTGCCCTTTGAACACCAAAGTTTACAACAGATTGTTAATAGTACCTTTTCTGCAGCGCTGAGGTTCCTACAGATGAGCATCTGTCTCCTCTAAGCATGTAAATACTGCCCTTTTCCTTACTTCCTACAGAAGGCACCTAAGGATTTTACCATCTCAGGAAACAGGCTGCTCTAAATATTTAAGGATCCTTTTGGAGTTTTACAGCAAATAGCCCTAAGTGTACATAAACATCTACTTGTTATAACGAAGACTATTTTTTCCATAACACAGGAGGTATACTGCATAGTAAACTGTCCTTAGAACAACAAAAAATAACCCAGCACCTTAAATTGTAAGTAATATCCTTGAAGAAACACTGAATTAAAAACGCAGGTCACTTAAATCACTTTCTGCAGCTACTAGCTTCAATAACCAAAAATTGGGGATGGGCTGGCTACTTAGCATTCATTTTCCATTTTTTTTTATACTGCAGCCGTCATGCAGAAGAAAGAGTAAGAGATTTCTCACAGGAAAACATTCTCATTTTAAACTTGAGGCTAAATGACTTGTAGTGAAACATTTACATTAAGAATACCATTCCACAAGAGTCAGAAACACTGTGGTGTTAATATCACATTTGGAAGTAAAGACTAAAAATCTGTTGTGAGTATACTTTGCACAGGACCTCAGAAAGCAAAGGGGAACAACAAAAAAATGCCCCTTACCAGGTACACCTGCTGAACCCAAGAGTTACAACAACACTGTCTTTACATAATCTCACTGGAAAACACCAGGCCAATCTGACCTACATGTTTTAAATAACCTGCTGCTTTTACTTTATGGAGAAGCTGGTATTAAACCATTAAGCTAATAGTCAGAGCTGGCTACTGTTTGAGTTTTAATAAGATCTGGCCCCAGCTGATAAAGTACAGTGAGAAGCAGCTTTGCAAATGGAAGCTTCACATGAAAATCTGGTCATGACAACACCAACTCAGTTTCCCCTCTTAAAAAAAGGCCATAAAAACAGCACTAAGCTGATTTGCTCCATCTATTAAGAGATATCAATACCCACCCCTATTCTAGCAGGCTGTGGGAGCAATGGCATTTACAGCACAAGGATGTTTCTCAGAAGGGTGTATGCTTTGCTGTTCACATAGAGAGCTAAGCCTTTCCCATATCCCCCATGCTTTGAATACTGAGGAACTACCCAGCATAAAGGCCCACGTGCCAGGCTACCTGCTAAAGCAAAAACCAGCAAAATTCAGCACATCTGCCTCCAGAAACTGTAATAGTTGTAGAAGCCAGAGCTGAAATATTTGTAATTATGAAATTGTGCAAGAAAACTGGGAGGAGGCTGTGTTGACAGAAAAAAAAACACACATTCTTCAAATTAACTCCGAACTGCCAGGCACTGCTTGCCTCCCTTTCTCCACCCTCGCAAGCTCCCCACTATGAAAGAGCAGCTTCAGCGCAGCCATCCCCCTGTGCCTCCCCACACGTCAGTACCAAGGGTGTTTGTATCCTTCCAGGTCGCCACTCCAGCATCATTTCTTTCCCATGAACAGAAAATAGCAGTAATTCACAGCATCACTAAATAGCATTCTGGGGTATGTTGGATAAGTGAGCTCTGTTAAATTGGGAATGCTACAGAGAGCAAGATGACCCCTGTGATTTGATCTGCGACCATGGGTCTGGCTGAAGCTGCTGCCTCTGCTTATTAGATGAAAGGGCTCTGTCTGCTCTGTCCTCAAATTCCCTTCCATCTTCTACCTGGTCTTTCTCCAAAGCCAACCCTATTCTGGACAGCAATGCCTAAAATGTTTCCCAAGGGCTTTGTTACATGGCAGTTCCTGAGTGCTGCCATCTGAACAGGCTCAAAGGGAGAGCACTGAGCTGAAGGCTCAAACTTGCTTAATTCTATCATTTTTACAGCAAAGGCTTAGCTGCTTACCATGACTGCAGCACAGCCAACATCACTAATAAAAATGTACTGCAATTTAAGAATTTTTCTATTTTCTAGGTTTTTTCTATTTTCTAATTTTTTATACTATTTACAGCACATTTAGTTCACATTTTCAAGTTTTCTCCTCAAGAATGCTGAGTTCTTTTTAATCAAATAATTCATAAATTCACACAAAAACTGCAAGATGTGGAATAAATTATTCGAATATAAGCCCAGTAATACTCTGTATTTGGAACATCCTACAAAGAGGGCCTTAAAAAAAGTCTTCTCTAAACCAGCAACAAAGTACCATTACACTTTTAACTCCTTAAAGGGATATTTACTTTGGGGCACACTGCTGTCAGCACAACCCTAACCATTGCTTGCTGTCTGGATTTCCCTTGAGGAACATAATTAACATGAAGTTAAAACTGTACCTCCAGCATCAGGGAGATAATTGAAATCCAGGCAGTCCCAAGACTCTTCTCAAATTGAGGAGTTGCTAAACCAAAATGTAAAGCTGCGGCGAGATGTTTGTATTAATTATACTAACCAACCATCAAGGGGCTCTTATCTGAGGGCACTTTTCCATGGATAATTCATGGCAGCTTTTGTATGATGGTCCATAATACACTGTGCATTCCTCAACACAAACAAGCTGTTGTAGCTACTTCGGGCTTACCCTATGAAACTGTAGTGGCTGCTTAACTCCCCAAAGGATCTAATCTCTCTAACATTATCTTGCAGTGATTCCTTTGTCAAAGTGTAAGGACATTTCATGGTTTAGTTTCTGAAAAGTACTGCCTTGTAATACCCTTGAATTATCACCATCCAATTAAGATACCTATGAGCTAATAGCCTGAAATTTCAGGCAAAAACATCTTTAAACTTGTTTTTAGAAAACAGCTAAGTCTTCCACTGCTTTTTGCAATAACTTCCCTATTTTAGTTTTTTACCACTTTGGGTTTTCCCCTTGAGGTTCTGCCCAGCAAAGATTTTTGCAATTCTTCTATATAAAACTACAGAGAGAGTTACACCAATACAGTGGGTAAATATGTCCCCTTTATATGAGTAAATCAATTTAACTGACTAGCTACAAAGTTAATCAACTAGATTAACAGTTGACCTACTTAAAGATAGGGAAAAGTATATGATACTTACTTTCTAGAAAATAATATGCAATACAGCATCATCATATAAACAGTCAGGCAGCCCAGTTAAAGCAAGCTGAAGGCTAAGGGCACGCACAGTAGTGCGAGAACACTTGGCTCAATGGTACACTGAGGACTCCATTTTACACTGACACATTTACATGAAGCTTGTGGTCTTGGGGAAAAAAAAGCAGTGGGACAAAGGCCCTCTGTGAAACACGGAAAGCTATCTGCTCAACACACGGAGTTCTTCCCAACAGGGGCAATTCTAATGATCTAAATTTCCCTCGGGATTTTCTCAGAGCTCTTCAGAGTTCGGGGTTTAATGAGTAGGTTTAACAATTCCCTGTTCTATGGCCAGGCTTGCTTTGAACACCTCTCAAGATGACAACCATGTGAACTCCTATGAACACTCATTCCACACTGTTGCATTTATGCCCTTATAAGCCACCTGTCCTGCAGCAAGCTATGGCAGAAGACATTTATCTGCTTTGACCCTCAACTGCAGTCAGCAGTTAATGCACATGCTGCTAACAGCTCCTACTTCCATTTAGGTATCAATTTATTGGAAATCTGATTTTCTAACCCCCTTTTTTCCTATTGAATTTACAGCATTTTAGGGACATACTGTACTAACAGTTGATTCACACTTATTCCAAACCGTTAGCTGGGAGAAAGGTGTGGGGCTTTTGTTGTTGCCTTCTGGTTTTGGAATATAAAGCTTCCTTGGGAGGAAGAGTGCTTCAGACAACAGTTACAGGTTCATGCTCCACAACAGGGCAAGCAACCACAGCTTAGCTAAATCAGTCTCCACCCAACACTACAGCTGCTCAGTCTGCAGTGTGGTTTCACACCTGCATCACTGGATTAAGGCAGTGACTACAGAGTAGAAAACCCATTCAAATCTTTTGAAAGGCTCCTATGGCAGTGCCACACTACTCAAAAAGACCTATTTGTACTGGAAGCTGGAGCTAGAGCAATCCTAATAAGTCATTTCTTCAGCTATTCGTCAATCAACAGACGGGTACATTGATGGAGGCTGCATTGTCTATGACTGAAGTGTGCTTTCTTTCCATGCAGTCAATCTGAACATTGTAATTCTAGCTCATATCAGACTATGTGTAACATCACTTATAATTAACAAACCTGAAAAGCAGCAAATAATTCTGAGAGACAACTGAACAAATGATGTCAGGTTTTATGACAAGGTGGTTGAGCCAGAGGCAATGCATCAAACAGCTATGTGACATTAAACTTTCTTCTGAAGAAACATTCAGCTGCTCTCTATTAATTTACTTATTTGATATTTAAGGAATGACAGCACTGAAAAAAGTGTCATTCCATTAGACAGATAGCTGTCCTGCCTCCGGGGGAAATGCCGTTACTGTAATGGAAAGAGATTTAAGGCTCATATGCCATCAGCCCGTCTGCCCTGAGCAGCTGTTCAGAAACCCCGCACAACCATTCCTCAGGAAACCACAGACTCAACGGCAGGGCCAGAAGTTTCCAAAAAATGAAAAGCATCTCTCATCCCTCAAGAGAATGTGGGTAAACAGAGAGAAGAACAAACAAGGAGGGGAAGCAGAGGGAATGACTGGGAGTAGAGGCCAGCTTCTGCTGAACATCTCTTGCATGAGGCATTTCAAGACAGGAGGACATAACAAGAACTACTCTGATTTGCAATGTAAATTCGGACAATTCATCATGGCTCTTGCAAATATGTACTTTGAAGGTAGTCCAGCATATTTCATTCAATATCTAATATACACAAAAAAAATCAATTTATTATTTGTATTCTTATTTGCTCCTAAGAATATCCTTTCCTTCCAGTTATGCAAAAATAAAGAAAATAAACTGTCATTTTGGCTGACTCATTTTTTCCCCAACTTTTATCCCCACTTTTCCCAGAGGCTTCTCCCAATAAGACACTCGGACAGCTTCAGTTATATACTTTCCCTTCAATCCTGGTCCCCTCAGTAAGTTTTAGGATCTTTTCATGAGATGGTGTCACACCATTTAGTTCCCAGACTCATTTAACAGTAGTATTTTGTAAGGACAGCAGCAGTCCTAGGGCTGGTTTAATTTCTCCCTCTGCCAACAGCAATTTTAACGCCCACAATGCAAGATGAAAGCTAAGAAGCAGAAAAACAAATGCTTGGGGGAACCCGATTACAGAGGAGTCCAGCTACTAATGCAGTAAGCAGAGCTTCCTGTCATTTAATTTTGTTGATATATTCAGTGATGGCATATCTTCTCCCGTCCACAGAGAGGGTAGTGCTACTCCCTGCTGAATAGAAGTGTGCAAGATAAGAGATACAGACTATTGGGTTGCAGACTGTACATTATTTCCTAATCCCTTCAGACAAACAGACTACATCGTTCCTTTTCTGATGCCTGGATTTGTTTCCTGGCACATACCTATTCCTTAGCTTAGAGGTGTGAAGAAAGCTGGGTTTGATATCTTGAAAGCAGCACGCCAGTACTTCTCAGCCCTTCCCCGACCCCTCTATCTCAAAAGCAGAAGCGTTGCTGGTTGAGTGCCATCCCACCCAGCTGGCCCTCTCAGCACTCTTTACAACTGTCTAATATCTGTGTGTGACCTTCATGGCGCTACCCAAGCACAGAGAGGTCCAGGCAAACAACTCAAGGAAGAACACTAAAAATATCCCAAACTTGCATTAGTCACAGGACTACAGCCCTGCTGAGAACACAAACCACTGCTCACATTGTGTCTCACCCCTGCTTTTCCAGCTCAAAGGCATCTGTGCATCAACTAAGCTCAAACTCTTTTGTTTGGGTTATTTTAAAATGGCAGTGAAGAAATACAGATTTCTACCACTGGGCTTTTGTCCCATGACTAAATCAGAGTATCAGGAGGCAGCTCACTGATCCCAATCAGCAATGGCATAATTCAGCATTCAATAGCTTCTTTATGCCAGTGCAACACCACATCAGAGCTTGGCCATGGTGGGTCATCCTCCCGTGATTTACTGAAACCAGGCTTCCTCTCACCAGCTTGTCAGAAGACACAGCTGAGGAAAGTACTTGCTCAACGCTTACCTTGGAAAGATACTCCCTAGAGACATGGAAACCAAGCCACGCGTTCTTGATACTGAGCTAGGGACTACCAGGAGCTGAGCTACTGGGAACAGTCCACAGGTGGATTCAGATACTTAATTCCTATATCGTTAAAATAAAATGCAACACTAAGGATGGATGAGGCCTAAAAGGCAGTAAAAGAAAATAAGTAAGTTCCCAGGTCAGAGAGGGTTTCAGGGATCAAAAGGGCAAGCAAAGCATCTTAAGACAGGGAGAAGCTGACAAACAGATACAAAATGCAGCATGAAAACCAACTTCTCTGCTAATGTGAATGCTTTCCCACAAATGAAACCACCACTCACAGAAAAACTGATTATAATAGAAAAAGCATCTGTATTTTCCCCTCAATTTTAAAGTGGCTACTCACAGAAACACCTGTGTATTTCCAAAGCACACCAAACTTCCGTGCTCTTTATTAACCTGCAACAAAACCTCCCAGCTGGCCAGTGACCCACAGGCAGGCAGTTCAGAGAAACAGGAGCATGGGGGTGCACAGAGAATGAAAACTCCCTTTTCTCCCCAGATTCCCCAGCAGCTGGTGCTGTGGAAGGGCTACGGCTGCAAGGGCTGAGGGCAGCTGCTGTAGGACAGAAATAGGCAACAGCTGTTTGGCCATATGCTTAATGGGCTCCAAAGGGTTAAACTGTCACCACTCCAAACTCCTGCACATGAAGCTGCCTAGCCCCAAGGCAATAAATACCCTTGCCTCTGCCTGCAGTATCACTGCTTCCACCCCTTGGGGCATGGGGAAGGGGATGAGAAGAAAAAATGCTGTGTTGTTCTCAAGGATCAAAAAAATTTCGAGATTTTGTTTTGAAGACAAAGCCAAGGAAAACCTCCGAGGGAAGTGAAAACCCATTACAAAGTGTACTGAAGTACTTGGGGTGTGATGAAAGCCATCACTTCATCCCATTTGTTGTGTGAAGGCACTAATGCAGCACTACATGTGTCAGTACTATTTCAGACCAACAAATGCAAGCACATCAGGGCGCACAGTGACAGTTGTCTTCAAATACAAGAGACTCTTTCGCCTGCTATGACGGCACAGCTGGAAGCAGCTCCAAACCCCAGAGCACCTTGATGCTCCAGTGCATCTTCACAGAACACAGCTGAGCCTTGCAGGCACAGCTGCCAGTTCCTCACTGAAACTCAAGTTTGGGGTTTTGCTTGGCACCCTCCTCTTTTTGGGGGGCTGACCGTGAGCTTTGTCTGCCTGCCACCACCATCCACACGTTCCTGTGGAAACAATCGCCAGACTGCGGCACACAAAGACAGCGGCTTATTTTGGAAACAAGCTCTGAGAGGAGTCGAGAGCAACCACAAACAACAGCTTCACAACAAGATGTAGAACACGGCCTCGGCCTCACCTTCCTGTCAGCCACAGCACAAAGAGCATTTTTTGGGGGAATCTTCTCATACTGAGGGGTGAGACAGACTGAGACCCGCTGGGTACGCAAACAGCAGCAGTGTATGGAGAGTTACAGGAGCAGAACGGAGCCTAAAGTGGTTCTTAAATTGTGAACTTCAATCCTTCTCAAAGCCTTCTTATCCTGTTGCAAAGACAGCTTATTTGCTGCTGTTTGTTGCAATAACCAACACAGCCCTTCCCCAGCTTATGGGGCTGGGACAGGGCAGACGAAGGTGCTGCCACAGCACTCCACACCTACCCATGGTCACTTACTGTCCCAAATAGTTTGCATTCTGCATCTAATGCCAGGAATGAATTCCGCTCATCACACAGCACTCATGCAAGATTTAATGAAGACACACACCACACCTGAAAAAATAGTGACCAAAAGAACGGGATTAATTATTTAAACTACCAGTGTATCTCTTTTCCCCAGCAAGAACAATCACATGAATGCCCTCCTCTGATACAAACCCTTATCAGATAACCAAGTACCAGCTTTCTGGAGAAGAGATCAGGAGTGAACTCTCCTTTTCCCAAAACTAGTTCTGATATAAACAAAGGCAGCCTCCCAGAAATCACAAAGCAAGCAACACAACCAGCTGCCTCCTAGAGCAGTGAGGTGCAAGAAGCACGGATGCAACAAGCGGCTGTATATTAAAAAGAGATGCTATTTCTGGTAGAAGCCTGGGCCCCTCATTTCCTTTGACCAATGATGATAATAGTATTTGGCAACAGAATCAGGGCTAGAACAAAAACAAAACCAAAACATTTATATAGAAAATTTATAGCACATTTTAGAACCTCTGCAGGTATTTATTTCACCAAGGCAGTAGCATACCCACTGCCACTGAGAAACACAGACCACAGAAGAGACTCAGGGAAGCAGAATTTGGGTATTGCAGGGGAAATGGGCATCACACTATAGGCTTAAACCCAAATAAAGCAAATCCATCCCACTGTTTCCTTACGTGCTGAGTTCAGTTGCAGTGAAAATCTTAAGGACAAAACACTGTGCAAAGAACCACCCTGAAGTGTCATGAGGAAAGTCAGTTTCCCCTGTATCATCCCACCTTAACATGAACTGAGTCACATGTGCCAAAATTTCAGTTAATAAAAAAGTGAGGGTGAATAGTACAGCAATGTTCCCATAAAAGAGGCCAGAAGAAAATGACAAGAACAATGGATAGGATTTGGCTATGATTTTTATGTTTATTCCAATTATGTTACCTCTGTGAAGAGATCCCATTTATCTCATCAGGCTATATGTGGAACATTATGACAAGTCGTAATCGTAATGTGGAAGACCACAGAAGCCAAAATGGTGATTCCCCAGGAAGAAGGCAAGAAAGCCCATATTTTTCAGGTACTATGAGGGAGATTTTTAGTCACTGATGTGGAGAAACATTTCCATTTGCTAAATCTGGTCAAAACAATCTACATCATTCGTAAGTGGCTACACAGAACTGTCAGGCCCAAAATTAATCCCTGGATGCAATAAATAAATGAAATCACATCCTATGGCATAAAGTGGGGTTCTCATGCAACAAGTGCTGTAGCTGGAGAAGAACGAGGACAGTACTGTAAGAATTACTGAATTACATAAATACTCACATCTTTATCGCTACTATTTCACACTACTCACTATGTTAGCACGCCAAACAGAACATACAGTTCTGCAATAAACACTGGTGCTATTTATTCTGGTGGTTTCTCTATTTTGGGTGTACACACCCATAAGAACCTGATCACATGAGAAAGATTCAGCTTGATACGCCTTCTTCCCTGTCCCACTGAAGTTACAGGTACTCAGACAAAGTATTTTGCCAAAACCAGATTTTCAGTAAAGCCATGGCAATAAATCTGTTTATCTCTGATCAGGCACTCCACAGGTATTTATTTTTCCCAAAGCCATGTCCTTAACCAAGTGCAACTCTGTTTTAATATCTTTTTGAAAGTTAATTAAAGATAATGAAATTCACTGCTCTAAGTGCATAGACCAGGCATGCTTACCACTCCTTATAGAGCAGGCAGCTATCTTCAGAAAGTAAGTTAGGCAATGCGTGAAAGAATACTGGCATAAATTAAACCATATAAATCAAGTCCTGCTAGTCTGTAGGAAGCAAACAAGATGGTTAGATATCAAAGCTTTACTCGTCCTAAAATATTATTATACCTTTACAGTTTCACTGTTCTTTGTGTTGCTATATTTCACAGAATCGTCTAGGTTGGAAAAGACCTTGAAGATCACCTAGTCCAACCATTAACCTGACAGTTCCCACTACACCACAGCCATAAGTGCTTAAAAGCATTGGGAACCATTTAACCAGCTAACTACCTCCCAAGGGGTTACAAGTCAGACTGCAGACAGCTGGTATCAGCCATTTGGCAATTGCAGACACATGCAGTTTGGGGGGAACCAAAGTTGAGCTTCTTAAGAGATAGGCAAGGAATTTTTTTTGTATTCTTCATGAAGTGACCACTCTCAGGAAGCCAAGAACGATATGCTTTCATAGAAGCCATACAGCCTATTCTAATCCTATTTTAAGTAGAAGCCAGCAGTATTTCCTCACAGTTGGTTGACATCAACAGGATGCAGCTTTCTGCTAGCAAGCACAGGTTACCTCTGTCCGAGGGATATCTTCCAGAACACATTTCATGCCATTTAAGCACTCACATTTAGATTAATGTATTCCGTGTGTCCCATTGTTAAACTATTTCTCCATAGCTTCCTTCCCAGGAGTTGATTTTCCTCTTGAAAATAGTCACAAGGAAACAAAATGCCCCCTCAGAACTAAAGGGATATTCAGTAATTAATTCATCAAACAGGACGCCTATTTGAACCCCTCCTTTTAGATTTCTGAAAATAGTTATTTTCTTTTCACAAATTAACTAGGCAGGGGAAAAAAAAGTCTTTTTGTAAACTACTGCTGGAATAGTTACAAACTGTATTAATGGTTATCAAGTGTACCTTTTTATGGTAGTGAAAAAACAGTTCCAAATTCCAGAATTAATGCTGTTATTAGACATTTGTTTGGCTTGAGAATTGAATAAGAAAATTTAAGCTTCCAAGTGGCTTTCTATTTGAAGGCCTGGGTGACTAATTACATATTCAGATGCTGCTTGATTTAATATCTACTCAATTCCCATTTTGTTTCTGTGGGAGAGAGACTCAAAAGACTTTGCAAGAAAGTTTTCCTGACCATGAACCAGAACTTTATGATGCAGTATTTTAAAAGGAAAATTAGATTTCACAATTGAAGCAACAAACTAATCTGCTTCTTGGCAGAGGAAGTCAAAACGTTTTTGGTAGCAACATGTGAAAATGGGTAATGACAGCAAAAACTGAACTACACCCTAATCCCCCCTCCTGCTTAATATTAACAGTGCCACTGTGCTACTTCAGCAGTATTTTGGTTCTGAGAAAATGCACAGAAAGAGCAGCAACCGAAAATCAGCTACCTCAAAATCCAAAATTTCCCTTTATTCTACTGAATTAGGACTACTACTGAATCAAGGATTTCAGATCCAACAGAATATTGAGGAGGTACGGAAGAGCCAAAGATCTATATGAACTTGAAAATTAGCTCAAGTTTACATCAAACTAAAAGGATTGAACATTCCTTTTACATGCCTGGGAAGCCTCCAAAGTAATCCCCCAGATTTGGTTTCCTTGTCATAGAGTATATTTGTTAACAAACTGTGTCTTGCATGACCAATGTGAACCTTGGCCTCCCATTCAAGCTCTGGTTTTCAAAAGTGTCAGAGTCCAGAAACCCATTTTTGGCTGTGCAACAAGTACATGAAGCTAAAAGCAAACACCTATTACACCTACATGGGTGTGCAAATACACTTTTTTGCAGAGACTTGTCTCTGGAAAAAAGTAACTTCAACATGCCTGTTATTGGTTACTTCATGGCAAACACAAAGTTTAATACACAACTGTAATTAAATGAGTAAGGCAGAATAAACAATTATTTAAAAAACCTGCTACCACTAAATTCATATATCTCTTTAACCCTTACTTCTTCCACCTCCACATGAGGTTATATGAAACTTCTCAGTCTTCCTTTCTGTCTCCCTGTTTAAGATGTTGATAGTTTTGAAAATTTACTGTTGGGTGGACATAATGAACGAGAAGTCAAAACAATCTGTGTAGTCCTAATTATACAGTAACAGATTTACATTTTGCTTCCACAAAGACAAAATTACAGCATTTCCCCCATGACCAAAGATACAGAATGTCAGAGTCTGTGTCCATGCTTCTTTATGGACTGTCATTTATTTCTAAAAATGGTACCAGCAAACAAGGGTGTGGCACCAAGGCATGCTCTCAAAGGGTGATGTCCTGGTTCAACTAGGATAGGGTTAAGTTTCTCCCCAGCAGTGGGAAGGGATCTCTAGCCAGGTTACTCACACCATGCTGATGTCAGGTTCCGCGCACGGCAGCACGGGAAGCTTTCCTTTGTGGCTTTGGTAGCAGAAAGCACACGCAGCGGGCTGGCTGTATCACTGCAGTATTTCTCTGTATATCTTTTGTCCTGTTTACTGTTACTACTGTTCGTTGTTATTATCGCTATTGTGTTGTTCAGATTATTACACTGTTGTATTAAATTTCTTATTTCAATCCCAGGGTTTGTGCCCTACTTGTGTCCGAGGTGGGGGAGGGACAACAGCACTGTGGTCTCTGGTCCCAGCAGGGCTTAAAACTATCACAGGTGACTTATTAAGGCCACATCTCATGTACTGCACACCACATCCACTGGCAACAGCTGGTGCTTAATCCAGGAAAAGACAGGTTTATTCTTGAATTTTAAAACTTTACTCATACTTTTTTTATAAAAACACATACAAACCAATTGAGCCAGACTTGCTTTTAAAGCCACATGAACTTCAATTAATTTGATGTTATGAATTTGTTGTTGAACTTGCCTGTTTTCAAAGAAAAAATAGTGTAAAACATCCCAATCCAATTAGAATTTTCTTCTTCCTCTGGGCACCCAGGAGCAAGTTCATGCTCAACGCAAGTCACTGCTGACACCTGCAATGCATTTGCTGCCACCTTGAATTCTTCGACCTTTCATCAGAAGGTTCATCTGAATCTTGTTTCCTATTCTGTTCAAACACTGGAAGTCCCAAAGTCCTCCTCCCCACTTCACCCTACCCCCCCAGTCACTGCACAGACCTCAGCAAACATTTACTTGAATCCAAGATGTTCATGTCATCTCTTGGCACACATTCTCAGGTCAGCAGTGTGATGCTGCTTCCTCTTAGAAGAATGAGGAAACGCTGCCAATCGCTTTTCCTCCTCTCATTTTCAGTCACTATTTCACAATTAGGCACAACCCTCATGACATTTAAAAATAAAAATGTCTGACCATCGATTTTCTCTTCCTCTCACCTGCTATACATTTGATATGTTTACTCAAATATTTAAATTGATATTTTTCTGTGCCTGAAATAGTGATACTTGGTATATTACTGGTAGTTTTACAAGATGCAGGTGTATTCAAAGCAATTAGTCAAACACAGATTCATCTTTTACCAGTTATTCAGAAACACTGAGCAGCAACATTTAAATAGATAATATCCTGCTAACCAAGAAAATATGATTAAAAACATATGGTAGTGAAAAGGTTCTAATATGTTATTACAAAAAGGAAACAATGGAAACAATAAGCTCTGCAAAATGCCCTGTTTTAAACAGAGACTGTGGTGAATACAATGCAGAATATCTGGGAGAATATGCAGATATCAGAAAAGAAAGATGAGATAGTAATTTTAACTGTGACAAAGAAGATTCAGCAAGACATTAAAAATAGATTCTTTGTCAATTGAGAGAAAATTGCCTGAACAACTCTGGCATCTGATACCAGTTCAAGGCTATTTGGATACTACTGGATTCTCTTTTTCATCTTAACTTAGTCTGTATTAAAGACCACACAAACATTCTTCTGCTAGAAGCTTTTGTTTTTTAAAGTTATTATTAGCCATGAAGATCTAAAGCAGATCTGTTCTCAGCCCAGATGTGGATATTGTGAAGACTCTGCACGAAGAATCAAAGCCAAGATTCCAGAGTCCTGTACAAGAGGACCCACAGAAGATGAAAAGAAGGCTGTCTTCAGCATTTCCATCCTACAAGCTATTTAGGGGACTATGACTTCATACTTGTTTGTTCTCAAGTAGCACAGATGTGCTCTATCGATTCACAGAGTTGGAAAAAGACGTGTAGAACAAGTGAAAAAAACCCAACACTTTTGCACCCAAGGTTGCAGCCATACAAACAATGGAACCAATAGGATTTGCTGCATTATCATTGGAGCAGAATATTTGTTTATATAAATACTTACATTATATTCTGTCTGACCATCAAGTCTGAAGACATTCTGAAGCCAACAACAAAAATCTATAGCTGGAAAAACACTTACTCTGTCCATGTTCTCAGCTTGTTTAAACTGCAGGAACAAATCCTGACTGAATTAGCAGCAAGCCTTTCTTCTGATATGTATGCTAGCTGCAAGATAACCATTTTGTTGAAGATTTTGTTTTAAATTAAGTACTGTCACTTTTAAGCAATGCATCCTGTCTTCAGAAGTCGGAGATAAAAATTTAAACAAAACCCAAGCATTCTCTGTAAGAGTGAAGATACCAATAGGTCCAGAAAATTGACTTGCTGTGCCACAACCAGCTTCCAAGTGTGTCAAAGAGGGTGTAGTAAAATTCCTTTTTATGTTGCTGTAAGTTTGCAGTACTTTCCACCAATAATGTTTATGAGAAAATACTTTATAAAGCAAACAAGAGATTTCCCCTTCCTATGATTTTTCCTTTACCTACCACATTAACCACCCCCCTTGCCCACATGAAAGTTACATTTGCCACCAACTGGAAAACATAAAACACGTGAGCACAAAGATCAAAACGTGTGATGAATTCAAGAATTTGCACTGGGACATCCCTGAACATCAGGGTACTGCCCCAGAAGCCATCCTGATTCATTTGTGTCTTCTACAGAATATCACACAGCAGCACATAATCACAAACAGAACTGCCAAAATTTAAGGGTATGTTTTCAATGCACTCCCCATATTCCAGTCAGTGGTACAAATTACCAAGGCAGGTTCCTTAATTACAAAGTGATAAATTTAGTATTATAACTTATTATTCATCTCAAAGGGTCAAACATGTTTATTCCAGCAACTACAAAAATTCAATATACTTCATACACTTCAATGCTGTGTGTATTACAGCATATTTACATCACAGAACATTTGGGGTTTTTTTTAAAAAAAAAAAACCTGCCTCCACAAATGTGAACACTCCTCCCATTTCTTTTTCCTCCCCCACTCTCCCACTTCCATTCAAATGAGGTTAGCTAAGAAAAACTCTATTCATAGGAATTAAGAGCTAAATATCCAATCCACTCTTGCAATGAACAAGCAGCCTCAGTTAGTGTCCATGCCATAAAACTGCTCTGGAGGTTTATAAACAGGCTGCTGTATTTTTTAATTTGAATGAAACACATCTGAGCTATTAGAGAGGTCTGAACCAGTAGGACCTACACAAAAAATTCAAGACCTATGTTTTGCAAACCTTAAAAAAACATTGTTACTTTTAGAAAAAAAATTAAGGTTCATGGATTAAAAGAAACCATGCTTCTTGACTAAACCCCTACATTTTCAGTACTTCTGTGGTGTAAATGTCTCAGGAATCAGAAGAGCTAGAAGTTCTCAAACTTATTTTGATGGTACTATGAACAAAATTTCTCCCCCTGACATTCTTGTTCCAAGGCAAGCCCAGCCACATACACAGTGCTGAGCATGCAAGCACTGTTTCAAAGGTCTCACAATCAGAAAGTTCATTAAATCACTGTTAACTATTAACCTCCAGTTTACTGACCTGCAATTGCATTGTCACTCAGCCTCCATGCTCATCCAGCTCTGAACACAGTTTAGCCTCATGTTTTCAGAACATTTCATAACTGGCAGGATCAGCGCCTTGACAAAGCTCAAAGCATGGCAGATGCATGGATCCAGCACTAACTCCTCCTGCAGAGCATCCCATTTAAAATAAAGCACTGAACCTCAATCCTCAGACAAACCTCTGCAGATCTGTGCAATTCCATCTTCAATCAACCAGCAGGTAAGAAAAGCTCCTCTAACCACTAGGATGGCCACTATTTACTGCTAAAGAGGTCCTGTGTGCCCAAAGCAGCAAATTCTGCAAAGAATATTCTGAATCTGACCATACTTTCTACTTGGCTCCACAAACCTTGCTCATGAAGAAAGATGATGGTCCAGCTGGGTAACAGGTACCCTGGGATTCTCTGTTGTCTTACATGATGTCTTGGTCCACAATTTTTTTCCTGCCCATCGCAGTAATTAATTCAGCAGATCTATTAAGGCACCACACCAGTCATTTCCATCTGCTAACTTGGAGGAGCTGCACATCCTTTCAATGAAGCCTTCGAACAGCTCATTTCAGTCCCTTTACACCAAGTGATGACAGGTCATACCACCTGCAGTTTTAGGACCCACTGTGAATGTAAGACACATGAAGGTCACAGCCTGTCATACAGACTAACTGTACAGGTCACAGGAATTGGAGACAAACCAGAGATCTAGCAGTTGAAGTTGTTGCTGCTTTTAACTCCAAAAATACAATGCTTACCACTGAAAGACAGGCTTTGAAGCAAGTAACAGACTACTAAATGTGCAGCACAAGAAAGTAGCCTTAAGATATTATTTCAAATATCATGTAATAAAAATATTCCCTTCCAGTCTGGCAGCTGCATAGCAGTGCTAGCAAGTCTGCAAGGTCTAAGGCTGTTTTCTCCAGATATAGTGGACACATCCAATTGAAGAGGTCTGGAGTGCAAATGAAAATTGCATTTTACAAGCTGCTGGACATGTGTTGCCAAATGATCTGTTAATTCTTCTGAGTGTTTTTAAATGGAAAATCTCTCACCCTCTATAAAAAGAAAAATAATCTATCAGTAGTTGATATAATTAAATTTAATTCAATAAAAAAATTGCCCAAATTGTAAGACCATTCCATAAATATGTAAATTTCTCTGTTATGAAAAGACTAGTCAATCAACTCCATGAACAGATACTAAGATATTAACTTGTTTATTATTGTTAGGTGTCCATCACTTTTGTCCAGATACTCGAAATTTCAATTTGCACATACACAAAGCAGTATTTTCCTTTTTCCCCCCCAAGCTGAATGGAGACCAGCATCTCATTTCTCTCCAATTAAAAAAATAAATTGCTGAATGTAATCAGCACATTTTCTCTCTAGATGAGAATGACAAATACAGTAAATAATGCACTGCGCTGCGTATTTCTGCTCTCACAGCTGCTTGAAGCCTCTACTTCCAAGAGGATTGTCTCAAAAGTAGACAGCAGTGAACGTAACTTGCCCTATGCAAATGTCCCCCAACTTTAAAAGAAAACTAGTTCCCTCTGTGCCTAGCTCCTTCTTGTAGTGCAAATGAGGAAAAGAGGAAAGTCAGCATGCTCAGATTCCCCCTCTTATTTTAGGAAGCTGTTTGGAAAAATAGCTGCTCAGGCTCTGCATTTCAGAGTAGCCTGAACTACCCCAGTCATTAGCAAAGGGCTTCCCTTCAGCTAAAGATCATGCTGTATCCACGCACTCCTCAAAGCTCCTTCTGCTGATCCTCATGACCATCCCTGGAAACTATTATCTCTGCAATCCAAAGCACGGCTCCAAGTACATCTCTCTAGTCAGAGCAACACATGCTTAACGGTGTTATAAACCACTCTGCACGCAGTATGAGGGAGTCCGTGCAGCTCCAAGGCATTTTGTAAACAAGCAGACATGCTGCATACCAGACAAAGATTTAACAGCATATAAAGAACTAGGAATTTAAAATGCATACAGGACATCACTGACTTAATTATGGCAACTGTCACACTTTTTTTTTAATGCTTAAGGTTACTTACCCTACTTATCCACTTTAACATTTCAGAACACAGGCACAAAAAGGGGTACTAACCACACAAATAATCAAAGCATTATGCTGTTGCTTTTCTTCTCCTCATACAACTTCATGCAAGTAACACCTGCAGCTTTTCTTCTGGTTCTCCACATGCTTAAAGCAACACAGGAAAAAGTACCTGAAAAATGGAACACTGACAGGGCACCACCTACATTCATCCCTTAAGCCTGATGCAATTTCAACTCTTAAACTTTCAGACTTCTGGATAAACACAAGGCAGCCAAAATTGAAGGAAAGCTATATTCAGTTAGTCACTGCTACTTCATATTCTTGCTCTCATTTCTAGGCAAGTGGACTGCAAAAAAAAAAAAAAAAAAAAATATCACAAAGCATCACCACAGATGGCAGTTTGGCATCCTCCAGCCAACCTCACACCTGCAACTTCTCAACCCCTGTTGCAGCTGTGCTTTTTGTCTCCTCTCATCCTCACACAGAGAAAAGCTGCAAAATATGCAAGCGTTAAGTGACCCACTACCACCATCTATTTCATTAATGAAGTAAGTCTGTAGGAAATCAAGTTGCAATCTTCCACTCTTGGCTCTGTTGCCACTGTCACAGCTCTGCTTGTACCATAGGAAGAGGTAATCTTCAGGCAGTTTGGTCAAGATCAGTTACCAAGGGGATGGGGAGGGGTGGGTTAATTTTAAATCTCAACCCAACAGAGGGAGGTCAAAAAGAAAGCATACAGAATTGATAGTTCTGAAGAGAACTTGGTCACCAACACCAGCATGAACCACAGGAGCTCTGTGCTAAACAGGTTGTCATGAGCCCTGCAAGGACAAAAGCAGATCTCTTCACTGCAGTTTTATTTAAAGACTCTCGCTGCTGCTAGCCACAGCAAAATGGGAGTTACCAGCTCTCTACACACATTAGTTATTCCTGGGCATGACATTTCATTCCAGGCCATGGCTTGGCACTGCTGTTTCCATGAGCTTCACATGTTACAGAAAGCAGTACGTTTTTGTGCCCAGTCTGAGATGTGGCAAGACAATCCCTCCCCTACCTGGAAATTTTATGCAAAATCCAGAGACAACAGACACCACCGAATCCAGTGTGTGTACTTCCTTCAGGACTCAAGTCAAAGAAGACAATCCAAACAAGACTTCTTGTGAGTAGTAGTTTGGTTTAAAAATTTTTACATATATTTTTATATTAAAAAAATGCTGCCAGAGTATTTTTCCAGAGCATCTGCAATTCCACAGACACTGCCCATTCCCACGCTTCTCTCTGCTGGAGGGCTGCAGCCATGGCTGCGTCCAGCACAAGGCTTGTGGTAAGACTAAGCCCTGACCAGTCCTCCAGAGATAATCAGGTCAGATGATCTAATGGTCCTTCTGGTCCTTAAAAAGAAAATTAGCTGTGAATCACTTCGATGCTTTGAAACTCTGGTACAGTTTCTCCCACAGACTGAGACCAGCCACTGCAAGATGAAACTGAAATCAAAGCCAAGTTTTACTTCTGTGGTCAGCAGCACATGGCTGCAGCCATACGTATTTCAGACAAAACCAAGGTGAAGCAGATGAGCAGGGAAGAGGGGTAAAGCTAGACCAGCTGCTCACTGTCTGCAGGACACAGAGGCATTCAGTTGGCTAAGAAACAAAAATGTATGGAGACAAGGAGCCTGAGGGATGCTTCCTGGCCTTGATGCTTTCCACATGTAAACCCTGAAGTGGCAGTCACCTGTCCGCCACCATTCATTCACTCACCCCTACTTATAAAAGCACAGTTCTCTCATCAACTGGGTGGAACATGCCATCTTTGCCTCTTGGACAGGTCAGTGGCATGAACAACTTATTCTCTAATCATGCTTCATCCTAATACTTTAAAAAAAATTATTCACTAGACAGCTATTAATAAGGGTAACTAATGAGGCTTT
This sequence comes from Athene noctua, assembly GCF_965140245.1. Classification (NCBI taxonomy): domain Eukaryota; kingdom Metazoa; phylum Chordata; class Aves; order Strigiformes; family Strigidae; genus Athene; species Athene noctua. Next base: position 13,096,680 of record NC_134038.1, on the reverse strand, counting down.
TTTTTAACCTTAAAAACTACTTTTTCCTCCAACATCTACCTGTCCAGTTGTCCATACTAAGGTGGCTCAGCAATATTTAAATCATGAGGCCATTGCTGTTTAGTGTTCCTGCAGAAATCTTCCCAAACAGATTTAATTATCTGATAAGTTACATTGAGAACATATTCAACCAACCTAGCGATGCTGTTCCTCACGTTCCTGCCAAAGCAATTCTACTCCTACTCTTCCTCCAGCATAACTGAGTCTAAAAATAGCCTTACAAAAATATTAAAATGGTTTTCATCATAGCTTAAACTAGTCAGATAGCTTCGACAACTCTTCCCACATAGCAAGCTCCCTGTAGACCTTTTTTAAATATCCTAAGAAGAGTTGTAGCTCTGCCTACAGAACTGAAATCTAAAACAAGTTAACAGAAAACAAAGAGGAGGTAAATTACTACAAGTGAAGCATTCATTGCTACATGGAAAGGCCTTTGTCCAAATATACTGCATTTAAGAAATCTTAATATTGTGTAATTAAAACCTGAACTAATATGGCCAGGGAAGTGGAGTTTTAAGAACAAGGCTTTCAGGATTGTCTAGTCTGACACCTTCTTTAGTGGCAGAAACAAGTTTGTCTGCCTTAATCCTTCCTATACAACCACTGAGAAAGGTCTGCATGTGTTATATGAGCACCACCTGAGGTTTTTAGGGATCAAGAAAGAATTACAAAGCCATAGCTAGGCCTAACGCCATTCAAACAAGAGATGAACAAGATGCAGTACTCTCATTGTTATTACCGGTCCTCTGGCAAAACCAGGCTATTCTTCAAATTACATACTATTGAGTCATCCAACTTAATGCAAGTATGCTGAAAATGCTGCAGGAAACATGTAGTGCCACAGAAAGGAAAAAGCACTGAAACCCACAGCAGAAGTTGAAAACAAAAAAACACAGGTAAGCCTCTTCCCAATGAAAACAAACAATGCCCTCTGCAAAGCAGAAATAACTGAACCAAACAGACCCACGAAACACCAGAAAACAGTTACTCAAGACTTCTTACTTAAAAAAAAAAAAGGGGGGGGGGGCATGTGTAAGAAATCTAGCTGCCCTCAAGATCCTGTGAACAGGTATCCACCTGTTCAGTCCCAGTAATGTTCTGGGGTAGTTAGGGGCATGCAAAAGAGCATATCTAGGATCCTAAATAACATTACTGAAGAAATCAGGTGGCAGGAATTCCAGACCCTGCATTTTTCATGCGGTCACTTTGCTGTAGTTACATAGCATCTCACAATGGATCTCCAAAACAATTATGTAACTTGCACAAACTTTGCATACATTAAGACCAGAAGAAACTCTTACTGCTATAAATGGGTCATACAAGAGAGATGAGCCTGGCAATATTTGACATCTAAGTCTTGTGGTCAAACTACCACTTCACACCTTCATCCCAGGGGATGTTCAAACCCTCTACAATCCAGGACTATTCTAGGAAGTTGGAAGTCTTTATTTTACTCTCCCTTTAACTAGAACTAAATCTCCATTTAACTACAAATCATTGCAATTATGTAAATTGCCGTTGTCACATTGCTTGCTTAAAAAAAACCATATCCAAATTATACTTGAAATTATAAATTCTGTGCATCTACATACTGAAACTATTGTTTGTGGCAAGATACATCATTACAAAAAAGAGCTAAAGGAAGAGATTATTTGCCTTGTGTCCCTTCAACCTTTCTCTAACTGTTGGAAGCAGTGAATCAAAGGTAAAATGAACTGACTTGCCCCAGTTTGTTTCCATGCAACTTAAAGCTGCATCATTAATGTTTAATGTTTATTCCCATTGGTCATGAGAAGCTTTTTACATTTCATTTAAGAGATGATCTTTCTCTTAAAGAAAGCAAGAGAAGAAAGCTATTCATACATCCTTCATCTTCTGCATAGATCTAGAGGGCACAAATTTTGAGTCCAGATTCCTTTTTTTTTGACAAAAATCATATGTGAAAATAACTTGGAACCAAACTAGGACTAACCTTAAGTAAACAGAAGTTAAGCATTAACACAAAAACATACCTCACTTTATTCATGACAATCATGACCTCAAAAACTGAGATCTAGAGAGGCTGAAATTCTGACCATTTTCAACAGATTAGGCAACAGTCAAAGTAGTACATTACAGAGGGGGAGAGCTTTGAAAATGATACTGAATAATTGTACTTTTTAACCTGACCACACCTTCATTAACCAACCTCTTCAGAGAGCACAGGACAGACGTCTTGCCATGCTGGTTCCAAAATTCCTTGGCAATATTCACAATGGGCACGCGGATAGGTGGTTGTATGCACTCTTGAAGGTATTAGCTTTTTTCCCTTGAGAGAACCCATTAACTCTAAAACAAAGCCTTATCAAGAAACCTTTATTCTAAGAAGTAAATTTATTTTAAAATACTCAATTACACTGTACATAGTCACCCTACAGTAGCCTTCCAACCACCTTCTTCACTGTCTCTACAGACGCACACCAGAAGTTGAACGTTTCCACCCTAGCTGGGAACATACACCATGCTTTTTATGCCACTCCTAATTTTGGAAGCCATTAAATTAGTGAGGTTGCCAACAACAACAAAAAATATATTGTGAAGAACAGTCTCTGAAAACAGGCAGCCACTTTGGAGACAACTGTTAAAATGCAGCTTGAGAAGCATGGAGTTTATAACTCCTACTAAGGCCAACCTCAAGCTTACAATGAAAGATTAAAATCTGTTCGTCTAAATCAATTATCCAACCTGAATGTGCACGGTGCATTTGAATCACAGGGTCTGGAGAGAGCTTTGCATCACGGTACACACTCAGTGACAGCACTCATTTCCCCAGCAGCAAGCTAAATTTCAGCTTAATAGCTCAAACATTCCCTTGACTATACTCATAACCAAGACTCCTGCTTCTACAGTAGCTACACATGAACTCTTTACCTTTGAACCAAAGTGACCAATGCTCACACTGAGCTGCTATTCTCCATGCAAGATAACCTAGATTTAAAATGAATACACACTCACAACAGCATCAGAAGGAAGAATGCTCTATCGGACTCCAGTGATTTTGCAAACTAGTAGAAAATGAACAAGCATTAAAAACAGGGATAATCCATCACAATATGCATTTTAAGTATTTAGTAAATGTACTTCAGATTTAATTTATTTATAACAACTCAGTGTTCCAGACTTGCATTACTATGTTGTGTAAAATTAACAAATTCTTGTTCTAAGACCTCATTTCTCAGTACTTAGTACCTGCTTGCAAGGAAGGGAAATTTCTTTTACTTCTACAAAAGTATATAGACAAAAATGATTTCTCAGCAACATGGGTCATTATATTCTTGAATGATAGTTTCCAATCCTGCTTCTCAAACTGTTAAATCATGTCATCTCAGTGTCAAATTGTCTCAGATTATTCAAATGCATCATTACTCTTAATAGAACCAGCTTAATTCAGTAATATTTTTTTTCCATCGCTATTACTTTTTTACTATGGACTTGCACATGTAAACAGCAAATATAAAAGATGACCTGTCTGAACATTTTTTTTTTTAATAAAAAGCCTCATTTTTTCATGAATATGTACCTGATGTCCCCTAAATATTCCTAGCACAACACATGCAGGCCCTCTTTGTCCTCCATCTATTTATTCCCCTCTACACTCTTCTTCAGCCCCCTCCAGCATCCCCAAATGAGTAAGAGGCTATTCTTGGGGTGGCCAAGTTAGGGTTTCCCTTGAGCTGGCTGAGCAAGTGGCACTCCTCACTTAACCAGGTGTGTGCACACTCGTGTGCATGCCTACAGGTACATAAGACATACAACTTCACCCTCTCCTCAAAGATGTTTGCTTTGTGGGGGAGAGGGCTTGGGTGAGAAGCAGGGGGAGTACACGCTCATACACACCCTCTTTTCTAGGACAGCCATGAAAACTGACCTTCAGTCATACACAAACACATCTTCACACTTGATACTTTCAGCAGTACCATAATACAGTTCAAGCTTGGCTTCAACACAATTCTGGGGAACTACTTGGGGGGGAGTGAAGGGAAAACCCAAACCATTGCTGCCTGCCTAGGTCCAGTTTCTGTATTTAGAGTACTTCTCTGGATGTAGACCACTGTTCTGAATTCCTCCTCCACCTCCATAAGGTGATAAAAGTTTTGGGGTTGGTTTTTTTTTGAAAGTGATCTTAAATGGAAGATTAAGTTTAATTTTCATGCACCTGACCCCACTATGCCTTTCTGAACTACTTGCAATCTGTGCAAACCAGGCTTTCCATATTGCCTGGCACCCTGAGAGTCTACAACCTACAAATCAAGCTTCAATCCTCTCTATCCCCTTCCATGCTTAACCCTGCAAAACAAATACATTTAGTAGGTGTGTCTGGGCCTAAGTGAGGGCAGAAGCTAGTCCTGCAGATGAAACCACATTAACAGTGCTATTTATTATGCTCAGCAGAACAAACACCAGCTCTGCTTCAAAACAGAATAGTGGCAACAGCAATGGCTGTTATTCTTGGGAGAAAACGGACCCAGTTCCTAGGCTTAGATTTCACTGGTGTGGGCTGAAGTGACTCCAGAACAAACACTCATCGGTGTATTCTTCAGTGTTTCCATTCAGCAGCTCTCCCTCAGGAAAAAAAATAAATTAAAAAGAGGGCAAAAAAAAAGACACACCCCTACCTCACCTCCAACTCCATTTTGCAAAATGCCTATTTTTAGACCTCAACATATGCCGAGGTGCACAGCACTACTACTGTAGTAATGGCAGCCACAATCTCGGACTTCTTGTTTGTTATCAATCAAATAGTCATACAGGATTGCATCAAACCACAAAATACGCTCAAATACAGCTCTGAGGCGAAGTGCCAGCCAGCTCCTTGATATTAGTTACTATAGAAACCAGTCCCTTGGCACAGGCACTCACAGCAGGAAATCATGCAGATTTCAATTTTACATAGTAATAGATGCTGCAGGAGAGGAGAATTTCACAACAATTGCAGGGGTTGATTGTACAAACCCGGACCACTTCTACCCTGTGACACCACCACACTGCAGATGAACGTGCTCTCCTCCCCTCCCACACAGACAATTGCCACTGCTATTAGTTTTGAAGTGGTTTCCACAAAGCCTGCGTTGGGATGGCTGCTACAAAGGTTGCAGCATTTTTCAATGGCTTCATTAGATTAGAAAACATAGTTGTTTTCACATGCAAGAAGCCCAAGTGAAAACAATAATGAAAGCAAAAACTGCAAGGCAGTAAAAAAATTTAAGCTTATATAAGCACACAGAGTCCAAACATTTTACAGGAAGTACAGTCAGGTAACAACCCAAAGCTCCTTTGGAAACAGCCCATCTTCCCTTCCCTCTCCACCCTATCCAAAAAAGCAACTCCAATGGAGGGCAGGTCACAGATTAATTTGTAGAAAAAACCACTGTAGAAAGCACAAAGACAAGAGGACATCTCTAAGCCCTGAAGTAAAACAGTGAGGTAATTATATTATTTTAACTTTTCAGAAGTAGTTCTACAGGTTGAACTTCCATCAGGCGTGGGAGTGGAAGAGGAAGACATACAGCACAATGCACTACTTGTCCTAGGCAGATGCTAATTTTCTAGTGAAGTTCAAGAACCAGCAAGGACTCTTCCCCACCTCTCTAAATGAGCCTGTAAGCCTGAACAGTGCAAGTTTTTCCTATCTCAACCAGGGAAAAAAAGAGCATGGAACTGCTTCACTGAAGAAAACTAACATGTAGGGGAAGAGGGAAGGGGTGAACAGCTTGCACAGCAACAGGGACAAACATTTGTGCTGGCAACACCCAACAAATCATCAAGCAAACAGAAGGACAAGAAAATTAAGGATGCTGGTCTATTTTTAAGCAAGACGTCATTATTACCATGAGCATGCACTGCTTCCCTGCAAAGCAGCAGGTATGCAAACATGAGATGAATCATATCACTGAGTAAATCACCTGGCAGTAGGAAAGCTAGTTTGCATGGACACACACAGAGCAAACATACGATCTACTCCTGACACTGTCCCGACAGCGCGTGGAGGAACATCCTCCTGAGAGGCAGACTGCTTTACAGAGAGCAAAAAAACCTGTTACACAATTCAAATGTCACTGGTGCTTCTGTTAATGAATTTTGTTAATCATTAGCTAGAGCTACATTGTTCTGGACACTCCACTCTATATTAGTCTTCTGTAATTTCACTTTTGTACGCCTCTTACGTCATCAGAAACAAACAAACATAATTTCTGTCCAGCTAGGGTAGGAATAGACTTAGGGAGTTACAGAAGACATCCCAAGTCAAAGCAAGCATTTTTATGCCACAGCCTTTGCACAAATTACCTTGCTGATATAAAGAAATTCTGCGAGTGGTTCTAGGAACCTACAGAGTGGGGTGCAGTGAGGCTGAGGTAACTGCCTGGAGTCTGGTCAGGTCCACACTCACCTCCCCAGAGACGTCTTGCATGAGGCCAGTTGATCGCCCCACCTGATCCTTCACCAACACATTATCTCTTCTTGGAAGCTGCCTCTGGGGTGACCAACAAGAGAACCACCGCTGAACCTGCATTTCAAGACAGCTGTAAAGCACAGCAGAAGCACTGCAACTGCTCTGCTGTCTCTACAGTACATTATGGTAAGGTCCACAAGGCAAGAAGCACTACCCTACTTTACAGAAACCTAGCTTACTCTGAACTGATTTTTTTATTTATCCTCCCACACCACACACCATCTCCCTTCCTGTCTCATGGCAAATAAGTAAGATACTAAATAGAATGCAATGGAAGCAGATCTTCAGCTACCTTTGCTATCCAACTGGTGACAGATTTAAAAGGAAAAACAACTGCAACAACTCTCTTGTTGTGGTTACTATAGAATTGCTACTATGTGCCAACTAGCAATTTATCACATCAAAGGGCTGACTAAATTAGCCTGAAAGGGGATCTCCCACCACAAGAACATGTGCTACACTGGGAAAACCAACCACCAACCAAAACCTCAGCCTCCATTTTCAAATCCACATTCAAATCCATTATCAAAAGGATGCCCTTGCATCTTTGCTTCTAACCTAATAGATTATCTGAAGGAAATTCTCAGAACCATTTGTGATTTTTCCTCATTATTTCCCAAACTGGATGTTTAAGACATCAAAAATTTGCTTCTATTGTTAAGACTGAGAAAACTCTTCGGAGCTACAAAACCAGTATTTAGTTACTGAAGTGTAGGTGCTCTGCATGAAGATGCCCACGGAGATACAAAGTCATCATGTAGTTCGGAACAACAATCAATCCATCCATCCCAAGCCTGCAGAAAAACCAGGACCTCGTATCCTACCTTACTACAAGCAACACAGCTGCATAAGGAAGGGAAGGAACTATAACTAAGATTGACTATATGAATAGTTAACTTTGTGTTGTTCCCACTCCCCACACTCCAAAAGATTTCCGATTCAAGTGATAGTAGATTTACATTGTCATTAAAAAAAAAAAAAGGCCTGCCTTACCTTGACACACCTGCCCACTCCTTGGATGAAGTATTAAAAAAGCTTATTTGCTTCTTCCCCCCTCATCCTTTTATTTTTCTCCTTTACAGAAGATAGCTTCGCATTCAAATTTTCTGCTTCTGTTAGCATACACAATCACCTGGCAGTTTCAGCCCTTTCCTAACAACACTTCAGTCTCTTAGCAAAGCATCTTAAGCTCAAAAAAAATACTGGGTTGTAGGGCAAACACAAACTCTACTTATGCATCACACTGTGCACCATACCAAGGGGTAGCAGACTACGTAAGTTATTATAGCAATTATTTATATCTATTGCCCTGAAAATTTCTCCTTAAGCAGGAACATCAAAGCAGTGCAAACGTTGCCAAGGTCCCTGAGCTAGGGGAAAAAGGAAAAAAAACAAGGTCAAAATAACTAAAATTTCTCTATGCTGTAATGCATGCACCCACCTGAAGAAATGGCAATGGTAATGTTTTGTCTGCAGAGCAGTCCTGTTAATCCCCTAAATAAAAAAATCTAGTCATTAATAACCAAATTACTTTTCCTGTGTTTTGGCATATAAAATGTTCATCCCATTCTGACTGCTCCAGCCAAACTGGCTCACATCAGCCGCAGAGTTCTCAGGGTGCCACACTTGTTAAAGACACGGACTGACATTTGCTACTCGTCTAGAGAAAGATGGAAGTACAAAACCAGAAAATAACACAGTAGTTCCTGCCATGTATGTGTTTTGTAGCTTTCGTAGTTCTAAGTGGAATTTTCAAGTTCCACTTTTCAAAATGCAACAGATGTGTAATACTCATCTAGCTTCAAAATTATCTGCCAACAATTTTGAATTGGTCCTGTGTTTTGCATCATCTTCATGAAAGTATAATGGAAGACTGAATGGTTCATTTAAATAATTTTCTTCCTGATTATTTTATATTTGAAAATCCACAAAGAAAAAGGCTGGACTGTATTACTTCACTTCAAAGACTCCATGGGAGGAATAAATGCTTATTACAAAGTCTTATCTTAACTGACAGGAAGCTCAAACAAAGGTTTCGTTATCTGAGTAAGAGCATCTGAATTTAAAGAGGAGATAGAATGACAAAAGAATTGGACAATGAGAACCCCTTTCCTCTCGTGCCCAAGCTTTGCTTTCACTCTGAAATTATGCACACATTATCATCACAGCTCCCCAGACCATAGCCAGGAGCATAAGAGTTTATTTCAAAAATGTTATACAGATTTTAGGTCTACTGCTATAGATTGTGGTCCTTGCCCTCCCCATGATCCCCTCTTTTTTTTTTTGCCATGAAAATAAACAAATAAAAACCCACCTTTCAGTACCATCCATAACATTTTGCTGTGGCACCAAGAATTTATCCCTGGGGTCACACTATGACTTATTTGCAGCGAGCGAGATACTGGTTCAGAAGGCACACTTACTTGGGAGATAACAGATGCTAATTCCAGCACTGCAACACTTTGTGCAGCTTGTCACCTTGGAAAACCACTTCAATACATACCATTTATATCCTGGTTAAGATGACAATGAAACACCCAGAGGAGGGACTACCTCACATAATACCTGGAGCAACATGGATGCAGAGTCTGCCTAGGAACACAGATCTGCAGCAAAGGTACTATTTTAAGCAACTTTTTTAAACATGAAGAGCAGTCAATGAATACTGCAGGACAAGAGCTACCGGAGGCAGACACTCACCATTATTAATCAGATTTACTTTTGCAAGTAAAAGCATTAAACCGTATTTACATATCCGCTTGCTGATAAAGTTTAATGGGCCTGAAAAAAAGTACAGACACTTCAATGCAGCACTTCTTCCAGGCTGATATACCCTGCTTCTCAAAAGGGTAACATTTAAATGGCTATGCTGGTTTGGTACCCTGACCCTGCTGCATGCCATGCAGGCTCAGGCTGACTTTTGCTCCCAGGTCTGCTCAGGGTCCCTTTGTAGCTGGTTGATGACCATCCACAGCTCTTCCCTCCCCCAGCCTCAGACCCTCTCTGCCCACCAGGCACCCTCAATCAGAATTTCCTGCAACTCTTGTCAGTAGCTTTGCATTGCCTTAAAGTCCTCTCAGACATCTGTAAAATGAAACAGATGGAAAACATAAATAGCACCAACCAGTGTGACAGATGTCAAATTTACCAAAGGCAGGGAAAACATACCTTTAGTAGCACTTGCCAAGTTGAAACAAGGCATTACAATCCGTGGAATCCAACTGGCCAGAGAAAGCCATGTGATACGCTGAAATGTATCCTAAAGTGATTTAACTAATCTGCCAATATCACACACACCTATGTATATGCAAAACCCTTCAATATGAATGAAAAACAAAAAACCCACAAGACTGGGTATCAGCTGCCTCATTAACAATCTCACTTTGAAGACCAATTTTAAGCTTCAGGGTAAATCAAAGCTTTTAGATCATCTTTCCAGAAATTTTAATTTACACCTGTGAAGATGCAAGTAGGTTAAAACAGGGACAGTTTTTTTTCCACGGAAGCCACTGATGGTGTATTATGTAGATACAGAAGTGTGCACATCTTCACATTAATCTCCCTCATAACACAAGACAAATAGTTACTCTTCTCACCTCCTTTTTCAAGTTCCTGAATTCCAGCACTTATCTACAAAGGACACTGAAATGCAGGGGAAGCAGAAGAATACTAGCATACAAAATACAGATCAATTTACACACATCCTTTTACATACTGTTCAAACTCAACTTACAATATGTTTGTGTGATATATGTTTATATTTGGGATACACTGTTCTTGCTTTCCTAAGAGAATAAATTTTTAATGCACAAAATATCAGGTAAACAGTGTTAAATGAAATTAGACTTAAATCTCTTTCATGCTTCAGTTAGAACTGATATGGATAAAAACATTCAGAACTTCAAATACTGGAAGACTTAAGCCATATTAGAAAAACTCACAAGCACGCACCTCCCCAAAAGGAAATGTCACTGGGATTTAAAGGTATCCTGAAGTATCTATTTACATTAAGATTTTGTGAGTATTCTCTTTAGCAATCATAGTGAGAAATAATACCAGATACCACTTCAGACTATCAAGTTCTGCCAGGCTGTATGCCAAACAGATGTAGCTTGAATAATACAAGCCGCTAGATAGATGTGTGTATCTTGTCAGAGCTCAGAAGTCAAAGCATCTGAAGGAATTCTGTTTTTAAAATCTCTGGTACCAGCAAAAAACAGCACATGCTGCTATTTAGCTAGCATTATTAGAGAATTAGCAACGTAATTTCACAGAGTCTCCCATCCAAAGTATGTTTTCATATGATCAGACCCACAGAAATAAAACCTTTTAGCAATAGATGCATCAGAGCTACTTTCCCCATGTTTTTCCTTGTCAAGCTGAAATCAAAAATCATTGAACTGAAGGAACTGAACTCAAGGAAAAAGAGAGACTAAACTTTGGGTTGACAGGCATCTAAATGGAGAGACAGCAAAGAAGGAAGCAAAAGCTGAAATGAGCTGGTCATGAAATTCATTTGTGCACTGAGTCACCTCAAAACACTGGATATTTTACATTCATGGCTTTTCCTTCTTCAAAAGCTACAACGTGAAGAAAATACAGCAAAGTACAGGTTATCTGACTCATCCAACCACAGGTTTTACTGTAGGCAGAGCTCCAGTTATGACCTCTATTTGAGCTCAAAATGGGAATGTGAAGATAAACATTGTTACCGTTGCAGAATTAGAAGAAAGTAAATGACACAGAAAGATGCACCACAAGTCAAAAAATGTTTGGAAGCAGCGGTAATGGCACACAATGTAGAAAAAGATATCAGCTGGAACAAAGACTGGAGCTGATGGACATATGCACTGGGTGTCTGCAAAGGTAATCATCTCTTCTCACGTGTGTGTGGACATGTACATCCATGTAAACACTTTTTCTTCTTTCAAAGCTAATGCTGATGCAAACAGATTAAAGAGTAGCCAGAGAGTGCTTCTGCTGACTGATGAAACGCTTTCATCACCTACATCAGTGGGTCTTAAAATAACAGACCACTTTCTGTAAAACTATAAGCAATTACAAATAAAACGCAGCACCCACCTTCACAATGCTTCAGTCATCCTACAAGGAACTAATCCAGAACAGGCATCTGCTTCAGCATTTTCATATACAGTTTCCAGAAGCCGAACCTGGCTCATGCAACAAGCCAGCCTTATGATTTAAGATACACCGACCCTCCCTGCCCTTGTCATGGGAAGTGCTATACAAGTCTTGTGTATCTCCAGAAGTTGAACATGATCTTTCCTGATTTTGGTTAATCTCTTAACTGAGAACCCTTTAAACAGTGTGAAGCATAGTCAAGTGTTCAATTAGACAAATCAGATGCATGATTTTATAAAAACTGTAACAGGTAAAAATGTAATGAAGAATTGTTCCAAGTTAGATAACTCCACAAAAGGAAAAATGGGAGTCCATTAAAATCCCCACATCAGAGAAGAAAACCATTAAGTTTGTTCAGATTTGTTTTCTGAATATAGTTGTCTATACTAACAGCAAAATATACTTTTATGAAATTGTGCCCTATTAAGTCATAGGGAGTTTTGCCATCATCTTGAATGGGACCAGGCTTTTATCCCTGTTTCACAGCAAGCTAGAAGGATTTGTATTGTTAAAAGACCAATGTGCAACCTCAGAGATGCTCTAAGGCAATAGATGATTTATATGTAAATACTTGAATGAGCACGAGTGGAAGTTGGGTTGGGAGGCAGATCAGAACCACCAGCTTGGAATTTTGACTCTTTGCCCAGAACACCACTTTCTAAAAATAAAAACAAGATTCCCTTCTATCCTTTCAGTCAGGAAAGGCAGAAAGACAGAGGAGCTATACAAATTTGGCAGGCCTGAATTTACAGAGCTCCTTTTGTAAAGGATGTGTTTGAAGAGATAAGAAACAAGACACGATGCTTGTTGGACATGGTCCAAATAACACAGCAGAAAGTGCAAAATACCCTTCAAGATTCCACACAAGCCATTTTTGTTTGAGGAGAGTTTCAGTCGTTCTGGTATCTGAATGCAAGTTCTATAAGCCTGCCAGCACAGCCAGAAGAAAAGTTTCAAGGATTTTGGTAAGGTTTACTTTGTTTTCTCTTTTGGGGGAAGGATAAGAAACATTAGAGAGCATGCTCAAAGGAAAGACATGCTAGAAATCCAAGTAAAGTTCTGCCTTGGGTCTCATCCTTCGTTTATTCCACTTTCTGAAGTGTTTATTATTTTATGGGAGTAGATTACCCATTATTTACAGAAGGTATACATATAATGATGAACTTCTTACTAGAATGTAAATATTAGCTTTAAAAAGGAAAAAAATACGGTTCCCTCTTGTCATTCTGTGGCTTGATACTTGTTCCAGCAGCTACCACTACTCCTGTTAGCCAGAAATGGAGGGAAACGGAAGTCTGACAGAGCTTGCACACTGATAATGGAAATGCACTCTCTTTGTATTAGCATATTCCTTTCTTACCCTCCAAGTTAAATAAGGACACATTAAAACTTTTTAAAAAGTTACAAAACCTCTAAGGTTAGAGGTGACCAAATGCCACTCTCAGCAGTGACATATGCATTTTGGATTTGCCCTTCAGCAGCAGCGCACAGGGACACTGTGACCATGGGGAATGCCCTACTGCTGCAGGGACATCTGCATGTAATGCCTTGGTCACTGGGCATCCAACATCAGAGAAAAGCAGCCTTTTGTTTCCTTCCAACTCAGCAGCCTGGAAAGATTGCCAGCTGCACTATTTTGGCCTCCATACTCACCAACAAGCTTAGACTGTTACTCAGAGAGGCCCACAGACCAGGAAAATTAATTTTGACCAGTAATGTCAGATTTCAAGAAAAGTAAGGACAAGCAAAGATTTTACTCAAAGATACAAGTACAGGCTACTATTATCATTATCTGCAGACCCCAAAGGCCATAGCATCAGCTCCACCTTCAGCAACCCTGTGCTTACTTATACCAGCTGAATATCAAGCCTTTTACATTTACTTAAGGTACAGAAGCATCAGTGAATACAGATTTCAGTAACTCTTGCTTTCTAAAATATTATTCATCAACATATAATTCAAATGGTAATTAAGAAGTGTTCACATGATTGATGACACATTTAAATTACAGGTTTCCAGCATTTTTTTTAGTAGACAAGATTACTTCCTTTTTCACATACCGCTTTTCCAAAGTGCAAGTCCATCTAACAGATGTCTCACAGATCTGCTTGTCAATGTAACAAGTTAGACTTTTTTTATTACGATAAATGGTATAAACCACACAGCATTTTGTTAAACTCAATATTGACACATCTGCTTACCACGTGTATTAGTAGCCATGTCAGCCACTTTCTGAAAGGCATCCAAAAAGGCAGCAGCTGCTACTACTGTAGTCCTGAAATGCATACAGATAACAAAACATTAGCAGTGTCTCATTGCTGCCTATTTAATTATTGCCAAAAACATTTAGGCTTATAAAGAATACCACTGTGAACTTGCAGAGGCCACAAAAAATATCCTCTTTTATATCTGAATTTAGCCTTTTCCCTCGATTTCTTAATCCCTTCCTCGCTTTGTGTTAGCACTATGGACTTGGAGGCAGTCACGCTAATTCTGTGCTGTGAATTGCACAGGACAGGTGCTATTTCAAAAGAGCACAGCCACCTCCCCACCCCCTTCTAGCTGATTTCCTCTGATGAACTAATATTAAGCAGTCAAACATGAAAAACAAATCTAACACACATTATATTGCACCCATTAGTGTACAAATTACAGTCACTATTTCCAGAGAACATACATGTTTTAAGAATAAATATGAAGGACCTTCCTTTTATCTAGGATCCTGATCAAACACCTTCCTTAATTTCTCAACTGAGGAGCATGAGAATCCCTTGAAACAGAAAATAGAAACTTCTTGGAAATCGGACTGGTCTGGAGTTCTTGGGTGAACAGAGAAGGAGGAAAAAATATCCACTTCAATAAAAAAAAAAACCCACCACACAGCACCACAAACAACCCCCAAATCTCCCAAACAAACCAAATTTTAAAACCCCTTTCTGATCCAGTGCTCCTCCAAGCAAGCCCCTTCTCAAGGGGTACACCAGCAATCGTGGACACTCTACAATCCAAAGCGTAAACCCCTCTAGCCCAATCTCCATCCAGGTTTGGAAAGCACATACAGACCACATGTCTGTTCAAGTGGACAGCAAACGTGAGTTACAATTTTCCTACATGTTTGTTCTACAAAGTAGGTCCTAGAGCCCCAAACACCTCAGGTCAGTACCAGATGTCCTATGGTTTATATTCTGGTTGACCCAGTTTAAGTGAAAGTAGGCCAGGGCTCTACAGGTAAAGCAAAACTGTGCCCTCTCCACAGTTACCTTGTCATTCTGCTTCTGCATATCTTGTCTGCCAATAATTCTGATTTCCTCTCCTGACAGTAACAGTCATCCTCCCCAGGCAAAATCCTGAAGGAGGACAATCAACTTCACTTTGTTTCAAGAGCTCCTTGCTACCCTCAAAAAACCCCCAAGAGACCTGCAGGACCTCAGCCAGAAGGACCACAGGACTGCTTAATTAGGTCAGGTTTTATGCAAGTCTCACTCCAAACATGCTCAAGATATAGAGGACGTAACTGGCACTGTAGTAAGTAGCCTACACTCAGCACTAAAGATTTGAACACAAAAAACAGGCTTGAGAGGACCAAACAAATGCACAAGGACTCCACATGCCCAGGAGATTAAAGGGGGGAGCAAAAAAAACCCCTGACAGCTAGCTAGAAATATTGAGCCCTGGAACCAGATAATCTTTTCTGGGATTCTCCTTAACAGTGTTTGTGTTCTTCATCTTCCAAACTTGTGGGTCATGCCATTATTCACATACCATGTTGTTAATTATTCATTCTATTGCTAATAACAAAGTTCTATTTCTCCAGTAACAAGATCCAGGAAGACCTGGCTCCAGCTCAGATGACATCTGCTGTCCTTTATCCGAGCACACAGAAATGAACCAGAGGTAAAAGGCTCACATTTGCTAGAAATGAACAGCAAATCCTCGCACACAGGCTTTCAAGCTGCCTGCTTGCACGTTCCTGTAGCTAGAAAAGCACTACCATTGATTGAATGCAACACCACAGGACTGGGAGATAAACAAAAATACCCCTCATGCCTTCCCAGAAGGCCTGTGTTTAAAGAGTACAAAGGGCTAGGAAAGTTCTCCATTCCTCCTCTTTCTCTACTTCCCCTGCTTCTTCCACACTCACTCAACGGGATGTGATTGCTAGAAAAGGAAAAACCACATGCAAGTGTGATATTTTAGGCATGGTGTGGCAGAACAGCATACTCGAGTTGTTTAGGGCAAATGAGCCTAAACCCTAGCTTCTTCAGGAATGGTTCACAACGCAATGCAGAACCCCAAAATAGACTGCCAATAACCATACCCATTACCACTGCTGCTGTGAAAAAAACCACCGATGATCTGCAAAGCACAGCCAGATTGTGGTTCAGGGAGAGTTGTGAAGAAATGGAGCTCAGATTCATATTAGCAGAAACAGATTTTACAAGTGAATGAATTCTAGAGATAGTAGAATTGGTCTGAGTATGACACATGGCACTTATTAAGCAATGCAGAAAGCCATTTGCAAATTAAACCCCGATAAAGTTTTAACAATCACCAATGAATGATCCACCACAGGAATTCTCTTCATTTTTAAAGCAGAAGAAAATGCTGTTAAGACTACCACAGACTCAGTATTTTGATACCTCTTCTAATATAAACCTGCTGTATTCTGCAACAATAAAAAGGACGACATAGGGCTAAGTAACAATAAACTTTCCAGTTTTCCCTCAGAAGCCATGTGATTTAGCTCATTTTATGTTTATTATGTACATCTGGTAGTAAATTATGTATTTTCCTAAATATATGAAAACAGAAATAGTAGTATGCAAAAAAATTACATGCATGGGTGTTGACCAATATGCACAATTTTACTGGGACATACTTTGCAAATTATCCTGGCAGAAACTGCAGTTAATGTTTGCACGCAGAAGGAGTTATAAGGGATCTTGACTCAGTCACACAAAACTTACCGGAGCTGAGACTGCAGTTTTCCAGCTTTGTTTATAAAATCTTCCCAGACTGGGTAACTTCCCTGCAAGAAGAACAAGACACAGTAATGAATACTTAATTTGAGAATTCTGGTTTTGCTACTCCAGATTAAATGAAACTAGAAGCAAAGCAACAACTAAAACTTTACTAAATCCTAATCTATTAACACCAAAACGTGTTTTTCCAGAAAATTCTCTCTTGCATCCTTAGACACCCGTCCCAAGCAGATGGAACATCAAGTGTTTCTGAATCTAGATGAAACAGAAGGTCCTCTGAGGAGACCTTACAGATTTTCTAAATAGAAACACTGAGCAAGAAGAGGGATTTCAACTAAAGCAAAGAAATGCCTTACTTCAGATGGACACAGCAAAGCCAACCTATCAGAAGTGGGGTGGTAGGATTTTCCAACAACATGTACACAGAAGCTCCCAAAACCAAATGCATGACTCCAGTTGTTCTTCTCTACAAATGGATTCTCTGTGTCATTACCAGGTTCCCATCCTCTTTTTAAAAAAATTAAATTTTAAAAACCTTTATAATAAAGGTCTGAGTTGACCAAGAGACCACCTCAAACATTGTCTCAAGGTAACTCAGCAATCTGGCACAGAAAATGCACAATGGCCGTAAGACAACAAAATTTCTCAACAGCTGCACTGTAACTACAAGACCTGCTTCCAAAACAGTCCCAAACGACCTCGGAGCTGATTTCTGAGTTGAAGCTGATAAAGCAGTGTGTCACTGAGTGTATGCAAAGTTTGTAAGAAGGTTTAGTTCTTCCTGACTTGAAGTTTTCTGCAAATTTATTTTCCATGTTTTAAACTGTATTAAAAGCCCAGATTTTTGTTTAGAATATGGACACCAAGTGTTCTTGCAAGTTCTGATATTCTGCAAAGTTTAAAAAAAGTACTGATTTTTATGGTTAAAAAAATCATCCATTTTAGACAAAAAAAAAGGTTAACTTGCTCCCTGCAGAGCAAGTGCAAATTTTCTGTTAACAGCAGAAATTGTGGTAGAAAGAAACCTCAAAGTTTCCCTGTGATTGGAGTCTAGGGAGTAAAATAAAATATCACTGCTTCCTTTAATAAAGGTATAAAACTTGCTGTTACCAAAGCAACGACACAATAAAACTCAGATACAGCAGATCCTCAAGGCTATAACATTACTCCAGCTCTCACTGGAACAGGTTGCAAGCAAGTGCAGTTGCTTGGAGCAAACTGGATCCACCTCGATAAACTGGTCTGCCATTTTTTTTCTTCTTCTTCTAAGTAAAACAAAATCCATTGCCCATACTGCCATGAAAGGCCACATTTTGTGCAGAGCAAAGACGGCCCCTTTCCCAAAAGCTGACAGCCAAATTCCAGCTCCATGGTACACCCTGACAAGGCAGCTCCCTGACATCCACTAGGGAGCCTACTGGTACTCTACATTTTTTCAGCAAGGCTTTTGGGTTTTTTACTTAAGGAAAAAAAAAATCAAAAAACCCCAATATAAAACAGGTGTTCATAAACCCTCATTGTACCTACACATGACAGAGCCAGTGGGAAATGCAGAAGAGAAAATAGGAGTTATTTGGGTGGCAAGACCTAGAATATAAAGTGCTTTGTACTAAGCAGAAACTGTCAGACATTTAAGAAAGTGAAAGAAACCCAACAGTTATTTGAAAGAGGAAAAAAATGCTATTTCCTTAAACCTATTAGTCTTACTGAAATCCCCTACTCTGAACGTCTCTCAATGTTTGTCTGCATGCCGTATATGCATTATGCATGTGTATGCCAGGAGCCCTGAAAGCCCTGACAATTAACAGCAGGGCCTAAGGCTTTACTGGATTCTGGAGCAAAACGAAGCCGGCAAGCAGAGGATACCAAAGCAGCCTGATTATGTTTCCATCTCAGTGGTGTATTACCCAGCTAAACGTGCCTGATGGCATGCAGGAGATTGACACCAGCCTTGTGTTTAGCTGCTTCATAGGGAAGCTTAAGATACTCCTATCAAAACACAGCTCAGGAAGAAAACACCTTTTTTTTTGTGGCCAGGCTGGCCACAAAGCAAGCAAAATTAGAATAGTCACCACACAATTCCACGACTATTTATTCTATGTCTTTTAAAATGTTCTCTTTAAGCCAAGCCTACTTAAATAAACTCTTAAGAGCTCACTTAAATAGTTTGCTGTATTTGGTTGGTTGAAAACAACACAATCTCTTCACATGGGCACTCCTACTGGCCAAAAGCACCTGACCTCATTTGGAGCAGTAGAAAAATGCAGCATTTTAAAAAAAATATCACTGAATCAATAACTTGGGTGGTGGGGTTTGTTGGGGGGCTTTTTGTGGGTTTTTTTTAATTGTTAAGAAAACCTTTCAGCTGTACTACACCAATGACAAATTCCTGAATTATCTACTCAGCTTATGATATCTTGATTTGTTTTCTACAACCCTGAATTCTAATAAACTCAGCTGCAAATTAAGAGGAGTTTATCTGTGTTCCAGTAGAATTGCTTTCACTCTTCCCGGCTCTGTCCACAAGCTCTGTCAGGAACACAACTCAAGTCTTGCCACATAAATTCTGTGATCCCTCTGAGCTTTTCCAAAAAAAGACTTCCAGCACCACATTTTTTGACTGGAACCAAAGCCCCCTTGATTCCTACCCACAGCATAAATGCACAATGCCTACCACTTCACAGGACCTAGTAACTGGAGTTTTATCCCATCGCCAGAACCTAGGAAACAAGGAAGCCATTTAGGGATGTTTGTGGGGGCAAACCAAAGACATGACATAGGAATCAGACTAGTGCTGTAAGTATTGCAAGGCTCCAGTACCCTGGGGAGCAGCTCCTTCTCAAAGCCCTCTTCACATGCCACCTTAAGCATGGCAGTCCTGCCGCCACTCCGCCACTCCGTGTCTCACCTCTGTGTTTGCAATAGTTCTCGCTTTTGTCAAAGCAGCCATCAAGAGAAATGTTAACAGTAGCGGAAACCACATGCTAAGAGAGCCATAAAACTTAATCCTTGATTTGACATACATACTTTCGCAATTTAAATGCAAAGAAATAGCAGGTGGAATTAAACGTCTTTGGTTATGAAGTGCTTTTGCAACCAAAAGCCACTTACAAAGAGTAATAACACAGTATTTTTAAATGCTGGCTCTCCAAGAGCTTCCTCTTCTCCTTTCGCAGTTTCCAATTTCAACCAGCTGATAAAGAAAATCAATTTTCCCCCCTTTAAATTTCAGGGTTACTCAGGCCCTGGCATTATCTGTGAAAGCAGCAGGCCTCCTCCACCTCCAGCCCCACTCGGAGAAGAGCTGTTACAGGACTCTGGATCACAAATCCTCTTTTTAACTCCTCGTGGCTTAAAAGAGAAATCAGTTATGGTGCAGGTTTGTTTGAATAGTTTTCTTGAAAATCATTAATGGTTTAATCTGGGGACTATTCTGCCCCAAACAACTTCGTGCCCAATTATTTCTTCACCATCGGACAAAGAAATTTGACATGTCTTCTGTGAAATGGGTGTTTCACCATTACTGTACAGCGCTCCATGGTGCCAAGTCCCCTCAAGCTGCTCAGCACTGCTCACCCACCCATCAAGGCCAGTAGAGCCATAACACGCCATTATCCTACCTACTGCTCAATTAGACAGTTTACAGGTGATTAGTCACCTGATCCAAGGGCCCCCTCCAGCTAATCTGCACCAAACACAGGCAGGGAACCACCTTTCCACCTCAGGGCTGAAGAACAAAATGGTGCCTCGTGCCTGTCACTGATGTAGCCAGTCTGCAATTAGGGACATGAAACAACTTTCCCTCAGGGACAGGCACCACAACAAGTTTTTGAAAGGCACCAGGCTGAGCTGGCAAAGCACCTGCAAGTGCCAGACATCTACACCCAGAGCCGCCACTGTCCATCCAGGCAGCATTGTCCTTAGCTGCAGCTCCTGGGGATGGATCCTCCCCGTGGGCTGCTGGGGATTCCATGAAATCCCATCCAACATCCAGACCCATGGACTTGGGCAGACGTTTTAATTTTTGTCTGTCATCATTCAAATCTATTTTAATTGGCAGCAAATTTCATCTTCCCTAGTTGAGTCTGGTTTGCTCATGACAGGAACTGGTAGGCTCTTTCCTTGTCTTTGCCTCAACCCATGAGCTGCTTCATCTTATTTTCTCCCCTGTCCCACTGAAGATCAAGAGTGTGGCTGGGTGGGCACCTGGCCAAGGTCAGCCCACCACACCAGGAACAGCAGGCAGTGATCACTAACAGGCAGCTTTGGAAGGAGCATTTAAACCTTGGATGAAGAATTTTTTTTGTGCGAACCAGCCACCCTACACAAACACAGCTCTACAAGTTTGTTTTCTGCTTCTTTTCAGGCCAGCAATCCTGCAGTAGGAGTGAGAAGAGATGATTCTCAGCGATTTCTCAATAAAGGAAGGGTAAACTTGCAGCAAAGAATCATATTTACTGAAATTGTTATTGATTACATCTAACAGCAAGAATAGGAACCCAGATTGTTGTATTTATTTAAGATTACAACTTAAGTATCAGCAGTCTTGACAGTTTAAAACTGTTCTGTCACTCCTGCTAAGGAGTTATGATTCTTCTTTTTCCATTAGAAGACACCTCCTTTAGTAATTCATTTCCATGCACCCCAACTCCCACAGATGAAATGCCTCACATCTTCTAAAAACCCTTGACAGAATTCTTTTAAGTGCTTTCATTTATCAGAAAGGCTTTCCAGCCCTATTATCAGCTTTTGCTGGGCCACCGAGTACAAAGGCAGCAGAAACAGTTTGGTAGCTTGTTCACAGCAATAACCCATCCAAACTTTGGGGCAGGGAGAAGGAGAGCGCCAGCTGCTCTACAGTAAAGCAAATTCAGAATCTATTTTTGGCTGTTCCAGCTAAAGAGGTAGGAGAGAAAGGGACCAGGCGGGCAGTGCCTTGATTTTGTCTCACCAGTTATCAAAGCAAGAGCTGTATGCCTTCCAGAAGAGTAGTGAACAATGACTATCTACAGACTTCAGTAAAAGGGAAAAAAAAAACTACACAGGTTACAGGAGTTAGGACTTCTCCACTTCAGTGTAGTCATTCAGCTATGACCAGCTAAAAAAGCAGAGTCCCAAACACATATCACCTATCAAGCTTCACACCCTAGTAACACATCCAAGTGACATACATCTCTTTGGAACAAAAATTGTCACTTTGCTCCTGCGTGTGTCCTCCTACCCCTCCAAAATAAATTATGCTGAAGACAAAATATTTTTATATAGTTTTATCAGATATCAGAATCACAAAGATTATTATAAATGTCTCATTTGTGGCATTTACTACACTACCTCCAAATAGCAAAGAGACTTTATTGTGCTAGACACCACACAAAGTCGCAGATGTTACACAAAAAGAATGGCCTGGATAAGCAAGTATGGTTTGTACATAGAGATTATCACTTTTCCAGGGGGTCTTCAACAGGCAAAAACAGGAAAAAGTGGAGGAGTAGAGGAAAACAATGACAGTCTAAAAAAAGTGTTGCAGCCACAGATGTCTCAACATATGGGAAGATGCAATGGTTGACAATCAGTTTCCCTTCCCTGCTAACATCTGGCACTGGAAGTTTTTCCTCTTTTCTAAAAGAATCAGTAGTCAACTGGGGAAAAAGGCACTTGGCCAGCCACAACTGCAAGATTTACAAAGCGCTACCAAACACTAACACATTCGTCTGTGCAACCCACAGATTCAGCCAAGCCCATGACTCATCAATAGGACTGCCCTGTCCTTTAATAAACCACAAAAGCTCCAGCAACACACAGGTGAGCAGAGAATGAACATGACCTTACACAAAGTTCATAACTGCTCCTCTCCATCCAAAAAATTCTGCTTTGCCTCTTTATGTTGAAAAATAAACAATTCAAGAGCCTGTCTCATGAACCTTTCTAAGCTGCATCCATTTCCCAATCACTCACCATAGTAAGTCTCAATCTTTCAACAGACCAAAACATAAGTTTTGCTGGTGAGAAAGACTTCACTCTTTATGAGGACACAGGTGTATACAACAGTTATTCCAAGACTTCTTTGCTTTCATTTACCTCATTTCAAATATAAAGAATCATAGAATGATTTGAGTTGGAAGGGACCTTTAAATCTAGCCCAACACCCCTTCCACAGACAGAGGCATCTTTCACTAGAGTTTGAAAGATTATAGAGCATGCAAGTGAAAGCATATCAAAGATCAGATTAAGATGTCATTTAACCTGCAACTACCCTTCAGGAAAGAAAGCAGAGGTACCTAAAGTCTTGTATCCATACATCTACCACCATTATTTCTGCCACTTGTTTAGGGAACTGTAGGGTTAGAAATTAGTTTCCCCTCAGCACACACAGTATAAATATGCATGACAAGCTTTGTTTTCACAAGGCAATATATTATCACAACATTGCAAATTATGCAACAAAACACTACTGAAGACATCTCATATGCTATTAAAAAAAACTGTCAACTAGGTATTCAACGCATCACAGAACCACTCATTTAGTATTTTCAGAACTGTTTGGTTTTTAGTCTAAACAAAGCATTAGGACATTGAGAAAAACAGGTTATAGCATGGTACCTTGAGAAAGTCAAGACTAAAATCCAAGCAGAAAAGTCCAGAAAAGGGCAATCACCCCACTGGGGAAAAAAAAAAAAAAAAAAAAAAAAAAAATCACATAGGTATCAGTCATCTCTACATTCCCAAACCACTGGAAGAACTCTAAGTAATACCCAGTTCCCGAAGCACTGAAATGCAGCACTTCTTAGCATGAACACAGGTATTTATTAGACCTCACTAACTATTTAAAGGGGGAGGGAACCTACATCTGGTACCATTTTGTTGTTAGAGCTCTAGAGTCTTTAATTTGTATTATAATAAAGCCTACACTGCACTAACCAATATTTAAACATTCCTAGTGGAGGGTACCAGCTGCCCCATGGTTGTGACTTCAATTTGTAGTACAGCAAGGACCTGTGAAAACTTATACTCTTTGGTTGCTGCATGGCATCCTGGGTTACAACCCAACTTGTGGGCACCCTTGCTACATCAATAGGGACCACGTCAAATCTGTACTGTGCACAGTCCCATTTCATAGTTTGCAAGATGAAGAAACTCAGTTCTAAAGCAGCCATGGTGTGGCTTAAATTCAGGATCAGGTAATTAAACAAAAGTTACTGTAAGAAAATACATCACACAAACATACAGTCTCTCTTCCTCTCTAAACACAGGAAGTTACTCACAAGGAGGGGGGAACAACTAGCCGACAACTAGACCTTTTATCCCATGCTACATTAAAAAAGTGGGACATTAAGTGGTCGTCCAGAGGAAGCTTTTAGTTCCACATTTTACCCCGCAGGTCTGAACAAGTTTGCAAGCCTGAATAGCAGATTTCTTCTCAGAGATTCATCAATACCACTCTTCATCCACTCAATCGTTAAGTGTCCACTGTGCATACTCAGCAGCTATTTTCTAAACCCACAATATTTCAGCTAGATCAAAACAAAGATAATTAAAATATCAGGAGACAGTCATTCAAGTTAATGCCCACACAGAATAGCCTCAAGTCAGTGTCAGCAATGCCACCAACACCACTGAGGTCTCAGCACTTCTTCCCAAGCAAGGACAAACCCTAATTTCTGAGCGTTCACTCAACACAATCTCCATCACACAAGCAGTCAAAACACTTTCCAGGACTCAAGAAGTGGCAGTATCTATTGCCAAAGTACTGACAAGCACCCAAGTTGAGCACAGAAGTACCTCACTGGAAAAAAGGCAGCAGGCAGGCAGCAAAGTTTAGCACTTTATGAACTTTGGCTCTTGCCAGACAGTAAAGTGCAACTACACTCGTCACAGGCTACCTTCTCTTCATTTCACTCATGAGAAGACAAATAATCACTTTCAAGCTCCAAGTAAGGCACTTGGTTTGCTCATGGACAATAAGAATCCATGAGGTTTGTTCATGGTCGATTCTGTTAGGAGGCATCTCAGCACAAATAAAGCTTTATTAACAAAAAAAATCCCAAATTAAGCCACTACACAAAGGCCTTCAGTGACAATACAAAGCACATATGTGTCTTGTGGAAAAAAAATAATTCTCATGCTTGGGTGAGAAGCATCATGGCAGTTTATGTCAAAGACAAAAGTGGGAACAAATCTGAACCTTTCTGTACCACAAACCAAATGTCTCTAGTTAAACACTCATTGCTAGCATTGTGCACACCAACACAAGTTCATTCCTGCAAGTGTTCTTTTTAAAAATATCCAAGGTGATTTGTTAAGTGAGGTTTGTACTCCAGAGAGCACCCTAGAATTAAAATGAACTAAAACACATTTATGATTATTAACCAGAAGAGTGAAAAATACAGAGCTCACATGCAGCCTCAAGACAGATGGCCAAATTCTTCATGATCTACCAGCCTATGGCTAAGACACTCCACTCAGACTTCTCCACGAAGAAACTGAGATGTCTTGTAATTTCAGTTACGGAAGAGGAGTTCAAGGTGTTGAGAGTTGATCAGTCATTTGTAGATGTCATCTCTTCTGTCTGCAAACACTGGGTTATCACAGGGAGCGAAGAGTAATACATCTTAAGCAGTACCAAAGCGGTGTGTATGTGTGGACAGAAACATGTATTATACTGGGAGCTTAAAAAATCATCCCCTCATTAACTTCGTGCTCTCCATGCACTCAATTCCTTCTTGTCCTAGGGGAAAGGAGTAGAAGTCACTGAACCTGCAGCCATAGCCTGCCTTTCTATAAAATGGGAGCCATTCTTTGGAGCTAAGTCAGACACAGAGCACTTTGAAGATGAAAGCTGCTATGGTCTTAACCACAAAGCTACCAGACATTTTGTCTCCAATCCTTCCAAATATTTCAGCATTCAAGCTATCTCACAGCCCAGCAGGAAGAAGTCAGTCAACATCCTTAAAGGTCAGCACAGATGCCAGTAAACAGGGCAGTGCTCAGCACCTTACATTATCAAGGTAGACAGAATTTTGAAATTGAAATCATACACTTGAAGAGGGAAATGCATTTCTGTATGGAGCCTAAAGAAGCTACTCTACTCTCTAGAGTAGCCTCTTTATAGTACTAACTCAAACCTCTCTGTACCCATCTTTGCCTGTGCTGAATTAGACCAAAAATCCTTTTTAGATACAGTTCCTGTTCCGCTCTCTGCCGAGTAATGCTTTCTGCTTATCTTCAAGACCACACTGTCTCTGGGTAGACCATGAACCTTAAAAATGTTTTTCAGAAGGTGAAAACACACAGGCTGTTAAGCAGAAGATGCTATTTACATATTCACAGGAATATTCCAGCAACTGTTGGAACTTCTGTACTTTACATAGCAAACAAAATTTTTGGGTTTAGGGTATTTTATATCAAATATTTTGTACAGTTCATGCACACTCAGAACTAAGGAAGGAAGCAGCAAACTCTCCCAGATATCACCCTGTTAGGTATTAACCAGCACAGAGCCTGTAATTACACAGACTTCTTGTCTTCCAACATTTGTTCAGTCAATTGTGTTTCATGCAGCACTGCACAACTCTTTCCACACTTAAAACCTCTCAAACCTTACTATGCAGCTCTTGGCATTCTGCCAGATCTAAAAAGAGTACTCTTAAGAGAAATCAAAAATCCTTGCCCTGGGTATGCCACAGAATAAGCCAGCCTCGTAGACACTTAGGTAGTGAATGCTCAGCAGTTGTATAAATTGTTAACACTCACACAAGAATATTTGGAGCAAGAAAGAACACGTCCCTAAAGACTAAATTACTTGTAAGTATCTTCCCAGCTATGCCCTGTTGCTTGAACCCCAGTATTTAAGCAGGCACACAGTGGCTCTCTTCCTGCACCATCCTTCTGCCTTCGTTGCACATCAATCCCTCCCCCTCTGGGATGCAGAAAGATACTGCAGCTGCTTAGAAAAGGCAAGGAATTTCAGTGTATGCAAACAACCATTTGGGCAAGCAAGTTGTTGGAAGGCAGCAGGATTAAGAAATCAGAGCAGCCAGCTACACCCAAAATGCCCTGGTGGTGAAACCTTTAAGGGGGAAAAAAAAAAAAAAAATCGGAAAGATACATGGAGCGGAAATGAACTAATTTCACACTTTCTGGGGAAGGCGAAGAAATGTTGATTTGCTAGGTTTGGAACAGATCAGTTGCCCGAAAGTCCGAAATGCAAGGGCCAGCACACGTGGGAAAGGGAGGACAGAGATATCATTTTCTGTCCAAACCTGTACCTGTCCATTGCACATTTGTTTTTCCTTACAATAGCTATCATCCTTAACAGCTGGATTGAAACTAGACCTTAAAAATCATTGAGCTGAACATTCCTAATCTCCACAGAGATCCCAAGCTTCAAATAAAGCACAGCTGCAGAAGAGCTGTCGTATTACAACACATCAGGATACAACAAATTTGCTCAGATTCTCCAATACATGTGGGCAGTCCCTTGGATTAACATGAATGCAAGAAGACCTGCAACTGTACTTGCCATAGTAATTGTCTCAGAATTTCTATCAAATATTTTTTTCCACTCCGTTTATATTATTTGTGTGAACAGAACAAGGCCATCCTTCACAAGCAAATCAGGCCTACTTAACAAACAGCTCTTAATCCTTGATGCGGCCACCCCCGCCTCCATCTTCCATAAAAAGCAAGATTAAAATGCTGCTTCTCACCGGTCACTTCCTAACAAGAGATAAGACGCTGTAAAAACATAAATGTTTCTCATGGCCATACGTTCATGTCTTTCTCTTCTGCTTTGACCAAGAGCTTTGCATGACTGAAAGCAAAGATGCACCACTGTCTTGTTCAAGAGTCCCGGCAGAAGTAATGGAGTAAAGGGAAGGGTTCACCTGCTTTATAGTATTGAAGTAGAGGTTACTGCCAAAAGCAAAAGGTTGATTTCATTAGGTTTTCAGCTAAATGACTATAAATAAAGCACATATTTAAAACAAAAGATTTGCTAAAATTTTCTAAAATTTCTCCTCCTTTGGGAGCCTTGGTTTTGTTCACTGACAGAATGACATCTGCAGTCCCTCTCATAGCTGTACATCCCTTGCATGTGGTGAGATGAGACCAATTGGTAAATCCACACCAGATCCGTAAGAATTTAGTAAATCCTCCCACTTGCTGTAAATGAAGTCACAGACAACCTGTGTTAATCAGCCACTCATTACTTATCTTTCCCCCATGCCCACCCCAAGGGCGTCAGGTGCCGTATACATACAGCAAGCCCCTGCCCTGCCAAAACACATGCTGGCAAAAGAGTTGAGACAAATAAAGAACATGCAAAAAACAAAAGAACCAGCATCAAGCAGGTGATGAACTACAAACACTGCCAATTTCAACATTTTCAGAAGTGTTTTCTTGTTTTCCTTCAAGATAGCAGAGAACAAGGCAATTAAAAGGAACGCAAAATCAAGACTCAGAAGGAAAAGCAGCATTAAAGAGAATCTGCTCTGCATGAGAAGACAAGATCTTTCAAAGCCCATCCGCAGCAGGCCCTCCCAAAAATTATCTGCACTGATTTGCTTTGCACTACAAGAAATATTGAAATTAACAGCACATTACAGCACCTCATTTCTCAATTGCCAGAAATGAGTTACAAACCATTCAGATCAAATGCTCCCTTCCCACTGGGAGCTACAGAAAGTATGCCATGTTCAAAGAGAAACCACACAGCGTTTGCATGCAATGCACAAAACTACTCCTCCAATGGGACAAACACGTTTTATTTTTGCTTTTATAAACTTCGATTGCTTTGAAAAAGATCTTTCATTAGAGTATAACAAGTCAGAAGTGCCACGTACTCAGTAACGTATCATAGGAAACACCAGGGCTGTGACAATGGACCAAAATTTAAGGATGGAATGGGAAGACTTTTCCCACACCTTTATGATTCTTTAATCTGATCTTGAAATCTCAAAGCATCGAAGTCCAATTCTAGAGCACAATGGTCAAGTATAATTCCTATTGTGGACTTTCCACAAACAACCCTGTCACCATGTACACCACACACTACTCAACAAATGGGACCCTTGTTTTGCATGAAAGACATGGACTTCCCTTGTCAGGAGACTGAAGTTCCAGATGTACATTAAAGTGCTGGATAAATGGGATGTTTATTAACCATTGTTACATTTAACTCAATAACATCATTTCTCTAAATCACTTAGCCATACGCTGTATTGCTTTGGAACTTGTTTTGTTGAGTATTAACCACAAAATTATTTTTGGTAGAGGATGGAGAGAAATCTGGAGTTTCTGGAGAAAATATTAAAGGCAGTTCAAGAGACCTCAGCCAGCAAGAGACTCTTGCTATCAAAAAATGTGATGGATTAGTCATACCAGCATATATTGCCCTCATTAAGTTTCAAAGTTAACACAGCACAGAGGTAAATGGAAACAATCACATTATTCAGGATTATAATTCCAGTTTCTGTAACCTTGTCAAGATCAAGGAGAGCTCAAAATTAACAACAGGTACACCTGAGCCAGTCCTGTGTTACTGCGAACAAAGAGAAAAATCAGTCCACGCGTACCGTATCTTCATCACCTCGGCTGCAGCACCCATCTGCATCCACTGGCAAGACTTCAGAGTAATTTTAATACACTGTTGATTAACCCTACCATCTTTACAACGAAGTTTACTACAGAGCAATACATATGATAAAAAGAATCTGCAAATTATTTAGTTAAAAAAACAATGCAGATGCTGCAGCAAATCCCTCAGCACTGCAGGGCACGTGGGGCCTTGATCACAGCCTGTGATGAGAAATAGGCACAGATAGTGCACTTGAGTATGTGTGGGCAGACCCCTACGCAACATCTTCAAGATTCTGCCAGAAGCCTGCCCACGCAGACCTGACTACGTGAAACAGCTCTTAAAATGCTAATTTTCATTTTACTACTAAAGGTATGATTAGTTGAAAGGTTCTGGTTAGCTGTCAAAAATAGCTACTTTTTCTTAGAAATTGTCACGATCCTTTGTGCACAATTCACAAAGAACCCTAGTGCATCTCATCATCTCATCAGCAGTAGGGCATTAGCTGCATCAAACTGAACTACAGGTAAAAATTATTTGTTCTGTTCATGCTAAATAACAAGATTTTTTTAGACTGTAACAACCACCATGCTGCTAAAGATCTGCTGTGATTCCTCCCAAACCTTCCCCCCCACCAGTAAATTACCAGTTCACAAAACAGGTTCCACTACTACGGAGGATTAAGAAAAAAATATTCACACCTGTGCCCATCTCCATAAGCTCATGTCAACATGTTTCTGATGAGCAGCATTCCCATGCAAGTAACAATGTGTAAAAGAAAAAAAAAATCCACACAGCAAAGGCCTATTTGCTTAAGAGCAAGAAAAATCCAATGCATCACTTATGGAAAGAAGCAGAGAATAAACATACTCAGTGTCCCTCTGTGCTGAAACCCAAAACCGCACTTCATCTGGAACAGAACATCTCCTGCGTGCTCCCTGCACAGCCCACTAAAACGATTCCACAATTTGTGATTGTTTCTTGCTTTTAGGGAGGTTTGTTGTTTTATTTTAAAGTGAGGTTGTTACTAAAAAACCGAGGGGGCTGAGGAGGAACACCACGGCCAGGACTGCAGCATTGTCTTGACAGATACACACACACTCCCCCTCCTCTCCGCAATCTGCCTGCTCTTGACAAGCCATGCTTTTAATTAAACGTCTCCTAAGATCTGTCGAGAGGAAAGTGCATATGAACACTTGCCAAAAAATAACTTCCAGTGCAGCTTCTCCACCTCTTCCCCAAAATACACGAGAAGCCCTTCACCCCTGCCAGGCTCCCTCCTAGGGCAGACCCCATCCTCCCCCAGCACTACTTGGCGGCTCTTTCTCCCGCAGCCCCCCCGCTCATCAGCGATAAGACACCCAGAGAAATCGCGTGCCCCTGGCTGGGAGAAGCACAGCGGGCAGGGTGGCTGTCTTTAAACTACGGCGGTCCCCCATTATCTGACGCGTCCCTCAACATCTCCGACAACTGCATCCTTCGCAGCCGGCCCTGGGAGGGAGACAAGCCGTCCTTGTCCGGGGGAACACTGCAGTATTCTGCAGCATGGCCCTGCGCCGGAGGCCCCGGGGTTCGGGGGAGGCATGACTGGCAGAACACAGCCACCTTCTACGCTGTTTATTTCCACGAGAGAAAGGCGTGAGGCACCCACTCGCGCAAAGAAAACCCTGCAGAAGTGCCCTTGGCTGCCAAGGAGAGATGGGGAGCGCCTCTCTCAAAGGAACCCTCTGGCAGAAGGGGACGGCGCAGCCTGAGATTCCTGGTGGCTAGTAGAGAGGAGAGAGCCGGCAAGTTGAGACCTTTGCATTCATCCCCAGAAAGAAGCAAATGCCACCTCCATGAGTATACACAGCATGAAAATAACACCACATAACCGACTGAGCAGCAATTTTAACCCAGGCACACATCAACTTTTGAGCATCTCCAGGCTGATTTTTTTTTTTTTCTATCGTGCCCACCAGCATGGCACAGAAATCCCTACACTGCCCTTTCCAGCCCCACCCCACGGCTGACATGCACCGTGCCCATCTCCTCCATACAACACTCCTGCCTCACTGCATTTATTCTGCTGGAGATCTGACAGACCAAAATAGAACAAAAAATAAGAAGAGGTGTAGGAGGAGAAAAAAAATAAATTAAAAAGAGGTTTGGAAAACGCTGCCCCTGGTGCAAGGTAATAGCCTGCATGTTTGAGCAGGAGAGACAGAGAAAAGAGGGAAGGAGGGAGGGAGGGAGAGGGGGTGTCCTGCAAGCAACTCGCAAGCCCCAAACCACGGGGGTGAAGCGTTTACACGGAGCCCCCGCCAGGCTGCCTCCGCCGGCGGGGACAGGCACCCAGGGCTGGGGCAGGGTGCCCCCGGCAGCAGCCCAGGGCCGGGGCGGGCTGGGAGGTCGCTCCACCGCCACCGCCCCCATGCAGCTGCAGCTCACGGTGCAAAGTTTCGACGGGGCAGGTGGGGAGAGGTTTCCTCTCACCTGCCCCCCGCCCCCCCCGCCCCTTCAGTCTCTTACCTTCATGTCGCTTATGATGGTCTGGAAGAGCCCTCCGAGCGCACTACATTCCTTCTCTATCACAGCCTCCATTTTCCTCGCTCGAGCACACTGGAGGAGGCAGAAACTGCTGCAATTTCACTACTGAGCTAAAGATAAATTAGACACCCCGGTGTCCCACCTCACGCGAAAAAAAAAAAAAAAAAAAAAAACAGAAAAAAAAAAGGGGTGGGGGCGGGCAAATAAGCCGATGTAGGCAAGAAGGAAAGAGAAATAAAAACAATACACCTGAACCCCTATCTGCCTACACCTCTAAAGATTTACCAAGGGGGGGAAAAATAAAATCCAGTGGTACTGGCGGCTCTGCTACAGGCGGCTCCCCGCCCCGCTCAGGAGCGCCGGGGGACTCGGAGCCGAGCGGGCACTACCCTCCCACGCGCGGGCGGCCACCGAATCCATCTCCGCGCATAACGGCCCGAGCCCGGCGGCGGCGGCCCCGAGCGGCCGCCCCGGCCCCCCGCGCCTCCCGGCACGGCGGCGCGCTCAGGGCAGCGGCAGCCCGCAGCCCGCCAGCTCCGCGGCACCGGGCAGATGCAAACGCACACACCCCCGAAAAAAAACAGGAAAAAAAAAATATATCTATAGCTCTATAAAAAGAGCTTGGATTGCGCGTTAAGCCGCTCCTCAGGGCGCAGCCTAGGGGGTCCCTGCCAGCCCCAGCGCACCAGGCTGCACCTAACGCCCCGACGCGCTGCCTGCCCTCTCCAGTAAAAGCTCTGCCCGACCGACCGACAGACCGACCGACCGCCGCTCCCCCGGCGGCGGAGCCCGCCCCGCCCCGCCCCGCCCCGCCCCGCGCCGCGCCGCGCCGCGCCGCGCCGCGCCCGCCCGCGCGGAACGCCCCGCCCCGCCCCTGCGCGTCACCGGCGCGGCCGCTGATTGGCTCCGCCCGGCCGCTGGGCGCCGGGGTGGTGGGTTCGCGCCCGGGCGGCGGCGCGTGCTGTCGCGGCGCGAGCGGAGCCTCCCCCGGTGGGCGCGGGCGGCGGGGCCGGGACCGGGACCGGGACCGGGGTCGGGATCGGGATCGGGATCGGGATCGCGATCCCGCCGGGCGCCGGGGCTGTGACCGTCATCCCGCCGGGAGCCGGGGCACTCCGCGAAGAAACTGCTTTTCTGGTGACATTCACCGAAATTGCCAACATTCGGCCGTTCCTGGTGAAAAACATCTGCCTGAGCCCACCCGTTTAGAACATTGAGCTGAAAGTCCTCAGCCGAGCGGCAGGCGGCGGATGGTGCAACCCTGGCGTAGTAAGGCCGACAGCACCTTTAGTCGTAGATTACGTGGGGCTGTTTATTCGTCCTGTCCCACAAACATGAGGTCATAAATATCACGAGATGATATTCAAGGGTGTTAGAGTAACTTATATAAACCATGGGGTTTTTAAAAATGATACAGTTTTCACATTCACTGTGCCAAATTTTGCGAAACATCGCGGTCAAAATGATGTATTTATACATGCGTACAGACTGTGGCTCACGTCTTGCGAACACTGATGGGTGTGCGTAGCGCAGGGACAGCAGCATACGCTGAATGTCCTGAGGGTCCCCGAGACTCTTCGTTGCTCTAAAATCCAGCTCTGCTCATCAGTTTTTGAGGACCTGAGGTCTAAAGAGCTTGTTGCTGCTAACCCAAGGGGAGCCACACTCACGGGGGAAACAGGGTGCATTGCTACGCGATTTAGTAAGAACCAGATGTAGAACGAGGAAAATGCAAGTATGGAAGAATAAGACTTGGACCTTGAAGTGGAGAGGGGTGTCTGTCTTCATATATACATACACACACAGGTACATGCACAACCATGGCTGAGAGGGAAGTTTAGAAATTTGAGTTATTAAAATTTATCCTACAAACTCTGCCAGAGAAGAGCCACTGTGCGCACCAGCATATTTTGCTTCATTTCAGCCAGTATCTAGGTACGTGCACGTGACAGATTACATTCTCTGTGTTAATTTAGCCCTGGAGGAAAAGGCTGGACAGGTGCCCTGCCTCCAGTGAGACCGTGACAGCACAGGCTGCTGCAGCAATTTCCCTCTTGCTTTTCCCCACTTACTGTGGGGAGGAAACACCCTGCCCAGGTCTGACCGAGCAATTCATTTTGTGGCTCTGTATGACCCTCACTCCCAAAGAATAGCCCAGGAAACATCCCTGCCGCTTGTGATAATAACACCTGCTCATCACGTGCAGAGCTTTAGGTGCTGTCACATAACCAGCGTGACAGTGTTCCCCCGCGGACAGAGTCACAGCCAGCAATTCGACAGGGAGAGTTGGTGGCCCACTTTGCTTTCTTCAGCTGCTCCGTTTCTGGGATGATCCTTGTTTTAGCATAATTAGTGTTTTGGCTAACCCCCTTTCTGGGAATGAGAATTTCCAATGTAAAAGGCTTTACAGGAGTAAAGCTAACAGAGTGCACCATGCATGTGGGACAAGAGGGAGAAAAAAGCTTCTATGAAGAAAAGGCTGTTGTTTAAGGACTGCGTTAATGCTTTAGTTAATAAATCAAGGCTGTCTGCTCCGTAGCAAGCAACAAGTCTTCATGCACCAATGGAACAGCATGCAGGTATACAATAGAAAATTAAATAAGAGTTTCAAGCCTTGATAAATTACAAGAAATAAATTAAGCATACAATGTAAGAGAATTAGTTTTTACCTTGCAAATTTGAAAGGAGAAACTGTGCACATTGCTGGTTATGATGAGTAACTTGCTAAACCACCGTTACTCAGATGTACCCAGTTCCATTCTAGAGTGATCTTATCAAAACTGTTCAGGTGGAATATTTTTCTGTCAGAAGGTGCTAGGTCGTGAAAAATGGAGACAAGATGATTTCAACAAACTTCATAGGACAAAAAAATCAAAATGAAGCATTGCAAACAGAAAAATATTTGTTCTTTCCAGTATTTTTTATTTCAAAATCTATTTTGTTAAATTTTCATTATATATATCACTTAGAATAATGATTGTGTTAATGTTATATTTTAAAAGTTTTGCTTGTTCATAGCAGCAAAAATAAAGCAAGCGCATATAACCTAAAGCCATCAAAATAGGTTCTTGATAACTGAAACTTTTTTTTTCTCTTACATTGAAGGAAATTTCAGACTATTAATTTTATTCTGCCTTTTAGTGAGTTTTAATGATAGAATTTTCTGCGGGATGGCAATTCAGCTTCAACCAGCTGAAGAGTGAGAGTTAACATTTTTCTTTAAAGACCTGAGTCCAAATGGTTGTTTAAAGTGCGAGTAAAAAGTAGTTTGGTGATGTTGCGGTAATGTCGGGTTACCATCTGTCACATAATTTCTGGGATCTGCTTGATTGATTCTTAGCAAATTGCTTCCTGCAAGCATTATTTGCAAAACTTTTTTATGGGCAAAGGCTATTTCTGTGTTTGTGAGCCATCGTTACCGGGGAACATTTCATTACCAAGTGATGACATTCTGTAAAATATCCTGGTGCATGAGCAAATGCCAGCACCACTTCTTGACAGTGGATTGGCTGAGTGCACCTTACTTGGCAACCCCCAACAGATGTCAACCTTAAAATTTGTCAACAGCACAATAGTAGCCCATGTTCTGACATCCTTCAACGTGTTGGGTACTCTGCTGACAAGAAGCCTATTCCACTGAAACCGCAAGAAGGCTGATGGTTAAGAAAGAATTTCTCTGGAGATAAGTGGGCAGGTTGAGCAATGATTTGGTCAGTTTGCCTGGCCTGGATTGTTCCTGCTGCTCCTCCCATGCTGAGCACTAAGGCACAAAGTACAGAAGAGAGAACCAGGGCACAAATCCGTGAGGGTCAAGAGTCCGCAGCATGTTCCCAGGTCTGTTGGTGGACTTGCATTTTGACCACTATCTACCCATTCACATTCCTGTGCCTTGCTTTTTCCTTCCTTAAAATGAAAATCTCAATTTTTAAAAGCATTCTGAGTGTTTTTGCATCAAGCATAAGTGTGAAATGTCATTGCAATCAGAACAAACATATACTCTGTCAATGTGCCGTAAAACACTTAACTGTGGTGCTTATTTAGGGTCCTGATCTTACAAAGATTTCAGTCCTCTTAGGAATGTGAGTAGCCCCGTGGAAGACTAGATTACACGTGCACTTAAGTGTTATCAGATTGAAGTCATAGAACAACAATCACAAAAGGTATTTAATCACCTTTAAATTACAGTGTTCCTAATTTAGCTAATGTTATTCCCCAAGGAAAAATTGCCTCATCTAGCATACAATCAAGAAAGAATCAAGGGCTGTTCCTTCAAGTGGTTGACAGTTCAAAAAGAGATGTGATTTTAAAAAAATAGGTTGCTAAAGGCTGAACTGTTTAATTGAATTATCTCTAAGAAATTGATGCAAATTAATATTATACTACTCCATTATATTGCCACATCTTTCATCCTCAAGCCTTCGTAAGAATATATTAATAAACTTGAAAAACAAATGTATACTTTTTTTTTTTTTAATGGAACCAGCATTCTGTCCCTGTTTCAGGCTTTCTAATAATATATTTTGAAGGATGATGGTGTTTTCTTCTTTGTAGGCTGAAGAAATAGAGCCCAAGAGCTTCCAAGAGATGCAGTCCTTGACATGATTTCCTTCATTCCTCAGAGTGCTCACCAGGTACAATCCTGCTCTGTCTGTAAAAGCAGATGAGTTCACTCTACATTGCCTAATTGGATGGAGAGGTAAGGTGGCAGGCCATACAACCAGAAAGATGACAAAAGGAATTGATGAAAAATGGAGCAAACCCAACAGAATCCATGTGAGTCAGCCATGCCAACATCATTACAAATATTAAATAATGATGCCCTCCTTATCACTGGTGAAAAATCTGTGTTGTATCTAAAGAGGCTTAATTCTTCACTGGTTGTACTTGAAGGTGGGGACCTGATGAAGGAGAATTCACTTTTTTTCAGGAGCAGGTATTTACAGTCTCTGGTTTCAGAATATAAGAAATAACAATGTTGTGGTTCTCCAGCGTTATTTGGGTTATTTTTATGTCCCAAATTGTTTTCAAATTGCCAAGTAGCATTGCTGTAGTGGGAGTACCTCTGCAATTGTTTCTGCTTGCTGCTTGCTGGCAAAATAACAGCTGCTATTGCTTTACCAGGATTGATTTCCATAGAACAGCTCCATCTAAAGCCTACCTACAGGCAACAACTCTGCAGCAAAACATCAATGCAGTCTCATTTTCAGCTGTAAGCTTTTCTCAGAAGAAAAAAAAACCACAACATTTTCAGCAAAGTCCAACACAGGATGTCATTCATTTAGAGCATATAGAGGACGAGATGCTTATTTTTAAGGGACTAAATTAGTCTTCCCTTTCCCTCTTGCCCACAAGTAGGAAAAAAAAAGGCCTTCCCCCAGCTATCTTTGTGTACAAGGCACAAAAGCTGAGCATCATTCAGGGTTTGCATGTTATATCAAGGGCTTTACAGATAGGCCACATTTTTCAGTAGTGGGAATGTGAAATGTTCTCCCTCAGATTGGCCATCTCAGGCTGGTAGTTTCAGAAAAGGTGCACAGGTCCACTACCTCCTTCCAAACTCTTAACACTTTCATGATGAAATTCAATAAATGGCCAAGGGTGTTCCCATGGCTGAGGTTACGTGGTCACCTTCACCCTGTGCAAGCCTCCTTCCTGCACCACCCCATGTCACTGCACTGGAGTTCAGGCAGCCATATGATGGATGGATGGGTCACACAAGGACCTGATTTGGTGGAAAACTAAGCCTACAAAGAAAGACTATTTTAGCCCAGATGAGGACCCTGCCTTTTTGTGTTTCACAAAGAAGGGGCAGCCTGTATAAGCATTCCCATGCTCATTCCCCAGTAGATACCTTCTTGTGTCTCCCCTACAGCCAACACAGGTTTAAATATCCAGAACCGTTGACCTGAACTCTCTTTCAAACTGGCTTCAATACCTTATATCAGGTTCTGGCATGGACACATTCACTCCACAAAAACTGGCCTTGCTTTTATGTTTGAAAGCTGTTTAGCTGATGCATCTTTAAGTCACACCCTAAATTAATTTGGATAAAATTTCCTGAGTGCACCTGTGTAGACAAGCAGTAAGTTTAAAAAAAAAAAATCAGGTTATACTTGCAATTACATACATACTTAAATGCTCTGAAGAAGTAAAGCCTGTAATAGGTGTCACTTTTTCAAATAGTTCATGTTCTTTTCCTTAAAGCAACAACAACTTTGACTTCAGTATAATTACACATAGATATCAAAGTTGCCTGTTGGGCTATATCTCCAGCACAAACGTTAGCCCAAGCCTTTGTCAGCCATTTCTCCCTTTAAATGTGATATAAAATGAATCTGAGTTCTTCCGTACATCCCATCAAGTAACAATTTTTCGTAGGTCACTGTTCCTGAAATCTCTGCGATCTGTAT
Organism: Athene noctua; assembly: GCF_965140245.1. Lineage (NCBI taxonomy): Eukaryota > Metazoa > Chordata > Aves > Strigiformes > Strigidae > Athene > Athene noctua. The sequence continues at coordinate 13,058,514 of NC_134038.1, read as the reverse complement.
TTATTGGTACGCACAGAACTCAGTGTGTTGAACCACCTCAGGACACAGTCATGTGAAACATAATGCAACACTTTCTCCTATAAAAGAAAACATTATCTTTTGGCAGTCCATAAATCCAGCTTTTAATACAAGCACTACATTCACAAAGAAATGGTTTAGAAAAAATAAAATGTATTAGAAAAAAAACCCACATATTTCAATGGGCAGACCTCCAACTCTCTGTACATGTGGAATAGTCAGGCGCTTTTTTTTTTCCTATCTCTTTAGTTGTGTTTAGTTTTTGAAATTCTGATGAAAACAACTTGAACGGTAATCCTCTTTTCCAGATCTAGACACCTGGGATGCCAGTAAGGAGAAATTATTAGGTAGAGGTTTCTGCTATGAGTCCAAGTTAAAGTTCTGCTGTAAACTCCATGGCCAGAAAGCATTCAGGGGAGATAAGATCATGCTGAGAGCTTGCTATGTGCAGTTTCTTCAAAAACAGAAACAGAAGAATTAGAAAAAAAGAGGAGCCCTTCTAATGAAGCAAAGGAGATGGACAAAAAGAAAAATCTAATTTACTGATCCAAATAATACAGGCAGACTAGCACGTACTGGAATTTGGGACTAAAACCAAAGAGAGCTGACATGAGGACATACTGCAGGGAGGGACAAGCGCAGCGATGAATGGTGCCATTGTGTGACTATTTTAATTAATTTTTGTAATGAAGCCAAAGCTCTAATTTACCACATCCCAAAAGTAAATAGAAAAGGTTATGACCTTAATTTCAGAGGTGGGGAAGGAAAACCTAATTGCTAAGTAGTCAGCTGTCACTCATTACAGTTGGACAGATACACTTAGTGTGTTACTATGAATAGTCCAGATTCAACAGTCAGAATAGTGGATAATAACAGTTTCGTTCCCTCTCCCCTTCATCTTCTTTCAGTCTTTGATTATTAACATTTTGTACCAGTTTAATCATGTGGATTGCAATACTCCCAACTCCATCAGACGCTGGGTAAAACTGTCTTCTGGGCCACATAACAGCCTTTTTTTTGGTCTTAGTAGGCAGTTGTGTGCAACTTTAGCAGGATGCAAAGTGTACAGAGATTACAGGAGATCGTTCTTGCCTTCTTACTTTCTGCTAGCCCCCAGTGAGTATATCCCTATGCAGGAGCTAGCAACGGAACAGCTTTTCAATGTAACATGCCTACAAGCAGAAAAAGTGCAAAAGCCACATCTCTTTCTAACCATGGCCACTAAATAAATGCAATTAAATGTGCATTGTATGGTGTTCAAAACATGCGTCTGTTTTCATCACTCAGACTATGCACAACCATCTCTGCACTTAACTCACGGGGTCATTTCTATGGACCAAATAAAGATGCACGGACAGGTCTGAGGTTGGTGTGAGGTCTTATCAAATGCCATACCTCTATATGTGCCCATAAAAAGAGTACAGTACTGTGTGCTCACTAAATTAAGTGTTTTCTACTCTGGATCTTTTTGTTCTTTCAGCTATAATGCCAGTTTGAAGAGGAAGTTACCCAGCATCAGAACATGGAGGATTTAAGCAGAAATGTTCATAATAAAAAATGCCATTCTAGCAAGTTCTGCTATGGCAGAAACAAAGGAGTGATCTGTGTTAGGCTGACTAGTTCAGACAAAGCATACTGCTATTAGACAGGGTGAATATTAATAGATCAACACCTATAATGTGGTGGTTATAATCCAAAATACAAATAACAGATATTTTCTGCCCCCAAATCCTTGTGTTAATAGCCACCCTCCTATCACAGCATATGCAGAAGCAGCCACATTTTTTCTAGAAACATGAACATTTCTTCTGGCACTGTCCTTTTCTCAATACTCCTACTCAAAATCCTGAATTAAAGGGGACTTCATCTACAGTAAGTCTTTAAATCTTCAGTGGTAGGGCAGGTTAGTTAGCTGGTTGGCATCACAGTTTAACAGTTTAGGTCCTGAGCACAAAAAGTATTCTTCTGCCAGGAATCAAGACCTGGTTCTTTCAACAACCCAGGTTGTTGAACCTCGTGAATGACTTTCTCAACTTCTGTCGGTACAGAGAAATAACAGATCTTCCCTCTTCTGTGGCTGTCAAATCAAGAGTGGACCATCTTTTTATGAAGGGCATGTTTTAACAAAACACAAATTAGCACAAGTCCTGATGGCCTGTGCTAGCCGACAGGATGACATAGCAGTGTCTTCTGACTTTGAAGGCTATGGCTGTGTCAGCCAAACTCTAAAGAAGACCTACGGCTTAGCACAAATCTTAAGAGACAGCTGCCAGTCTTATTGATGCTCCGGGTTGATATATAGGGAAAGCACTGATCCTTTCATGCTCTTGTCCCAGTGGGTTGAGGCATAGCAGCAAGAGGGAGAAAGATCCTGTGATATATGCTCTGTGCATGCCCAGTGGACAGTGTGCTGGTCTCCAAAGCTCTATCTTTTCTGGGGACACTAAGGCTGTCAGCAGAGGTAATATCTTTCATTAGGCCAAGTAGGATATTTGGAAAAAGTAGACAAGTGTTTGAGTGAATGAACTTTGCGTAAAATGCAACAAACTTTGAAGTTAAGTGAAGACATTTAAAACACAAAAATTATTTCTGGCTAACATTTGACTTTGCTCTTGTGTGAGAAAGCAAAATGTCGTTTTCTAGAGGACAGCTTCCACATCAGTTTTGGTTTTAGGGCTGAAAATATCCTCCCTGGATATCTGGGTACTTTGTTGACATCCACATCTTTTGGCCTTTTGTATGTGAATCCTATGGCAACGCTGATTTCCCAGCCTGTGCTCTGCTGAGCAGGGATGGGTGAGCAGGGCCAATGGGCATTAGTTCCAGCCAACAGAGGCTGTGGCACGGGCTGCCCTCCCACCAACGCTGCTTGAAATGGGGAGCAGATTTCACGCCCTTCAATTGCAAAAGGAGTGCTTGGCTTCACCGTCAAGGCTGGCCTTCAGCTCTGAAGATCTCAGTCATCTGCGAAGAATTGCTGCATGCTGACCTAGATACTCCATCAACTCTGCTGCAATGCTGGCTTGGTGATGTGGCTGCCATTTCCTTGGTCTCTGCTCTGCCCTATATCCTGCCCTGGAGATAAAAAGAAGAGGGACAAATTAACATTAATCAGAATAACATTTTCCTCCAATGATTTTTCTGGAAAACAGAGTTTCCCAGGGAAACCTGTAATCTGTTGCCTTTATCTTCCGCTACTGCTCCCCTCCCCTTCCCTGCTGTCTCATTATGTTGCGTTATCTCAGAAAATCCCACCATGTTTCAAACATACACTGTCCTCAAGAGAAGAGAAACGTGCCACCTCCATTCCCTCCTTTCCTTGAATGTCCACCCTCTATAGTACATCTACATGATGTTCTCTACAGTGCATCAGCAGAGAGTGGGGAGGGCAATTTTTAAGATAAAAAGGAGGGCCCAGAGAGAGGGTAAGCCTGGACCTCTGACAGCAGCCATCTGAGATGTCTGCATTGCACTCTGGTGGCATATTATTAACAGGGCACTCAGTCCAGCTTGAGAAGTACAGCTGATAATATGAAAGTGTTTTTGTAGCCTCTGATTTGCACTAGATAAGAAATGAAAAAAAAAAAAACCCAAACACAACTTAATTGCCTCTAAAATTTCACTAGTGTCAAATTAGATTGGTATATCTAATTTTTCCTCTAAAAAAATTAACATTTGTAAAGGTACATCTGGGTTTATCAGTAGAAGGGAATGTTCATACTTGCAGTCTTGCTGTAGAGGGCTACAGGGCCAGCAACAGCAGAGCATCCCAGAAGGCAAATTTTCTCCTACATTTTTGCTTCATATGACAGTGTTAGGCCTTGAGAATCACAGAATCATTCAGGTTGGAAAAGACCCTCAGGATCATCGAGTCCAACCATCAGCCCTACTCTACAAAGTTCTCCCCTACACCATATCCCCCAACATCTCATCTAAACAACCCTTAAACACATCCAGGGATGGTGACTCCACCACCTCCCTGGGCAGCCTATTCCCCTGTCTGACCACTCTTTCTGTGAAAAATTTTTTCCTAATGTCCATTTTAAATCTCCTCTGTTGAAGTTTAAAGCCGTTCCCCCTTGTTGTGTCACTGATCACTTGTGAGAAGAGACCAGCACCAACCTCTCTGCAGTGTCCTTTCAGGGAGCTGTAGAGAGTGATGAGGTCTCCCCTCAGCCTTCTCTTCCTCAAACTGAACACCCTGGGACATGATGAAGCACGGTGCTGCACTGCCTTGCCTTCCTCAGTAGTTCAAGGAGAAAAGCTGCCTGGACCTGGAGACCCCTTGGTTGAACCTAGAGCACTACAAACTGCTCTGAATGAAATCGCTGCCCTCCTTTCTGCTCCGGGCCACACGAAGCCACAGGCTCGGTTCTCTGCAGCTCTGTGCAACTTTCATGTGGCCTGAAGTGAATAATTAATGCAAAAATGCTCAAACTCTGTCCCTTGTCTTCCTATATTTGTTACAAGGCTACTGCAGCCTCAGAGGGACCAGACACCCCTGTGTGCTGCACCAGAGCTATGGTGGCATCTGTCCAGCAGGATGGAGGGTGTGGTTTTGGCTTGGCATTTGGTGAGACAGAGTGAACAGTCCCACCAGTCATTCAACCACATATGACAGGAGGAGAGACCATTACCTACAGGTTTTCTTGCAGATTGTTCAGATAAGTGGGAAAAAAATACTGCAAGGCAGAGCAATAAACATCGTAATTCACTCAGCAGAATTTGCAGGGCAAGGTGAATAACGCAGAAGCAAGGGGAAACAATGCAACTTTATTCCAAGGTATATAAAAATATAACATTGGAGCCTGATAATATCTTAGAATTCAAAAAAAAATTCCTGTAAAGACCAGCATCTTGAGAGAAGCGAGGGATTTGTTGAATTCAGGAGACATCTTTTCCTAAAGAAGGGGGAAGCACAAAGGAGGTGAGGGCTGGTGACAGCCCTGCCCTGTGCTCTTTGGCTGATGCTTTTCTTCTTGAGGTAATAAAAATAACAGTGTTTTCAGAAGTGCTCTTGCTGATGGAGTGACTGTGGCAAGCATTGGCCAAGGGAGATATCAGCCCCATTTTCGCCTCATGCCACTTCTTTTTCCTCCCTCACTAACCTCTGATTTGAAGAAATCTTTCTTTTACATCCAGTCTTTCCATGGCCAAATCTCCAACCCCACGGTGAAGTCTCAGTGACAAAGCTGGGTGGGAGGAGGGAGTGATGGGGAAGCTGGGTGGCAGCAGGACTGGGTTTTGAGAAGAGCTCCTAGAGGAACAAGTGTGTACAAAATGTTTTCCCACTGTCTGAAGAATTTCTGTGGTTAGGGACAGGGGCTGGACTTCCATCAGAAGAAGACCAGCAGCGTTTAAATCCCGTGCCCAGCTGACTTTTGCTAGGTTTGTCAGGTGACAGAGGACACAACACACTAAAACTTTGGTGCTCTGCTACTCTGGGGGAAGGCTTTGCTCCCACCCTGTGCCACAAGGCTGCATTTCAGCTGAGCAGATCCAAACTGAGCTGGACAGTTTGGACAAACCAGTCCAATCTTTTGTTTCTGTCTTTCCCACAAAGGGCTCCTGAAGCTGAGAACTGACTTGCTTTCCCCATCTCTTTATGATGAGCCTGTTATTAGAAGCTTTTGTATTCAAATTGTTGAATTAGAGTATCTCACTGAAAAATGTAAATGCTTCATTTTTACATAAAAAATACAAAATACACTGCAGAGCACTGCAGTGGCACCAGTGGATTAAAAATAAGGTAACACGAGAAGCCAGTGAGCTGGTTTGTCTGTCACCTGCCAAGAGTCTAAATTTCAGTAGAATTCAGCAACTTCGCTCTTAAAGGTACTGAGCTTTCCAAGTAATAAAGTAAATGCAAAGATGGCAAGCAGTGCATTTAAAATATTTATCAGGGTAGTGCAATAAATATATTCCATTCCCCTATTTCTATTTATGAGTTTACTTAAATGCAGCTAGATGAAGTAATTTTACAAGGAGCATAATATTATTTCCTTGCATTAATCATGCATTGATTGCCAATGCAATCCGAGATAGTGGTGCCGAAGAACAAATAGGAAATACGCTTCCAGATTTTTTTATTTCTCTGCCACTGAGATCACTCGTTGGGCTTGCTTTCCTTCTCCATCCCCTCTCTCCATCGCAGGCAAGAAACTGAACGTGCCAAGGAGGAACAGGGGTTTGCAACGCATCTGTGCCACACTATTGTGTGAAAGCTGGTCCTCCTGCTCCCACGTGGACCATACACAGAGGGCACATTACATGCATGGCTGCTGCAGCATAAGCTCTTTGAAACACTATGTCAGCTTGTCTCTCTGATATCCCAATAAAAGAGAACTTTTTGAACATTAATTTTTCAAGATGTAGGTGGTTATTTATACTATTGCAGTCTACGCAATGGCTGAGACTTGTTCTGCCAGATTGCCATTTTATTTCTTCAGGATTCGGTGTACTTTCTATTGATGGTAGTAGCAAGTCTCCCACTTACAACGCTGAGAGGAGGAATTGTCTATTGCTATAACAACATATTGTATGTGAAATGTGATAATGAGGATTTTGTAGATATGGCACTGCACTGATTTAATTGATTTAATTTATTTTCCATACCTTGATCTGGAGCAAGACCCTCGGCTAAACTTAGTCCTTGAAACTAAAGCAGATGTCTATCAAATTATTTTTTGCAATGGTCAAAACAGAGAAGGAAATAAAAAAGAAGGATTGTTTATATGCTGAGGGCTCCTGCATTTCACAAGTGATAGGAAAATTTCTGTCTCCAGAGACGCTGAGGCTTTCATCTCCAGGTGGGAGCTGGGAGGCAGGAGCAGGTGTCTCTCACATTGGCAAGCTCTGCAAAAGCCCATATCCACCTCTGAGCAGAAAGCTCAGCAGGCGTTCCTGCGGTCCACAAATTGTTGCCAGCTGTCAAAGTGAAATGGTTCAGCAGTGAGTCTCCCGGGCTGCGTTCCAGCCAAAATTCAATCGGATTACAAACCAATTGCTCCAGCCTGTCCCAGAAGCAGGAAATCACCATCAGCTGGCTGGTGGGACCTGGTCTCAGTGACAGACAGTGCTGCTCCTCACCAGCTGCAATGTGTTTGCAGTAGCTCACTGGGAGCAGTGGCTCTTCTTGCAGGTCTTATGAATGCCGCTCTCCCTCCTTCTCCAAGCTGTGGGAATGATGATTTCCTGAAAAAAAAAAAAGTTAAAAAAGAAGAGGAGGAGAGGACTTAAAGGTGTACTGCTGCAAGCAACTTTTCTCCAAGCAGTAATTTCATGGAAAAACATCTTCTGAAACTCCAGGGTCCACATCATCCTAAAGCACTACCACTCACATATAACTGAAATAGCAAATACCTTTCACCAAAATAAGGAAATTGCTTTTATTTCACATATAGTTTGGCTGTGGATGGCCTGGCTGTAGATTGTTATTGATATCAAATTAAAGAGACCTGGCCAATTCTATAGGTAGCAAGACCATCTAATGACAGTTTGTAAACAAAAACATTTTGGAAAAGAGAAATAAGTTTCCTGTTTGGGGACTAAGTCAGGCTTTGATTATCTGTGATTAAAGGCAAGACATTCATGAGAAACAGGTTGTCATAAACATGCCTTGCCGTGTTTCTTTCTTCTCCCTCTTTAGCACTGACTGCCTACAACATGCTGAAGCACTTGGTGAAGGATCTTAGTAGGATGCCTCAGCTAAAGTCCCACTTAAAGCCATTTGTAAGCTGGACCTTGGAAGAAGAAATCATCATCTTTGCTTCACTTGTGGGCACAAAGCAGTGAAGCCATCGCATGTTAGTCTTGTCAACATTTTAAGACTAAGTATAAATGTGATAAGAAAGCAAGATGCTGTTAAGGAACTTGGCTGATCCCGCTGAGTAAGAAGTGCCAGTGGTAGAGCATTACCAGGCTGAGGCAGTTGGCTGCCTGTGGGCTCTTTTGCTCTGAAGGGAGAAGACTTTTAATAGCAAAAGGTGGAGAAGAACAGGGAGATGTGGACACCTGAGGGTATAACCAGGAGCTTCTCCCCATGAAAGGAATGGGGGAGGGAAGCTTTGATTCCTCTCTCTCCCACATGCCTTCACTGCCCTTTCTTTTCCTCTCTATTTCTAGTCCCATGGGGAAAACGTTTCTGTTAAAGCAAACCTCCAGGGAACTGAAATATACGTAGGAATTCTTTGGAGGAAAACTTGGCTCCGGTGAAGTCAACAGGAATTTTGGAATCAACTTCAATTGAGCCTGAATTTCACCTTGCTGTGATACTGTCCCAAAACATTTCCAGGACCTGCTCAATGTTGACCTTTCTATCACAACTGTATGGAGCCTGATACCATCCTGTGAAATTCACCATTCTTTTGTGATAAATCACATTCTCTCTCAAGGTGTAACAACAAATAAATACCTCTTAATCATCTGGAGAATGAGATTAACAGTTTCATCTGTCACTGGGCACCATGACCAGACCTTTGTAGTTTCAGTGGGAAACTGCTGGAAATCAAATGTTTCTTCAGAGGTTGTTTATTTGAGGGACAATTGGAATATTCCAATGATCCAGATTTAGTTATTTTTGGTGTCCCTTTCCATAGGGAGTTGGCAACCTATTTAAATCCAGGGGACCATGACTAGTTATTCAAGTTTTGCACTGCTGGATTTGTGCTGTGTATATTTTGGAAACAATGTCTGCTCTGAGCCGCAGATAGAGCGATGCCACAGCCCACATCAGTGAAAAGCTCTTGTGGATTTTTTTCCTATTCCATTTTCAGTGAGGGCTGTGCTCTGTTCTCCTTCTTTCTATATTTTATTGCCAATGTGGAGTGCTTTAAAAATGCCATTAAGGAATGTGTTACCCAGTAAGATCATAGTGCATTTCACTCTCTATGCTCTTTCCAACAACAGCCAAGCTCTGAATCCATGATATCATTCTGATGATTGAAAAAGCACAAGCATTTTCTGTTTGGTAAGTATAACTCTGGGGCTATTGACAACAGACTTCTAATGTAATGTGCAGAGTACACATTTTCTTAAATGCACAGTGATTTTGACATGACTGGCCTGATTTTCCAAAGTAGTTGAACATCTGATGATCCCAAGTTGATGGTCTTTAACTTCTCAGCAAATGAGACCAGGCACTGGAAATTCAAAAGTTAGATCCAAAGAATGAGCCACCCAAATTTGTGAAGTCAAATGTCTTTACCTTTTTCCTCATCCCCACTGTCTTTTCCCATTCTTGGAAGAATTCCGCCTGATTTCTTCAATTTGCACTTTATCTTTCAAAAGCACCTCTGGAGCCATTACTTCGGCATCCTCGAAGGGGCCTAGGATCAGGGAGTGCCTCAGCAGCAAGGGGTGACTCAGCAGTGAGAAGCAGTTTTCAGTTACAGTCCTGCCTCCCACAGCGACTCAGCGCAGGGAGTAATCAGCATATGTGTGCAAACACGTTGGCTCGGCGTGATGAAACGGCAGCCAGTCCTCGTGCAACATCTGCTTCCACTGTCAGTCTCTCACGTATGCCCACGTAGCACCATCCTCTCAGCAGCCAGGCACTGGGAGTGGATCTCCCCTTCCGATCCTCTCCCATCCAGCAATGCAGGATCCATTGCCTGCTTCTTCCCTGTATTACTGCTTGCCTGGCTCCAGTCTATGTCTTCCTGCAGATCTCTTCTACTAGTCAGGGGGATCAGTGCTTTGGAAAGCCCCTGGCAGAAGATGGGACTGCAGTCTTCTATACATTGCATACTTCTATACACTAAGATGATGTGATGATGTGAGATTTCCTTCTGCACTGCTTTGTCACCCCTAAACCCTGCCTCAGGCTGGTTTGGCTGTGTCCTTTGGGATGAGATAACAGTGGGACTGGGAACACACAGGATGTGCAGGAGCAGGATGCTCAGAGACATTCCCACTTCTGCCATCGACTCACCACATGAGGCTGTAAGGGCAGGTAACTTCTCTGTTCTCTGTATTTAAAGACTAAAAAAGCAACTGTGACCTTCTGAGATTAAAATAATATAAGAGACTGGGCAGTGTCTTATTAGCTGATCATTGCCAGAAAAGGAAGAGAAAGATTAAGCTGGAAAAAGCTTCTTTCACTTGCCTTGTTCCACTGCCATCTAATTCCCATAACCTCTACCTGTATCCCTGGGCCCTTGTATCTCATTTATCACAAGCAACAAACTCAGTCATCCCACCAAGAGACAGAATTCTGGTGCAATACACAGGGAACCCTATCAGATAACAGTTGTTAAGAGCAAATTTCATTAGAAATATTGGTGAAAGACGGAGAAGGTAGATGGCAAACCACGGGCTAGCACAGAGCATGTCCTGCAGAAGTCGTTAGAGCTATTTTGGTATCTTCAGCAGCAGTCAAACTGGGCATGGTGTCTGGGCCATTTTGTAGACTTCAATCTTCTACTATTGTGAGAAGTCCTGGAGGAGGATGGCTTTAAAGTCCCTTTCAGAGAGGTTTTTGGCCAGAGAAATGCATACATCTGAGATGCTACAAATGATTAGAAATATTTTTGCTAGCTCAGTTTATTAAGAAATGTCCTTAATGATACAGTTGATGAGTTCTTTGTTCTGTGCGTTATAATGTAATGATAAATATTGCTCTGCAAATAGAGAAAGGCTGGTTAGTCTCTACCAAATCCCCAATGATTAGCACCAAAGCTGTGGCCTCAAGAAGCTACAAAGGTTCTGTCAAATAGGGCTAAAAGGGTCTAAAACCTAAAGACTGGCATCCACTGCTGCAAGAAGGACCAGTGGGATGCTGCATGCTTTAGCACTCTGCTGTGTTCCTTCCAGATGCTGTCTTGCTCCAACAGATGATGTCCTCAGTTCAGTACTGGGATCTGTATGGTTGACAAGGTAAGTAGAGCATTTCCAGATTGCTGAGGAGGGAAGAGATCGTAATTCAGCAGTCCCACTTCACCTCAGCACCACTCTATGATCTCCAGGAGCTTGCTGATGGCAGCCAAAAGGAGGGTGGACAGCCATAACTGTGTCCTGCCTTGTTTCCAGCTGGTGTCGTGGCTACAGACTTGCTGATTTCCATCACAGCTACTCCCTTCTCATGTGCCACTGCTGCTTGGCTGTGCTGGCCCTTTATTGCAAAGACAGCAGCTGGTGGTGTAACATTTTCTGCTGCGAGAAATACAGGCCATTGCCACTTGAGTGAATAAATTCTTACAGCATGTCTATTTGCTTGTGCTTTTCCTCTGTGTACATAACCTATAACTATTTTTATCTAGCTATGCACAGACCTTTTATAGTTATCTCTGCTTATTTTCAAAAACCTTAAGATTTGGCATGTATTGTATTGGTCCCACTGATTTTGTGTTGTTTTTCTTCTCTATTCCCTTCATTCCTTGCCTCCTCTCCTCAGTGGATCCCAGCCCACAGTCTTCTCCCAAACAGGCGCAGGCTGGTTTCAGCTCTGTCTGCCCCACTGATTTAACCTAGCCCTTTCCCCGACCCAAATTAATAAAACCTTCTCACATTAGTCAGTCACAGGGTTGGTGGCTTATTTCCAGCTCTTAAACTTACAAACCTATTTATAGCTAAAAAGGCTTGAAAAGAGATCATTAAGGGAATACGTTTGCGAATATAGAACAAGGATCTGATTCTGGGATTTTCTTTATGCAATTACTCAGTGTAAATAATAATGTTTGACACCTGCTTTCCTCTCCCATAGAAATCTCAAAGCAGTTTACAGCTATGAATTCTCTAAGCTACCCTCAGACCCAGTGCAACAGAGAGAGGAGCCATCCTTGAAGGTCTTAGACTGACACCATGATCAGATCTACTAATGTTATTTTTCTTTTAAATTCACTGACTTGCTGTTACTCTCTGACCCCCACTCACGCTCATACTGACATCCAAGGCTGAAACGTGAGTGAATTAGACCTTCACAGATTCGAATTATATCAGAAGTATGGCACTATAGTGCTCAATGGTGACATTCAGTGGAGACCCTGAGCTCCTTCCTTTATTCTGAAGCCATTAAGCATTATCGTTCATCTATAAAATATAGCACAGTTACTGATGCAGAGAGATTACTTTTTCCCTATTTCTTCATTTCCCTTCACTATTAATGTAATGTAAACATCAGAGCACGGGGCTTGGGAGCTCCATCCTAGTCCTGCTCTACAGTGACAACCTGAATACACATTTTGTGCAAATTATGTTTTGCTGTTTCCCTTTGGTTGTGATGAAAAGCTGCAAACTTGCAGTTAGTGTTTGAAAACCAGTGCTAAATTGGAAAGTTCATGCATTACTCATGGAAATGCACTTCAAAACCAGGATTTCTCTTATGGATCGTGTCTCCACTCAGAGAAATGGGGACTTAGTTAAAAATGGCAAGTCCCAAACAGGACTCATGCTGAGGATGCAGCCACATGAGGTTATCATGACTTTTTTATCCCCAGATTCAGATTTTTTCCTTTTCTCTGTCACACTTCAGCTCTAAGTGCCACTTTGCTGCTGGTCACAAAAGCTCGGCTGTGATGTGCACTCGTTTGCAGTTTCTTTCCATACAGTCAGGCCAGCGTACAAGGATGATCACGTTGACTCAACCAAGCAAATCCATCCACTTGCACCTGGTACAGCCCAACAGCTGGTGAAAACACAGCAAGACCAGTTATTTCAAACACTACATATGTCCTTTTGTAACCATTTTTAACATGATATTTTTAAACTTCAAGCCCATGTTCTCCCAAAAAGTATCTTTTGGTGGAAGGATTGGTTTGCTCTGAAAAGTTTCTTCTTGCCGTGAATCAATCTTTTCATTGAATCTTTACTGTGGGCCTTGACAAAGGTTTCAAAGTCCAATTTGTTTTCTCTGAGCAATCATGAACATGCAGATCAGCAACCTCATTCAGAAGGCTGATGGCCATGCTTGGGTAGCACCGTGAGTTCTGAACTCCTGTATTACAGAGATGTGCTCCCCTTGTATCTGGATAAAGCCTAAACGACACACCTCAGTGAGATTCTCCATAGAAAATAAGGCAAAAAATAGCTTTATGTATGAAGGATGTTTTAATCCAAGACAAAATATTAGGCCTCTGTTCTGAGAATTCAGGTACATCTTGTCTTAAGGTACCTTCTGGGTGAGGGAGTATAATATAGTGATAAAATGGGGACACAAGGATTTTAGATAGTAAGTGGGGTAGCGGGTGGGGAGAGGAGCTAGAATAACTGTTCTTAAGGGCACCACGAGGTATGACTTGGGGGTGAGACCAGAAATGTCTCTGTAGACATCAAGTGCATGTCTAAGCCTCATCAGGTTCAGCAAAGGTTTTCTACTTGTGCGGAGCTTGACCTGGCTGATCTTCTCGTGCCTTATGTAATGAGCTGGATTAAAAACCCTCTTATCCTTCTACTCCTTTAGGATATTTGTGCAGGGCACAGTCACTCTGAAACCATGATGGACTTGGCAGAAAGACTCACTAAGGTTCTTTAAATTAATAAACACTTCCTCATTGTGTTAACTGGGCTGTGTTTATGTGTCTTTGTCCACAGCATGTGCATCACCACTTCTTCTTCATCTGAAATATGCCTACACTTAGACTGAGTATTCGGAGGTTCATGGTATCTTTATGTGTCTCATCCTCCATCTCTGGCCCAGCTACACCTCCTTTACACCTGAACATACACTCTTTGGAGCAGAGACCTGTTGTCTCTGTGGAGGTGCCAGCTGCTCTTTAGGGCATAAAAAAATTATGGCCCACAACAGGGCCAAATTGCTGATGAATAGCAGTTGCGGGTGCCAAGTCACTGATGACTCTTGGGCCTGTTGGCGACTCCTCTGGCTACACCTGTACTAGTGAACTGGTGCCAGTGCCCGCCCTTTGGTCCTGAGGCCAGCTGGCATAGGCTGGCCATGTTGCTACTTTTAGCTTCTCTTAGCTACCAGAACAACTTTGTAAACTTCCTACTATTAGTATTTCCTGGTCCAGGCTAACTCCTGAGCCTTTGTTTAGGAGAGTGCTGCTTACCCTGACTATAATCATGCCTGAGACCACTCCAGCAGCTTCACAGTGTTGATGTTCCAGTGTCTGAGCCTGGTCTCTGGTGTTGTTCATGCCAAATGAATGCCAGTTTGCTTTGTGATTTAACAATATCTTCTTCACAAACACCAAGGATTTTTTTCCTGCTCGGTTGGTGCTAATTTCTGCAAATACTCTCATTGCCTCCCAGTTTGCAGTGCATGTATCCCCTTGGCAGATCTGTAGAGAAACTATGTGTGTGTCTTCACTACAATTAAAGAGTAGCAGCAGTCTTGCAGAGATATAACAGAAATCTATTGTTTAAAGTAATCATAAATCATAATTCAGCACTTATTTTCAGCAACGTAAGTCCCTGCTAAATCCCAGGCTCCATAGCCAGCTGGTATTTCTGCAAGGTAGACACATCCTATACCCTGGGCCTTCCAAGGTTTGAAGAGCCTGGAGGATCAGGTCCTAAATAGCTCACTAAAGGTCATGAGGAAAGTCTGAACAGAATGTGGAAACAGCTCTTCCAAGTCACAAGCTATCACAGCAGCCCCTGGAGCACATTTTTCTCAAATTTAATAGGTGATAGGGCCTTTATGTCCTTTAAATTTTCTTTCCTCTGTATTAACACACAGGACCAACCTTCGTTCATATAGGCCAGGATCATAGCTCCAAAAATAGTCAGAAAGCAATTCTCAAGGGAAAAGAAGGACCCCCATAGGGCAGAGGAATGTAATTCAGTGGTCCAGAGGCCTTGATTGTATCTGAGTTCATATATTACAACTCAAAGGTGAGTAAAACAACTTCCATGACAGTGATATACCTGAGAAGGCTGAAAAAAAATTAATCCTGGAAAAGAGAAAGAGTGAATAAAAGACAGAGGAGTAGAAGAAAATAGGGATTTGTCTGTTGTCCATGGTAAACTCAAACTAAGACCTTGTTAAAGAGGAGCTGATAGGGAAAAGGCATCCCCTGGCGCCAGGGAGGGGGCGGGAGGACTTGCAGAGTTTTTGTGCTCAAGAGAGGGCTGGGAGGGCAGCGTACCCACAGCATGGGAAGAGCAATGCAGAAGAGCAAGGAAGGCCAGATGTGCACCGTGTTGTCTGCAGAGAGCTGCTGCAAAGGGAAGTCCACCTAATCTTTGCTACCTCTTGCTTGGTAGACACTCCATGAGAAGATGAAAAGTAGCACATGTAGCTCCTTCAGACACGAGAGCCCCTTCTTCACAGACCGTGGGCAGCTCTCCAGCATCCATGGGGGACAGACACACTCAAGGGCAAAGCAGTTCTCATTAGGGACAGCTCTGGTGGGTCCTGGAGCAGACCCTGGCAGGTGCTTATCACATTCAGGATGTGGTTGTTCAATCTGCCTGTATTAACACTGGGGAAAAATTAGGGTAAGGCAATCACCCTCTTACTACCATAGGGTTCACCAATCTTCCCACTTACTAAAACAGCAATATTTTAAAACAACTTTTTATTTTCGACCATGCCTGGATCCTGGGTTCTTATTTCAGCTGTCACATCCAGTCTGCTAAGAGAGGCAGGTTCTGTATCTTAGTCTGCGGTATGATTTTCTGTTTGTCCTTTTGAATGACTTTGCCCAAAGGGGTGATAATAAAAAAATGTGAAAGCTGGTGTCAAAATAATTTCTCTAAGCCTGGAACATACTTTTTTTCATTATTCTTGACATTATCTTTTATTTGTGTCTTTTCTCTTCCCCTCTTCACTTACATTCAGTATTAGAGCAAAGTAAAACACATAATAGACATAATTTTGCTTTCAGATTTCTTGGCCAGCATTGACCTCCTCTGATGTGGATATGTGGGAGCCTTGCATGCCACATATGGTCTTTATATTCCTGTGATTTATGAAGACACGTAATTTTCCATTCACAAGTGCACAAGAACGTGATCATATGGAAGATCCTTTGATTCCTGCTGTTGGGAGTTCTCCTGCTATTTAGCCAGAGCCAAAAAGCTACAGAACCATCCCAGAAGGAACCTCATCCAGCAGCAAATTAAAAAAAAAAAAAAAAAAAAAAAAGGAAATGCTCTAAAATGCTCTATACTTTCATACAGCTTATCAAAAATAGATCTTATTAGGTCCTTCCATTCTACTGGCCAAGTGGAGTGATGCCTCCAAGAGGAGGGGAGCTAACACAGTGTTTTATGCTTGTTATTCATCTGGTTAGGAAGCTGGGATTTGGAAGGGCTTTAGGCAGACACATTCCCTCTATAATATTTAGAAGGATGTTAGGGACGTCCAGTGTTTTCTTGTTATATGCTGTGGTGAAGAACTGAAAGGAAGAGGGCCTGTGTTGATGAAAGGCTGCTTATATGTGCTGTCAGGCATTAACTGTCCCCGGTAACATGGTCTGTAACGAGGCACCAGTGTTAATGCTCCCACTCCATCTGCATGGCTCTTGGAGGCCCTTATCATGTAGGGAGTGGGAGTCAGGTGGCAGCTAAGCAAGGTTGGAAAGGATCAAAAGCAGATGACGTTGTTCCAGCATTAATCCCCAAACAGGCTGTTTTAGGAAGAGAGCTTGTTTCATGGTGATACCATACTAACATGTAACCACTGGCACAGCTGGAGGAGTGGTTTCTTTCCCTCCCAGCCCTCTTCACCTTTTCCTATATTGTTTCTTCCCTACCCCAGATCTTCTGTTTTAAAGCCCCCTGTAAAGGACCTGGTCTGCTTCTAAACACACTCATGGGCATTTCATATGTTTAGCAAAAGCGGGGTCTAGTTTCTGAATGAGTGTCACAATTTTGACATTTGTGTTTGGGAGAGAGCATCTCCAAACCAGTATGTCCGGGGGCACATCTCAGGATCAGATGTGGTTTGGCTGGCACCATGGATTTGTTCCTGGGTATGGCCGCTTCTCCTGAAGGCAGTGCAAGAGAAGCGTTTGGGATCTCAGTCTAGATAAAGCATAAACTGACATATTTTTACTCTTTAGTATTGACATTACAGCAACTCTTTAAGAAACGTATTAGATAAAGTACTGACATGAAGGTCACAGTGGTCCATCTGCCACATCAAAGACAATGAAAAAGGTGGAAAAATGACAGATGTGCCATGTGGGGTTATTTCAATCCACCTATGTCTTTAATATCCACAGCTGAAAAATGAAAATTATTGTTCAGTCTGGGATCCTCATCAAACTGTAGTGCCACAAAGCTTGTAAAGATGAATTGGATGCTACAGTTAATTGGTCTTACTGAGCTACCGTAGTCACTGCAAAAATAGGATTTGCCTCGTGGCTGCAACAAGGGACTGGGAATCTCCTGGCATTTGTTACAGTTTCCAACACAGATTTGAAATGGTGGCTTAGGGCAAGGCTTTGTTTTTCTGCCTTGCTGCTCTCCTGCCTGAACTAAGCAGTATTTCCCACCTTGCAGAAACACTTGTGCTGGGAGATTAGCAAGGTGTACCAAGAGCCTGACACGGCATGGCCAAGCTGGAAATTACAGAAACTGTTCGCTGCAAGGGCATGTGTTAAGTAATTGTGTTTGGTTTTTTTCATCGTGTCTGTCACTGTCTGTCAGCAGCAGTGGGAACACAGCAGTGAATGCATCATCACTGTCCTCTGACATAGTGGAGGAGTTGGGCCACAGGTCAAGTATGGGAGATTTACGAAGGTAGGGTGCACAAATGTTTTTCACATGGAGATATACACATTTTCCTGGCATGAGTGATGCACGCAGTGTGAACAGTTCAGAGAACTGCTTTGAGCAGACACGCTTTGCAAATAACCTTTGTTTTGTTTCGAAACAAACAGGGAGTGATTGAAACACACAAAGGTATTGGCAGTGCCACAATGAGAAAAATATAAAGGCACTCACACGTGACATGTTGACTGAGTTCACATGCTGGGACAGTTCTGAAGCTTGGAGTTGCTAAAGAACTCTTCTTTGTGAAGAAGAGAATTGGGTCTTCAGGTCCCACAGATATTCAGTGTGTTTTGAGTGCCCAACTCTTTTTAGTATTTAGGGTAACAAAAATTTGATATGAATTTAATAAAAAAATGGGCATTTCCTCAGTTCAGGCCAATGATTCCTGGCTTGGGCTGCGGAGTCAAGGAGATGTTGTCCCACAAAGACAGAGGTTGGTGTTGGTAGTTGCAGCGTGGCAGTGGCCAAAGACCCTGCTCCAGACTGGCTCCCACACCAGTGGGGCTGGCGGGAGTGGCCAGGAATGGATTACACCAGAGCAAAGGACCAGGTGTGCTCCAGAGGAGAATAAATTAACCACCTCTAATTACCCATAAGCAGTAAGGCAAGGAGGGAAACTGTTTCCTGGTTCCACAGCAAACCATTTATTTTTTACAGATTTTTGGTTTGATTAGCTCCTTTCTCAATATACAGAATTTCCTTCTTATTTCTTCCCAAATCCAGCTCCGTAGTTCACCAGACCATTCCTCCCAGCAGGTAATTCTGATTAACAGAAAGTGCTGTGAGGTCTCTTCAGGACACAAGGATGACTAACTGCAGCAAGTATCTCTGGCATAGATCAAGCAATAACATTCGACCAAAGCAGATTCTGACCTCCTTTACACCAGCTGAAGTCCTAAGTAACTCCAGGAGCTTCAAGGGATTTATGTCTTGTTTTAGTATAAATAGTCTGAACTGACCTCCTGCTGCATAACACAGCAGAAATTATTTTATATGGGCAAGGGTGGATCCCACCACAGTTGGTTTTGGAATGATCTCTGGTTTTTACCCCACTCTGGCAAATGAGGTCCAGTCTGGGGTAACCTGGCCCACTCTGAGTGGTGCCTCACTGTAAAATCAGCTTCTTAGCATTTGAAGTATGATGTTCTCCTATGTGGGCTGCCATCCCACCTTTCTCTCAGTATGGTAATTCATAAATAGGACCTGGTCCATCCCTTGCTGACACACAGGTGGAGGGACCCGTAACTGAGATCGTTGGTTTGAATGGCCTAAACTCTGCCCTCTGTCACCTCTTAATCAAAATGGTGACTTGGATGAAGAGGAAGGAGAGCAAGTGGGGAGAAGACTTAATGAGTAAATTTAGGTGATTTCAGTATGTAAGTTAGGGTTTACTACTGTTATTAAATATATTTAGCACTGGACACACACACTACACACAGATCCCTCACTACTGCAGTCTGTATGTGGCAGGAGCTGTCAGCATAGCAGAGAGAGACACACCACACAGGATATTGCTGTACTATATTTTAGAACAAAACTGACCTTTCCTCTTTTCCTCTAATACTGCCTGCAGGAAGACTTTGACCATCCCTGGGTTTTATATTATCTGAAGAATGGGTCTCATTTTCCACCTCAAGCTTTACATGGCAGGATGTGATGATGGTCAGACACTGCTCTGCTTGCTCCATGCACACCCTCTGACAGTGCTGACATGTTTATTATGATTAATAAACATTATTATTCATAGCACAGTGGCAGCTAGAGAGTCTAATGATGCATTAGGGCCCTGTTACTCTAGGTCTGGTAGAAACTCATAAGAAGAAGCAGTAACTTAAATAGACAAAGAATGTTATTACTCTTTTACAGGTGAGACCCAGAGAGATTTGAGAATTCATCCCATGCCTCACAGGAAGCTTTGCAGAATCAGAAGCTGAACTCACATCCCCTGAGCTCCAACCTCTAATTTTACTGAGACGGAAATGCAGGAGGAAAACCACTGTCATACAGCCAAGTGCATCACAGGATACACACTCATTCTCCCAGCCGCATAGAGCTGAAGCATTTCTGGGTTTTTGTTTTTGTGTTTCCCTTCCCTGGTGATTGTTTCTTCTTTTCTTCTTTGACTTGCAGCCTGTGAGTCATTGTTGTAGCGAGAAAATTTTCATCCAAAACAAACGGAGCTCAGTTTTAATCAGGAAATCAAACACTATTTCTTTTTTCCTTTTCCTCTTTTTTTTTTTTTTTTTAATATATCAAAGCAGTACCAGACTGCGCCCTACAAAAAGAAACCCAAGTTCCATTTGGACTAACATTTGATTGCCTTTTACTTCACCTGATACCAGTTCACTTTCACAAAGGCCAGTGTGGAATATAACACCTCTTCACTGCTAGATTTCCTCATCCTGCTGGCAGTGGGGTTAACCTTGTCCTGTACAGGACATTTGGCATGATCCCATACAAGTATCTCTAAGTTCTCTCTAATTCATTTGAAGCATGAAGGGATGTCTCCATGATCTCTACCTCAACAACTCATTCAAATCCTTTTTGAAATCTTATCCCTGTCCTATTGTTCCTGAGAAATTTGCTGACCACTGTGTCCTGCTTGAGCCGCCTCTGTATTCTGGGCTATGTCTGACCATGACTGTGACATCCTCATTTTCCTCATCTATCCCGGCTTCAGCTTACGTTTTCAGTCCCCTCAGTGCAGGTGGCTTCTTTTCTGCTGCTGGAGAACTCCTAGCTGTGAGTACTCCTACAACATGAGTACTACCAGAAATCACCTTGCTGTTGTAATCTGGGTGGGGAAGGAGGTGGGGAAGGGTTGTCTCCGCCTCCGCATTTGCTTTCCTCTTTCTCTTAGCTGCCATGCTTCATTTCATGGCACCCTCAGCCAAAGGGGTGCTATTATAACCTTTCCAGGCTACACCATGCTGTGGATTCCATCCCAAATACTTCCAGGCTACAGCCTTTTTAAAACCTTTGGCAAACCTGTGGGCCAGATGGGGACATCCAGGCATTCAGCACATAACCTGGGACTGTTCCTGGTGTTATTCCGTGTGTGGGATTTCCACAGATGGAGGGAAGTCATTCCCTCTTTCTCCAGAGAGGCAGCATCTTTAGGATATCCAGTACAAGTATCATCTCCCACGACTGCTCGGAGAGAGGAACTTTTCTCTGAAATAACATCCTCTGTGGATAGTGAGTGCTGTGGATTAGTAAAACACATGGGCCTGCGATCACAGAGGCTTTTCTTCAGCAGGGAACTGCTTAACAGAGCCCACAAAGAGCATCTTCTGCCGCAATGGCAGAGAGAGCTTGGCAGGTGGAACAGCAATGCCCGTTGCTGGAGCTGGCCAGGGTGCAGAGGCTTAAAACACTCATCTCCTCCAGAAAGCTAAACCAACATGAACCTGGTGTACAGGCAATGACTAAGATATAACAAGGTGCAGTTTTTAATGTTCTCACACTAAAAAGCCTATGGTACTGACCCTTTGGCACAGAGAGGTGTCTTTCCAGCACTGCTGTGGCAGCTCACATATCACTTGGTGTGGATACCCTTTAGAGGCTATAAATTGATGCCAAGACACTGGAAAATTTGGTCAAGGACATGGACTTGTGGGTCATTTTGCCTCATGGTGTACTGCAAATCAGTACAGCAAAGTGCTTTCCTCGTTATGATGTTAATTTTTGCAAGGGAGGTAAAATGAAGCAGACTTTTCCTCAGAGGAAAGGGAGCAGATGGCAGACTCTCAAGGCATGCTGTGTTTTGAGTAAAAAGAAGGCATCGTGAATGGCTGGATTTGAAGGCAAAGACCAGATATGATTTAGTCTGCTGTCTCCTGTTCCCTTTATTTAAGGACAACAGCTGACTGCCTTTCCACTGCGTTTCAAAGGGCTGCTTCAAATGGCATATTTCAACTCCAGGCATCTGCTCCTTCCAAAACACTGAATAGCCATGGTTCTTCATAAGACCATTTACAGCATGAATTTCAGGGGCTTTAAGCACCCGACCCAAAAGGCTTCCAGGTGGATATTCAAGTGTGGATACACTTGAAAATATGTGACACCTTGAAGACAGGGGACTTTTTTTTTTTTTTCCTTTGGAGAAATGACACTGTTTAACCCTTCCTGTTCGGTGCTGTGCATATCAAACACCCACGGATTTAACCAGAGATGCCAAGTAGGACAGTGTAATGGTTGTGAAGAAGCATGTTCATTAACACTGTTGAAAGCCTTTGAGCCTGCTTATCTGTCCCCTGAGGACCTGATTCATGGAGAGGTTGACATTCTTCCTGCATCTTTCATCTCTCTTGGGCATGATAGACTTACCACCTCCTGAGTGCAAGAGAAGTAGCTCTTTGTGGACCATCCACTGAGTTCACACAAGGAAGGGAATTCTTGTGCCATTACCCCTCCAGTGTCCTCATGAATATAGGTCCTGATAGACTGGAAGGAAAAACTGAGATATTTCTAATTGTAGCCTCAGCTTACAAACACCATGTTGTTTGCATTTACCTTGACAACAGCTGCATTGCCATTCTCTTATTTTCGTGGTTTTGCTTGCTCTGTGCTTTGTCATTTTAAACCAACAGCTGATGTCGAAATAGAGTTGGGCTTTCCCGAATTTTCCACTTCTGATGGCAATCTTGTCAGACCTCTCAAACCACAAAGACATATGGGTGGCGAGGGAGTTCTCTGAATGGCCAGACACTGCAAGGAGCGGTGCTGACTGTTCAGCATGTCTCACTCTGAGTCACCTCTGAACCCATTGATGGAGAGGGGGAAACACAGTGCTTATCAAGGTACCATGTTCTGAACAAAACAGAAAAAAATGCCTTATATTTGAAGATATTAAAACTTCTGGGGAGAAAAAAAATTGCTATTTAAAATAAAAAATAATAAAAGAAAGAGCTCCACTGGATCAAGAAGCCCTGTGGGGAGTAAGACTGAAACATTACCTGGTGTCAGATCCCTTAAAACACAAATGAGGAGTTCACCAATTAGCAGTGTATGTGAACAGCTCTCTGACCTAAGGTTGCTTTACTCAGCACACATTATCTGATGGCTTGGAAGTGAGAGGGAAGTTGTTGTCCACAGGAGGCAGAGGGTCACTGTGATCTAATGTCTGCATTTGCAAAGTCAAGACTTGTTACTCATCCCTTAAACATCTATTTTAAATAGTATTATTTTTACAAGTAGCCACAAGACCGACTTGTAAAGCAATTCCTTATAAAAAAAACATTGGTTCAAAGACTAGTATCCAAGTAGCCTTTTCACACTGTAAATATATTCTGTGCATTTCAGATTTCCCCTGCAGTAAATAATGGATTAGGTAATGAAAATCACATTATAATGAGAATGACATGATGTTTTTAATGAGACCAGAGCTAGGAAAACTAAGCCAATGTTCTGTTCTCCTCAGAAATCAGGCTAAGGTTTATCATTAACATATCATGACCAGCTTTAATTGAGTAATTGATGACAGTAGCAAGATAATAGCAAGGTGCTTGACAGTGTTATTCTAGCTGGTTTATAGACACATCACAAAAACTGAGCTTTGTCTAGAAAAGTTTACAACTCAGAAGACTAGAACAGAAAGTCCACAGCTGACAACCTAACTACAGGCTGATGACAAGGTGGACACTTCCCTACCCTTGCTGTTGAAGCTGAACCCTACACAAAGAAAGATGAAGGAAGGGGTCTCTCACTGGTAAGTAGCCACTGGCATTCCCTGCAGGAGCAAGCCCAGAACTCTGCTTTTCACTCCTAGTGCTATTTATACATTTCATACCATGAACCAAAACCAGAGAAGTCCCTGGTGCAAGGATCAACGATCACTTCTCATTCCCCACCTGAGAAGAGCACAAGCAACATGCCACAGAGGTAGGATCTCTTTTGATTGCTTTCTCTTGCAGATACAAAGCCTCCACTCCTTTTTACACAATAGCCCAGCTACAATTAGGGATGTGAAGTGTGGGGAACATTTCATCCTCTCTGACCTCCAGCAAAGCTGTGACGATGCTCATGTGGAAATGGAAGCCATGGCTTTGAAATGTCTCGGGTTGAGGGAGTGAAACTCGGGTCTTGCTGTTTCTGGGCAAGTGCTTGAACTAGCAGGTTTTTATACAAAAAGAAATAATTATCTGTTTCAGTTGTGGTCAGGAAGAAAAGAAAGCTGGGTGGCAATCTCCATGCAAGGGGAGGATTATGGTTATGTATGGGAGTGCTCTACAAATCCCCAGTCTGGATGATTGCCCTTGCCACTTGCTGACTGTGCTCCGGGGACACCAAGGTGTGCAGTAACTTTCCACTCTCTTCCACTCTCCAGCTTCTACAGGAAGAAGAGATGGGTGCAGAGGTTGGAAGTCATGACTGATCCCAGACAGGTCCTGGCTTGGCTGTATGGAGGACCATAAGGTGAACTGTGGATCATCAGTATTCTCCAGCCAGACAGCTGGATGTCCCAAGGTGCAAGCTGACACATAATTTGGGCTTTCAGGTAAATACCTGAGTCCAACAGAAAGGTGGCATTTTCAAGATTGACTTCTTTTTTACATTTCGGGCTGTCTTAGCAATGCCCTGCTCAGCACCCTCAATGTTGTGGGCCCCATTCTGCAATGCCAGCTCTCCTCATTTTGACAGTGCCATAAGTGCCTTAGCTCATGAAATGCTAAGGGCCTTCTAGGTGCCAATCTGTAGTCTGCCTTTCACTTGCATCTTTGTACCCTTTCTCCCAGGCTGCCACAGGAGTGTTTTCCAGGGCTGCTGGGGCAGCTGTTTTCCTCTGTTGTCAGTCGCTTTCCTCTGTTGTTCTCACACTGTTGTTTTCATGCTGTTATTCTCAAGGCCTTGAACATGCCAATCCCGATACTGTTGTCAAAGTGGGTTCTCAAGGGGAGCAACTGCCACTGGGGTGAGACTCACACCCACCCTTTCCCTTCCCATTGGTGGTAGCTTTCAATTAAGGGTTTCAACGGCACACGAAGATTAAGAGCCAGACAGCATGAAACACCCACCCTGATCAAAGTGGGCTTCCAATGGCCTCGCGAGCAGGAATAAAGTACAAATTCCCCCAAAACTGTTCCTGATGAAAACTGTGTAGTTATTATGGAACATTGCAATGGGGGGACCCTGCTACACTGGAGAAGGCACTCAACTAGGGGGCCCCATCACTTGTCTTCCCAGCTGTCCCCTCATGGAATTTTCCCTTTCCCTTATCTCTCTCTTTACTTCAACACTTGTTCCTTGTTGTCACTGATAGGCTGGTAACAGCAAGCACTGTTTGATAAGATGATTGCAGACATGGTGCCCTAACTCAGGATGTGGTTATGACTATCTGAAAAAACTCATACATCTAGGCACTTGTCTTCATAGTTCATCGTTCTTTCCACCTGCTGATTCAGAAATGTACTGAGCACTTTCCAGGAAAGGACTCGTGAGATGTTCAGCCCAATTTAAGATCAGATCTTTAAAAGAAACTTTGTCCCCCTGTTTATTATAAAAAAGACTATCAGCACTACCAGTTCTGCAGTGATGGCTTGTATTAAGATTTCATTATGTTACAGAAGTGTGGACCTAGTTCCCTGGTGCAAACAATGATGTCAGTTCATGGCTGATGAGTGTTTTAATCACCTTTATCTTTAGACCCACCCAGTAATTAAGACTCAGAAAGGGACTGTACGAATGTGTTTGCATGCAAAAGATGATGCTCTGCATGGAGTAACTGATTATATTAGCAGCTTCAGTTCTGGCTGAGCAGTTCCTTAGTCCTGCCAAAACTTGGGAGTCATTCCAGCTAAGAAAGATATGATTTCTTTGTATCTTTTCCAACTGCTGTTGGAGATTCACTTCAGCCAGAGTCCTAACCAGCGCAAACCCAGATAAAGCACTGGGAACATACAGACATACAGAAGACTCAAACTGAAGGGAGTCTAACTTCCCAGCATCCTGGAAGACAGCTGCAAGATCTTTATTAGCCATGATGATACATGAGATAGAAGGAAGGATGACTAACAAGCCTTTCACTTGAAATTGTGGCCGAGTGTCTCATAACCAGTAACACTCAACTGCCTCTGGGCAAAACGCTCCATCAGTCCCGAAGAGCAGACAGTGCAGTGAATGAGTAAACTGAAGCTGGGACCCAGTGATTTCTCAAAGGACTTGCCATTTCTACTTTCCACCCCTGGTGCTTTGAGCTGTAGTATGTGGCTAGCAATGCCCTTGCTCCAGAATCATTATTGGCTCGACAGCATCTAACATAACTCACCCATTACACATTGTCTAGGGTTCGGCTGTCATGGCTATAAACAGTGAAATAAGGCAAGATAAGAGATTACCCAGATTACTGGCAGCAGTAGAAGCTGTAGAGCAACCTTGGCAAGGCTGTTTTTGCTATCTGGCAGAAAGCTGAGTAGAGAAGAAAACAAGGCTCTGCCCATACTGGGGGCACAGTCCTTGGCATCCTGCGAGGAGAACTTGACGCAGGCTGCCATCACCCGGGATTACGACAAGCCACCCTTTCAGCTCAGAAAGGCTCTGTACAAGCTTAGGGCATCTCCCCATGCACAATGTTTGCCAGTGGCATGGCCCCGCTAAAGGTTCAGACACACAAGGGAGTTACTAAAGCCTTAGGAGGCACTGTACGGCATTGGGACCCTCTGTTTCATCATAAGCTTACCCTGAGCTAGCAGCAGAAAAGGTTTACGCTAACACACTCTGCAGCTGCTATTTGCAAAAAAGCTAACCCTCATTGGAAAGGGATCGGGGTCGCCTCGGAATGGAGCCCAGTGGACTCCCGGAGAGGCGGTGGATGCCCACGTTAGCTGAGCTGTGGTAACTGTTCACGTACATGCTCTTACCCCTTTGCGAGTAACAAGGAAAGCATGTTCATCTAACCCTCTTCCACTGAGGCTTAACACAATGTGTTTTACCTCATGGCTGCCGTAGGCAAAGTGCATGAATCAGTCAGCTATTGCAGCACAGCTGACAAGTAAGAACTCAACCATGTGTCTCAGCCCTCTGGGCTAACTATTGTCACAGTGTCCTTCCTCCTGCATTTGTCTCGGCTTGTTTATGACCCTGCACGATTGGGTCACATCAGATTTACTTTGTGCCTTCCCTTAGCAGGGACCAGGTTCCTGTTTCATTTTTGCTATGCAGTTTTCACTTTTCTGGGCTGCTGTGGTTTAGACTCCTCTCCCTCCATACAGGGGGGGTGGTTTCCTGAGATTGAGAAGTATTTTTTATGTTTTTACTTAAACCCCACATTGCTGAACCTTTCTATTCATATTCAGACATGTTCCTCTATTGCTCTCCATTCAAGTATAATAAAGCTCTCTTCATAAGCAAGCAAACAAAAAAATAGCCTAGTACCAAAAGCTGTTTAAAACAGATAGTTTAAAGCCTTACATAAAAAGTGAGGCTGATTTTTGCAGTCCTCATTATACTCAGTGGAGCATTTTGTCATTATAACTTTGGACTATAGCAAAAGAACCTTGCAATAAAAGGCTGCCATAAATTGACCTTTTGTTGCAAATTCTGCCATTCAAGCATAAAGCAGCAAGAAAGGCTACATAAGCTGTGTTAAAAGTAGGTCACTGTACATCCACTGTTACCACGGCTGGTCCTGGCTGTGTGTTACTAACTGGGTTTCTTGGATTGAGCAGCGATACACAGGCAGGCAAGGTGGTGAACTCGCTACACAACTTCATATGGTGTAGAAAGGCTGGAGTGGTGCCGGGGGTGTTTAAAAACCTTGTTCCTAGGTAGGGCAGGACTGCCGATGACCATCTGTAAAGCCATTTTCTGAGAAATGGGGCATCCTGGTGGCAGTGACAGTACTTTTGGAAAGAGCCTGTCTGGCACTGCCGCCCCTTAGGAAGGTCCTGGGACTGCAGAAGTGACACCAGGAGCTGGTGGGAAGCTCTGCTGGTGATACTACAGTTCTAGCTGCAGCAATACTGCAGGGTCTGCCTTGCCTGGCCTTGCTGAGCCTCTCTCTCCCATCCGGAGCTGGGACAGTGCCACCTGCCTGGGCTCCCTGACATGGCAGTAACCCTCTTCCTCCAGCCCAGAGGGGTCTTCCTTTTCCCCAGCAAAGTGCTTGCTCTGTTATGCTCTGGCCAGTACAAGGTAGAGGGAAAAAGAAGGAATCAAGAAATTACTTTCATTGGGGATCTCATCTCTTCCTGTCTTACCTTTTCAGTCCCCATTGTGGCATAAAGTTGCCCCTCCTACTGTACTGTTAGCTTACTCTCAGCTAGAGAGCAGAGGGAAAGAAAATTTTACCTCCTCCACAACTGTCTGAAATGTCATTGATACTTTGGTATTGATCCCTTGAAACATTCAAATGGTCTCAATCTCTGCAGCTCCAGGACAGTCCAAGCAAAAATAACAGAGGTGGCTTAACTCACCCTGTCCCCTTCTAGGGCTACATCCAATGGGTGATGACTGTTAGAGGATCCCTGATTTTTTTTCATCGTTGTCAACATTACTGAAGAGAAAGTTGAATCCAGGCCTCCAGGAGTCAACAGGATCTTTCTCTGTTAACTCCAGTGGAATGGTTACAGACATTACCTCAGAAAACCACCATGTTCCAGGAATATACTTAAGCTCTAAAATGCCATTCTGAATAGGAGTGAACAAAGCTCAAGGCCAAATGTTTCCTTGACTCAGACCCTAACCAGCATAATACAGATAATAAAAAATGAGTCATAGGAACTCCTCAAGAAAACAATTATAACATCCATGTTTCCCCTGACTGTCCTAGCTTATCTGACTCAGTTACACTATCTGGCCCAAAACAAGACTGGATTCAAGATCCAAGCTCCTCCTGCAGATTGACAGCAGACTCTGGCAGGTGACGGAGGGCAAGAGCACTTCCCCAGAATGGGCAATCCCAGTGCCAGTTCTGCCTTGTCCTCAGCTCAAGGGTTTCCTGTTAAATCTTTTACTCAGCAACAGGTAGAAGCCTTCATTTATTATCCTTGACATAAAATGACATGATGGACTGAAGCGAAGATATTGTTTTCCTTTGTATCTCCATTATAGACTTACACAGTAAAATAACATGCAGCCTTTGATCTTGTTCTGCTTGGTTTTTGCATCATCTTTGCAGATGATTGAAAAATAAAATGTAGGATGTGTAGATTAAAAGACATTCAAAGTAAAAGACTAGCTAGACTTTATGATTTGTGCTGAATTATTTATTGCACAAGAAATGACTTATCTGTTCTAGTAGACAATCTGTCCACCCATCCCCTTCCATGGGCTGCTGTTCAAAAGGGCTTAGACACTGTCAGAGGAGAGAAGCAATGGAAGCAAGCAAGATGCTGGTGCCTAGTCAACAGAGAAAGGAACAAAAAGTCAAAGTTGTTGGGGTTTTTTAAATTATAGCACTGGATAGATATTAAGCAGGAAGGTTCTTTTCAATATCTCTCTGTCAGTTCTGAGTGGTTCCAAATGGAAGTACGGTTCCCTATACTGAATAAACACAGGCTAGGCAGAATGGGTGGCCCAAGATCCCACAGAGCTAGAACACCACAACTTGGTGAGGGACACTGTAAAGCAACCAAGACCTGGTCTGACTTGCTTATCTGACATAGAAAGTGTTGCATTTAACCTGCACTTTCTACTAGTTTTGAAGGATTTGCACCAAAATACATTGAATACAATTCTAGGTATTATATGCTAAAAGGCCTGTGGCCTGTATTGCACAGAAGAACCAAACTTAAACATAGAGTGCTTTAAAAAAATGCTCTGCACATGAGCGTCAAAATTTTTAACTCCCCGTGAAACAAGCATCACAGAATTTCTTTTATCTCTGTAAGCCTGAGTTTCTGAAGAGTTTATGCAGTCAAATTAATCGGTGTGTTCACACATGTATATATGTATAGATGTGCCCGCCCTGCAGAATCACAGAACAGCTGAGCTTGGAAGGCATCTTTGGGATCATCTGGTCCAACCCCTGGTCAAAGCAGGGGCAATTAGAACAGCTTGCTCAGGGCTGCATCCAGTCAGGCTTTTAATTTTTCCAAGGATAGAGACTCTATAACCTCTCTGGGCATCCTGCCCCAGTGTTTGACTGCTGAACAGTAAAAAAGTTATTTACATTCATGCAGAATTTCCTTTATTTCTATGTATGCCCTTTGCCTCACTTGTGGTGTCGCTGGGCACCACCACTGAGAAGTATCTGGCCCATCTTCCCTCCTCCCCT
This sequence comes from Athene noctua, assembly GCF_965140245.1. Taxonomy (NCBI): domain Eukaryota; kingdom Metazoa; phylum Chordata; class Aves; order Strigiformes; family Strigidae; genus Athene; species Athene noctua. The sequence continues at coordinate 13,028,603 of NC_134038.1, read as the reverse complement.
CCAGTCCGGTATTTATACACAGTGATAAAGTCCCCTGCAACTTTCTCTTCTCCAGGCTGAATAATCCCAGTTCTCTCGGCCTCTGCTGGTATGACCCTTGATCACCTTTGTGGCCTTTTGCTGGGATCATTTGTGGCATGTGCACCCTCCTGATGAAAGTAGGGCTTCTTGGCTGCTGAAATGTAGTGGCCATTGATCTCCTTTTTCTGTGGCCTTGTTCTCAGGGCTTTACGGTAGTCGGGACTCTTGGCCAATGGAGGCTGATACTGACCACAGATCAGATTCAGCTTGGGTATAAATGGAGTCCCCTGGGGGGGGGGTGTGTGCATTTTGAGCTAGTCCACCCCCTGGAGCAGCACACTGCAGTCAAAGACGCTCCCATTGGGTCAGGACGCTGCCCAAGGAAACTCCTTAAGGTTCCTATGAGTAAGGATGCTCCCCTAAGAAGTTCCTCGAGGTTGAGAACCCTCATTTTTTTAAGTGAGTGACACAGCATTTTGTCTTTAAACCCCAGGAAGTTTGCGGTGATAGTTTTTCACTCCTATTACGGACATTCAAATCTGCCATTGTATGTTTGCAGAGTGCTAGCTGGTTGCATTGGAAATAAATTATTTTTAGTTGTTGTTAGCTTATTTGAGAGCTGCCATAAGATTGTTCCAGTACATCTATGTCTCTCTTGTACTGGGGAGCCCAACACTGGACAGAGCACTCCAGATCTGTCTCAGAAGGATCACCTCCCTCAGCCTGATGGCAATGCTTTGCCTAATGCAGCCAAGGAGGCTGTTGGCCACCTTTGCCACAGGGCACATTGCTGGCGTGTCACTCCTCCCAGTTTTTTATCATCTGTGAACATGCTGAAGGTGCATTTGGCCCCATTATTCAGGTCACTAATGTGGAGATTAAACAGTACTGGCCCCAGTATCAACCCCTCGGGGTACCTCAATGGTGACTGGCTTCCAGCTGGACTTTGAGCTGCTGATCACAACCCCCTGAGCCCAGCAGTTCAACCAGTTTTCAATCCACCTCACTGTCCATTTATCTAGTCTGTACTTCAACATATTGTTTTGGAGATGTTATGGGAGACAATGTTGAGACCTTTGCTAAACTCAAGATAAACAACATCCACTGCTCTCCCCTCACCCACTGAGTCAGCCATCTCACTGTAGAAAGCTTTTGGGTTGGTCAAGCATGATATGACTTCTGTAAATTCATGCTGACTGCTCCTAATTTCTTGGGATTATTTGCTGTATCACTTTCCCAGGGATCATGGTAAGGCTGACCAGCCTATAGTTCCTTAGATTCTCCTTCCTGCCTGTCTTGAAGAAGACTGGAGTAACACTTTCTATCAGGCCTCAGGAATTTACCCCAGTTACCACAATATTTCAAAGACAATTGAGAGTGGCCTCACAGTGACACTGGCCAGCTCCCTCAGCACTCATGGGTGAATCCCATCAGGTTCTATGGACTTGTATATGTCTAGTCTGGCTAAACATTCCTTAACTTAATCCTCATCCATCAAGGGCAAGTCTTCCTTGTTCCAGACTTTCCCACTGGTTTCAGTCACCTGTGATTCCTGTAGGCAAATTTTACCAGTAAAAAACAAGGGAAAGAAGATACTGAGTACTTTGACCTTTTCCATGTCCTTTGTCACTAGTTTCCCTGCCCCATTCTCATCTCATCATCTCACTGCTGACTACTTCTTCCTTTTTGGTGCCAGGTAGAGCAGAGCACTTCCTTTTGCTGGCTCCTCCATCACCTGTGTCAGGAGGTGGCTTATCATCAGTGCACTCCAGAAACAGCCTTGCTTACTTGTGCCCTGCTGTGTTGCCCTTCCAGCAGATATCAGGGTGGTTCAAGAACCAGAATCTGCAAACATGAGGCTTCTTCTAGTTGTTCACTTCTTCCCAAACAGGTGATCTGTACCAGACAACCACCACAGTTGTTCACATTGGCCTGACCTTTAATCCTGACCCATAAACTCTCAGCTGGCTCATCACGTCTCCCTAGGCAGAGCTACACTGATCTTTCACATGAAGCTCTCAGTGTGAGAGCTTCAATCTTCTAGTTGATTTCAGAGAAATAACTGTCATCTCAAGCATGTGAAGTTCCCACTACATTTTTCATGGAAACTTGTCTCCATAGGTGAGGGGAGGCATGGATGGACAGACAAACAACAAGACAATGGGATGCAGGAGCTACTCAACCCTTCTTAGACACTGGAAATCCAGTTATAGGACCCAAATAAATGGGGACCCAAATAAAGGGGAAAATCAGACTACATTATTTCTACTGTGTACAAAGCAGTTCTGTATTTTCCATAGAAGCATTGTGAGGCTTTGGACCTCCTAAGATAGAAAAAAATCTGAATGTTATTCTCGGAAGAAAGGAACAGCTACATCATAGGACATCCCAAGGGAACTGAAGAAAAAAGGTGAGATGTTCCTTACACAGCAGGAGTCCAGATCACAAAGTTGTTATATAGTCCTATCATTGCCTGTACTTTCCGCAGGAATTTTAACTGAGCTACAGCCCCTTAAAAATACTGTATGGATTTAAGGATTTTGTACCATCATAGAAAACATGAAATATCATTCAGAGAAAACATGAAATATCACTCATTGAGTCATACACATTGGGGGTCCCATTTCTAGGTATCTCATGAGCACTAGAAGATCCCACCAATGTCAGACATTTTTATAGTTTTGGTACCACATAAGTTACTAACACTTATTCATTCTTTAATGAAGGCCAGTGACACACTTATACCAAGCTTATAGAGAAGAATGAAATAAAAATCTCTAAGACTCCAAATGTAAAGATACAGCTCCCACTTGCTGTTTCAGCGCCCCTCATCTCTCAGATTTACACAGGAGGGAGAGGGAATGAATCCAGTCACCAGATGAAGTTACAAACTGCCCTTCAAATCTTGAAGAATTATTCTGATGACTTTTGTTGACAATATCTTTATTAGTTTCCTGGTGTAAACATCCATATATTTTCTGAAAAAAAAAAAAAAACAACCAAAAAACCCAACCTGGATTTAAATCAGAATTCTCACAGCTTCTTTGCAAATACAAACTTCTTGGAATTGTTTTAAAGCTTATCACTCTTTGTCTGCTTTCTAAACAAGCAGGAATGAGGAACAAAAACATCAGTTGTTACCTCAGGCAGGTATCTCCTTCAACAGGGCTACTCTAGTGCCAAAGTCCAACCTTGATTCGGGGTTACTGCAGGTTGGACATGGAAGAAGCCCTCAGCACCAGTGTCCTGCTGAGCAGATCTTGGTGCTGCTCCCAGCCCAGCGAGAGAAGCCCTCACCCCAGGGAACAATGGCACAGCTGGCCCTGTGCTAAGGAATTAGAAGCTTCTCTTTTGAAAGGGTTCTTTGTTTCCGTAAATAATGGGTAAAATTCTTAAAAGTGCAAATCTGCTTCCTGAAAATGACAGGAAGCCCTTGAGCTTAAGTCTTCAACACAGCTGCAGATGAATTACCTGATCACGGGGATCCATAGGATCCAACATGCCCAAATACATTTGAGAATCTGGGCCAACAGATTGAGTTTCACCAAAGAAATGGAAGAAGGACTCCAAAGTGCTATTTTTTCAGAGTACTTAGCTGTCCTAATATGGCACTGTGAAACACATCCGTAGGACCAAAGCACCTCTTGTAATTATACATCCGAGAATTTTTCTTTGTGTCTGGTCTTTGCTGGTTTTGAAAAGTTTACCCCAAATCCATAGCGACTCACCTCCCTGTTCAAAAGCCCAACCATTCTTGACAAAGATCTGCTGTCAGTTACGCCCTGCAAATCATCTTGATACCAACATACGTGGTGGCTAGATGCGTGCATCAGGCCAGAACAGCACTTTGCAAGGAATTTGTATGAAGTAATGTTGCAGAGTCCTGCATAACTGTGTGGTCTCTCCCCTCTCCATTACAATGCATTCCAGGCAGAAATAAGAGAGTGTCAGATGGAAGCTGAAAAACAGCCTTCTAGGCTCTTGTAAATCTGTCTTGTAAATGTAAATTGTTGTCCCAAAGGGCTTTTATATTACCTGCAAGGGGACCATGCCAGGGTCAGTGTCAGGAGATTTCTGTCACCACAAACGGTCCTTCTTAGAAGATCTTCTGCAGCTCTCAATCATTTGTGATTAATTATTGCCACCACAGTCAAAGGACATCTTAAGCACAGATGTCCTTTCTTACTGCCAACATTCAGGATGTTGGTTTATCATGTGTTTCTATAAACCTGGTTTAGAGAAAGGCTTTCTCTCACATACAAATATTTTAAGTATTTAACTTTTCTCCAGCAGAATATTGCATTTTGTCCTCCAAAGAGTTCTTCCTAGATGAAACCCTAGAGACATCCAAAAGCAGTGAATATAAGAACAGAAGTTTTTTACTTAGTTATAAATACAAATGACAGGTAATATTTAAAAAAACCCAAACCAAACCAAACCAAAAAACCAGGAAGAAACCCATGGAGCTGTTATTTTCATTCACTTGCATCTGCCCATGCTGCTTTGATATGAAAATGTCAAGACTGTAGAATTAAATTCAAAAGTGATATAAAAGAAATTGCATCTAAGTTGAACAATTTGTAGTAGAGTTGAAGCTGACCTAGCCTTTGTGTGGTTTTTTACTAAATCAGAGTTATTATTTTTCTTGCTGCTGTGTCCGTGGGCCAGCAGAAGCCCACGGCAGCTGCATGTGATCCTTCCACAGTGACGCGTGCTGGAGACCATTCCGCGGGAATGCCTTATGTTAGCATTACTGTAAATGACATGATGTGCTAGTACAGATGTCAGGTGAGAATTTCACAGTTACAATAAAAATCAGTACAAAGCCTGTAGCTGGCCAGCATACCAGGAAACCTCTGCAGATTTATGCAATCCTGTTTGTTCCAGTTATGTCAATCAAAATTGCCCTGGCTCAGGAAACATAAAGCAACTACAAACAATTATTTTCAAATAACAGAACTCCTAAAATGTAATTGAAGAAACTCTGAACTCTGCTTTATTCCCATATAAAAAAACATTCCATGCATATCAAGGATTCGTCAGAATTCCCCTCCCTCTGTCTTGCCTTCTTGTAAAATTTACTTTTAATAACTGTCAGCTTCCTGAACCACAAAGTTCTCTCTTCTGTTTTGCTGTTATTCACCAGGGCAAAATAAAATGCTAAGGCAAGAAAAGAACCCAGGTGTGTTTACCCTGGGTCAGGGCAAAAGGAATTTGCCCTCCATCAGGGGTGGAAACACAAGCAAGGGGCTAATAGGTTGTTTCCAGCTTTTGCCTGCTGATGTGGGAGGTCTCCTAGAGGGGCTTGCTAAAGGACACCAGCCAAAACTGCACCTCCACCTGCACCTCCAACTCCTACATGCTGCCCACTGAGATGGTTTATACTGGAGGGAATGTGATCATCCTCTTCCTGCTGTAGGAAGTTCCAAACCTGCAAAGAGCAGAGGGGCAGCAGACGTCTTACACACTGCCATTTCCACCCCAAGAAACCATCCCACTTCCCTCACAATCCAAAACCTTATTACAATCAGGGAGTAAGTGCCAGGAAGAGGTTTCAGTGCCTTTCATCACACCAGTGTCTCCAAACTGGAAACTTGGAAATAACACAATCCAGTGCAGATGTGAGAGTGCAGCTCCCTCTTACTGCAGTGCTCTTCTGATACTGCCAGAAGCCCCTCCTGTGCCAAAATGGCAATACCCTTATGGAAGAATATGATGGCACTGCACAGAGGTGATGGGCCAGGTTCTAAGAAGCATTGAGCTCATTGCAAAGGTAGATAGATCTTGGGAGAGATTTTTCAATTGTTTAAATCCCAGCACTTTCCATGGCAATTGTGTTAGCCAGCTTTCAAAAACCCCACTAAGCACCACTCCTTCATACCCTGGCTTTTAGCTAGCAATGGACAGTGACTATAAAGCCACACTTTCTGTGTGTGTGTTGGAAGAGGGCTGAGGCAATTACTTTGCTGAGAAAGGACAGGAAGAAATGAAGTTTAAGTAACTGAAGCAAAAAGAACTATACTTTGAACCTACCATGTAGAATTCTATGTAAACCATAGAAAAATACTGAGAATATAGTGGTTCAGCCAACCAGCATTTTTTTCTGCTATACGTTTAGACTTTGCTATAAAACACCCAAAAGAATTATCTCCCAGACCCAGCTCTCTATTTCTTCAACACTCACAGAGTATGTCAGTGCAGTAACAAGCTGCAGTAACATCATCCAGTTGCAGGATGATGAGAAGATACATCTTTGGTACATACATAGCGTCATATTGACCTGCAGTATTGACTACAGATCCACATCCCATTATGCCAGGAGCTGCACAAAGAGTAGAAAGGAGTGGAGAGCAACCAGGGAAGGCCCTTGCAAGAGCAGGGAGGGAAACAGTGCTTTTACAATCGCTTTGCAGTTAGATAGGAGGGATCTCTTTCCAGTCCCGGGAGGAGAGAAAAAAAAAAAGCAGTTGTGAGACCTGCTTCGCGTCGGCTCTCCACAATACTGGCTACCCTGTAGTAATTGTCCCTCTCTAAAGGGAGATTTTCCGAGGTAAGAACATTTCCATAAGCCAGGGTAAGCACATAAACACCTGCCATGCATGCAAATCAGATGGCATCCTCGGGCTTTAAATGTGTGACCAGTTAGAGCATTCATGCTAATTCCTGGTTACAAACATGATCTTAAATTTTAAAACACATGAGAAAGAGCTGTTTTCCAAAGTAAATTCAGCAGTTGGGCTTCAACTACAAACATGGTCCAATAGTTTATTATACCACTTTCAGGCTCATTGCTTGACCTATGTGTAGACCATATAGAAGCTTATTTGAAACTGTCTCAGCATAAATGCTGGCAGTTCTGAGCACATTTTTAACAGTTTCCTCTACCAGAAGATGTTTTTACATGTTAAGGATATTCTTGCAAATTGATTTGTTTGTAAGGAACGCCCACATAAAATTTTCTGCACATATTGCAGAGTACTACAAAACCAAAGGCCAGCATCGTGTCAAACCAAACACCTGAAAAATGGTGTTCTCAGTGTATACATGGAGATAGTAAAGACACTCTTCAAGAAAGTAGGAGCTCTGGGCTCTTACTCTCTTAGGTTGTCATTAGGCTAAAGGAGAGAATCTTCCTCCTCTTCTCCAAATCGCACTGCTGCCCAGGTACATCAGACGTAGATTTAAGTGTATTTGACTTCCTATCAATACTTCTGGGCATTAACAGGACCACTGACCTGGGCTCCCAGGCAACTTAATGCCTCCGTTTTCAACCATCAATTGATTTTAAGGTTTACTTAACTTTTGAGGGCACATGAACAGCCTGAATAAAGACTCAAATTAAGTGTCTCAAGTCATGACTAGGTGGAATTTAAGTCTAGTGTAGTTCTATATATTTAATAGGAACAGCTCAAATGTTGCTTGTTAAATGCTTGTAATCAATTTTTCACAAACATCAAGGAACTGGTAGAAAATATTTAATAAAAAAGTAAAAAACCCTCCAAAAAGTAAAGTGCAGAAAAATGTAATCTACTCATGAACAACTTACAAGTAATAAAGTTACTCTGTAAAAAATGAGTCGGGAGCCATAGCTTGAATTATGCCACAGATGGCCTCAAATACTCAATTTGTTTCCCAGCTAGAGCTAAATGCTCCCTGGTCCTTTAATACCAGAAGACAAGGGGGTGCTCTGTAGACAGAAGTGAGCTGTACCGTCATGAAAAATTATAGCCTGAAGGGGCAAGCAGAGTAATTCAAAGGTTTCTTTTTTTTTTTTTTTTTTTTTTTTTTCTGTCTGTCTGCAGGCTAGTGGGCTCAAAGGAACATGCAGCAGCCACCGAACTGGAGCCACACAACTTCCCCCCCTGAAAACCAGGATGCAGAGGGCTTCTGCCTTCTGGAGAAGATCCAGGCACATCTTCCTGCTTCTCCCATGTCACTGGGAAGTCCCATGCAATGCTTTTTCCCTGTCCCCTTTGTGAGGCAGGAAAGCCCAGAAGAAACCCAAGTCTCAGCCTCCTGACTATAAAATATGGACTGAGGCAAGAGCATGCCTGAGTAGGTGTATGCGTGACAGGAGAAGGCAGGGGAGGAGAGGACTGGGACAAAGGCAAGGTGAGTAGGCTGGCAGCAGCAAGACTGGGCAGGCCCAGCTGCAGCAAGAGCATGAAGTTCAAACAGGGTGATGCACAGTGAGTGCAGGTTCTGGCCTCCCATGCACACTGCGTGGTGGCACCAGGGAAGAGTAAGGCCTCCTGAGATACAGCAGAGAGAGAAAAGCCAAGTCAGGCACGTGGCCTGGGAGCAAATACCTTCTAAAGGTTAGTGCTTTGATGTGAGGAGGGTGATCTGGCAATGGTGGTGGTTGATGGGGAGCAAAGAGGAATCAAAATATTTTTTTATACCTTGATATAAAAGTATCAGCAGTTTACTATAGACCATGTCTCAGATTCCTCTTTTCAGGTGTTACCATTTATAGACATTTTAAAAAGCCAGCCTTAAGTTCCATCACATTATCTATTAGGCTATAAGGGAGCACAGAAAGAGGGGGGTCTCTCACTTCTCTGCCTGCAAAAGCCTCATCTGTGGTCAGAAGTATCAACTCAAATTGTCTACATGATCACCGACTCTCCAAACAACATTTCTCCTTCCAGAAAAAAGAGTTACGTAATCAAATGGCAAACCCCCTAAATCCATTAGGGCAAGCTTTTCTGGGGGTGCCTTGGCCATCAGAAGCTGTTTTGCTAAATTAGACATCAAAAGGAGAGAGAAACCTGCATAACTAAAACTGTCCAAGCAATAGTAACCTGGTCATCTCTTTCCCTGCCTCACACCTGTGCTGGCCTGCAGCAGCACACCACTGCCCACCCCCTGCACTGTACGCATGTGCCCGCCCGCAGCGTTACACTTCCAGTTCTCAAGCAGTAAGGCCACAGGTGGGTCTTTCTCGTTTCATACCCTGTGCAACAAGGCAACTGCTGGCCCACCCTGGTTTTCCTCTTTATTTCCTGCATTTTCAGCAGTTTGTAGAGTTAAAATATACTCAATTGCTTAACTGGGGCCATCATCAGGATCACAATCAAGATTTTAAAAATATGATTTTGTGGCTTTCTGAACAAAGTGCCTTTAGGTATCTTGAGATAACACACTCATTGTCAGCTCTGTGTCAGCAACAGTTTTGTCTCACCATCTCCACATTTTTTTTTTGTTTTAATATGAAATGCATTCAAACAGAACGCAAATCTTTCCAAAGCTAACAAGGAAAGGATTTCTCCCTCTGATTGAGGTGGAGTTAGCAAGGTTGTGATGAAGCACTGCATGCTGAGACCTGTACGATGCCGGCAATGAACACATAGTAAGATGAGAGGAGTCACTGTAAAACTCTGGGCAAAGGGGTTGGGCCCATCTCTCTACAGCCTGATGTATACCTCATTATTTCAACACCAGACAAACAACAACACCAGATTGTTTACAAGAGTGTGGAGGTACATCCTGACAGTATTTTGTTTCTTCTGTAGTTAGTGATGACAGAACAGGTGATTATGAAAAGCAATTGAAATATTTCTTCCCAGATTGGATGATTCATAACTCCTTGTTGATGCCATTGTCTCCAAACCAAAGGTTGTTGAGGATGGTGAGAGGAGGAAGGAAGAAAAGAGAAGGCACAAAGAAGTAACACGGTGCACTTGCAGCAATCTCTCTGTCATCCTGAGCCACCCCTACATGCAATCCTTGAGTTGCACATACAGATGAGTACAGAGTCCAACACAGAGGTAGGAACAGAAGTAAAATGTTAAAAAAAGTACAAGAAAAATGCCTACATGGAAGGCAGAAGATTAAGTGCAAGTAACAGTCTAGACACTGGGTCATGCACTTATCTCTCACATTAAACCATCACTTGGTATACCCCAAAAGTGAATAAGCCTGAGTAAAGCTCAGAAAAGTTTTTGTCAGAGCACAGCGACCAAGAAAGACGTAGGTTAACATGTTCTACATCCTCACCTGCCTTAGTCAGAATAACTAGAACAAAGCCAGTGCAGCTGTGCCAGTTTAAACCAGCTTAAGCTATGACCTGTTTAAACATTTTTGGACAGAGTCCACTGATAGAGTCTAGACATTGTTATTCAGAAATAACTTGATCTTCACCTTTTTCTTTTGTACAGAAAGGAAGAGGAAATGTATGTCACAAAGCAACATTTCATGCAGAACAGAAGGGAAAGACAGGATGGTAACCCAATTAAAGGCAGATCAGAAATCTCTCAAAGCTGTGTATAAAGAAATATAAACTATCTTCATCCTCCAGTGACTGAATGAAAAGAGATTGCATGAAGCAAGGAATCAGGTGATCTGCCTTGCAAAATCTTCTTCGCCTCAGAGAACAGAATTCAAGAGCCCATTTCATCAGCCTTGTCCCCTCGGTCACTGCTGCAATCTCCTGCTTTTATCTTCCTCAGTTCCTGGTCTGGCAGACCCAGCACCCAAGAAAACAAGTCTTGCTACTGTCTGCTATCTCATGTTTGCAACGAAAAATCTAAGGAGCTTGCAAGGTCTTCTGTGTTTAGGGGCTGTGTCAACCCAGCACTAGGGTTTTTTGCCCCTAGTTGTTTGCTGAAGCAACTAGTTGCTTGTCTGAAGCAAAATACCTTCTCTAATTCTAGTAGTTTGTATCTTTCTGGTCTTCATTGCCTCTAGGCCTCCTGGTCATAAAGTTTTATTTTTAGCTTACTTCTCTTTATGTAACTTCCATGGAAGAATTCAGCACGTTCCTTCCACACGGATATCTGCACTAAGAGCAGGGACATGAGGGATTCTTTGAAAGGAACATCTGTGAAGTCTTTGTGCTACAGCTTCCCGAAGGCCCTGACATTCTGTCTCTTCCTTTGCTTCTACATCAGCTTCTTGTCTCTTCATATGCAGCTTTTAAGTGTATTTTTAGATAGTTGAACAATTCAAACAGTTTGCCTGGAGCCAGCATTTAAACTTAGACCTATATTTTCAGAAAAAGAGATTTAAAGTTAGAATGGTTATTTAGAAGTTTCAAAAAGGTCATTCTCCTGCTGACATTTTTACATATCTTATTTTTGTAGGAGCTTATATTTCAGACGAAAAATTTGTGTGTTATAAAGAAACATATCATCTGTTTCAAGAGAAGGAAAAAGAGGTCACTAAATTCTATCAAAAAATGGCAGACTTCTTTTTTATTTACCTATACTTCTCAGGCTAAGCTCAGTGGGACTGATTTAGTACAACTCAGACTACAGTCTGATGAGATGCTAACGTCTGTGTTTGAGGTCCTAGTACTCCATCTCAAACATCATGCACACATCATGACAAGCACTGGTTCAATAAAAACCCCTCAGTTTGCTAGTTCTTTTTTATCAGAAGCATTTTTGTACATTGGTGTGCCTGGGGTAACCAGTATGCTGCACTGCATGCTGTCTGTTCTCCTGTAGCTGGCCAAAACCAGCATAAACCTCTTCTTGGGAGCCTTTGTGAGTTGAACAAAAGCACAGTCGTAGTCCACACAGTAATCTCATCCAACAGAGCACAGGTTCTACTTGCAAGTGGGGAACCACAGCCTTAGAAGATACACAGAGATGAAACCCAAATTATCTCAGCAGCTATCAGAATGGCTACAATGGTTGAATATTCAGGAGTAAAAATGTTAAAACAGAGTCCCTCATCTCACAGGTGTGTCCCATCTCAGATTGCAGGACTCATTGGAAGACAGCAATCGAGCTTGACACACAGATGAGTTCTCCTTTACGAGAACTCTAGCTATCTCTACTATAGCCTGTCTTCCAGTTCCTGGGAATCCAAACTTCCGACCTCACTGGCGTTCTGTTGAGAAATTGTCTCCATCAGTCATATGAAGATACTACAGAGAGATGGAGGGTGGGGAACTCCAACAGATTTTGCCTGAAGAAGAAAACAGTGGTTCCAAGGACCTAACTCCTTCCTTGCTGAACAAACCCGCCTTAAGGTACCCACCTGGCCTTTGAATAATCTGATGATACCAACCTCAGAAGCTGAAGACTTGCTTCCCCCCACAGATGAGAGCTATGATCAGCAACGTTTGTGCTGGCCCTAGACACCATGACATTATGGGAATGAAAAGGAACTGCTGGAAAGCAATGCGTGGCTCAAGGGTCGTAACACAGTTGCTGCTATCTTAGCCATATCTGCTTACCCTTGGGACTGCTGCTGTTACCGCCTGCCTGCCTGCTCTCCCCTATTGCTGCTGTTTCATCAAGGCTCAGACTACAACACCAAATAAACCCAAACATTGCGGTTCCTTACTTTCTGCCAGCACCACTCCTGGTCTGACTCATCCACCAGACACCTCTTCACTTTATACTTGCTATTTCTGCTGGTGCTTTATGTCTGTCTCATGTCTCCCATAAAAATAATACCAGCTGCCATCAAAACATCGGGATCTTCAAAGACTGACACAGCTGCACTCCTGATACTGGGATACCTCCCTTCCCCACATTGCTAGCAGCATACCTTGTCCTGCCAATTACTTTGGACATATCCTGTGATGTTGAATGAGAGAAGACTGAGCAGAGGAAGACCAGAACACCAGTGGGGTGACTTGAACTTGACGGTCAAGGAAAATAATATTTAGGTGACTAGGACAGCAGATGGAAGGGTTCAGACAGAATGGGATTATGCAAAGAAAAGCAGTTGTGATGGGCAGTTGTAGGACAATTTACCACTTTTCAGTTCATCTTCAGGTTTTCTCTGCAGCAATATGTTCATATCTATAGCACATGTAAAACAATCCAACGAAACTTAGTCTTCTCATGGCCTCAAAATAGAAATCCAAAACACCTGGATATCTTTGTTATTTGCTTCAGCTGCGCCTTAGTAAAATAAGGTATTATACTCATCTCCAGAAAGGTATGAAAATGAATTAAATAACATTCATGGTAGTTCTGAGAACCACAGAAGAGCCCATTAGAAAATTAACATTTGTGACTTTGGAGTAGTGTTAAACAGAACCCACTGGAACATGGTCCGGAACTGCACAGTGAAACTGTTAAAGCAGATCATTCAGCAGACATCATCCCTATTTTGCACTGAACAAAGCATCATATGGAAAATACAGCACGTAATAATAATCTGTATCATATCACATAGAAAGGGTATAAACTAAGGTAACATGTCAAATGTTAATTCTAATGCTTACCTTCAGAGTTACTGCATTTGTAACTCAATTTTCTTTTAATACAACTTCTTGGATGAAATATTAGTATATGCTAGCAAAAAAGAAATTCAAACCAGACAGCTGGATGTAATTTTTTCCCCTCTAAGGAATGTCATGTTTGGAATGGCCCAGTGGGCAAAGGCGAATACATAATGGTTATTCAGAAAGCAATTAGATTCTGACCGCAGGGAAATGTTTTCTGAATGGATTGAGCTTTAATAGAATAGACCCAATAGTCTTTTTTGTTCCTCTATTTCTTATATAAGAAATCTTTTTCCCTAGAATTAAGATCTGGGTTAATGATGAACACATAATTATATTCTTCACAATGAACTCATCTTCATAGTTACAACAGCTGCATTCTAAGATAGATATAAATAAAAAAAGTGGCTAAAGATATTTTGAGGTAAATGACTTTATACATGCCCTTAACTACAAGCAGTTATGCTAATGAATTTTTAGCCTTTTCATTTACAGACACATGGAATCACAGGAGCAGTCAGTGTTTTGGGTTGATACAAACAACAAAAGCAAGTAGTAACCTAAGCCAAAATTAAAAGGAATTTATTTGCCTTTGAGCAAATTCTTATGATTTAGAAATCTCACATCTTCTTGTGCTGTTTCTTTTAGCTCTAAGACATGAGAAGACATACTGTATTTAGAGCTAATAAATAACAGGTCTAATTCTGTTCTCAACAACATGGGCAAATCTCAAAGCAAAGGCAAGAGGGTTCAGGTAGGTTATGTAAGCAGCACTGCTACCAGATCTCATCAAAGGCTAATCAGCAGCAGAAAAAAATAAAGCTGCTATAAATCAGTATTTGATAATATAAGTTAAGTCTTCATAATATCTAATCTTATACATCTGTACTGACAAACTGTAAATATCTACATTACCTGAATAACCAGCAAGATGCAAGATTATGTAGTAACAAAACACAGACAGTATAGATACTGAAGGAGGGTGCAGGGAAAGGAATTTAAAAGTTTTTTCTTTGTTCTTTCTTATAGACATTCTCATAATAAGGACAGCTGAAAATTTGCCCCAACCTAAAAGGCACAAGGCAATACAGAAGAGATATAGCTTTGCTGAGTAGTTACAGAGCAAAACATTCTCGTCCAGGTAGTGAAGTCTCATCAGAACAGCTATACTTTTTTTCTTCATAAATTACTATAACTGTTTTTGCACTATTCCCAGTAACACTCAGATGCTCTATGAAAACAGCACATTACTGCACCAGCTCTAAAAGCCCTGGTACCTTACAGACTCATTCTTTTTTTAGAGGGTTTGTCAGTTCTCAGTTGTGGCAATTATGTACACCAGAGTTGCTTGACGCAGGTTTGAATATACCAGCTGTCGCTGGTCTTCAGACAGAATCAATTCCAAGTGTCTCTAATTAGCCAGTGAGATCAGGTGCTCTCATAAAAGATTGCAGCGTTGGCTCAGCTTCTTGGTGTATCAAAGCCAGTCTTTTGTGTTTGGGAGTGATCAACAGCTGAGGTGTGAGTGAAAATGCCTGAGATTACATCATCTCCTTTTTTGATACCAGGTATAACATAAGGTGGATAAACCTCTTTTCCTTCCCTTTTTATTATATTATTTCTTCTTTGTAAATGGGGGAGGTGAGGGGGAAGCCTTTGTCATTAAATACATTTCTATGTCTGAGCAGCAAGAATACCCGTACAACTATAGTACCACTCGATTTTGATATCTGTGATGATTTAGAGGAAAAAAAGACTTTCTTCATTTGGTAGCACTTATCTATAAGAGTATTAACCATGAGGTGAACCAGATGCAGTTATTAAGTAGAAGAAGGGAGTTTTGTGTTATTAGTAACATGCAAATACTGGACGAATTCTAATAATGAAGGTTGTTCATAGGAATGATAAAACATCTGCTTGCATAGACACCAAAGTTAAAACACATGAATGATATCATGAGTCGTCAAATAAGATCTTGCTCTTATGAAGTGTTTTTCACTGGTAAGCTCAGATCATAAAGCACACTTAAATGGAAATCAGTACTATAGGGAAACAATTAGGAAGTTGGTAGATGGAGAAGTGAAGGACATAGTCTGCCAGTCAAGAGGTCACTGGGAGCAGTAGGAAGAAATTCCTTGTCTCTCAATTCCCTGATCAGTTTTCTGTCCATTGTACTACCCCAGACAACTGTCATTTAATGTTGTTTTTTTAAGATACAACATTACAGGAATGAGTGCAAAAAGACCAAGAGAAAAATAAGCCTTGTAGACCATCTTTCAAAATTATTATAATACTATAACAGAATTTTGTCTGCTGAAACCCAACAGCCTCCACATCACCAGCTGGACTTCCAGGAATGCATGGGTGAACAATGTTTTATGTTCAACTAACAAGTGAACGAAAATGTATACTGTAAATGTATTTAAAGCCACTCTTCAGCATGTAACCACCTTCAGACAGAATTGTCAGGATTATGTTCTGGTATTTTTCAGACGTGTATATTTTCTTCTTCTATAAAAGTAATTTTTAAGACATGCTGGAAGAACATGGCAACTGTATTTTCATTTATTTTATGGCTCTGTGTGAAACTGAATTTAATGGCTTACTGCTGCTTCTTCCATCCTCTATTGGAAATTATTTAATCAGAAGCTGATGGTTTTGTGGATGAAAATGTTAAAAAGCCCATAGAAATGCATTCAGTATCCTGCCTTTTGCAGGCAGGCCACAAAAAAAAAAAAAAAAATCAGTTGTGAAGATGTGAGGGCAACTGATCTAGAATTGGAAAGATTGAGCTTCTACAATATTTTTGACATATACAGTATCTGTGTATTACAGATGTTGAAGTTTACCTGGTTTATGATCTTCCCTGTCAATCCCTCTGTTTGAGCCCACTGGGTTGGATCTGTGAAGGGCCATAAATGCCTGAAGTTAGACTTAGGTGGTGTTTGGGTACTAACTTCAAAATATGCAAACCTCAAAAATTTCACTTAGCACTACAGACATGAAGTCTGTAGATATCTAAACTTTCACTCACAAATCTTCCCAGCAACTTAAAGTTCTGCTTCTGGACCTGCTCAGAAACACCAGTCAAGCTCTACAGCCAGGTCATCTCCCTACGTCGCCTGAAGGTCCTGATCCAGTTGCTGTGCTCACTTAATGAACACCTGTAACATCCTTTTCCTCCTATGACAACTGCCACTTTTGTTTGCAAACATGGCTAGCAGAAACATTCCAGAGCTTACACAACTTGTCTTGTAGTTTAGATGCTCTCAGGGAAGGGCAACAAGGGGTTGACAGCAGATTTGTAGAAGAAAAGAAAAATTTTCCTGTCCCCTCAAAAGTACACTGAGATATTTTCATAAAGATTATTGTTGATAAAGAATTACTTCAAGGGGTTTGTTGGTGGTTTGTTGGTTTTTTTTTTTGTTGTTTTTTTTTTTACCTTGGTTGCAAAATTACTCATTTCTTTGTTTCTTTTTAGAAAGAACAGAGCAATATTTCTATTTGAATTGGGTTTTTCTGGCCTTTCCTGGACACAATAGGGAACATCAGTGATGTTACGAAACCTGTATAGAGTGTTTCTGAAATGTTCTCCGTGGTCATCCAAGCTCCACAGAGCTTCTTATTAAACAGAGAGAATAGCAGAGAAGGCAATTTCATACCATCCGTACAATATAGCTATGCACGAAATTTTTCCTGAAAAGTGCTTTATATTGGATGCTACAGATACAGACAGATTTTGAGAGTGTTGTTTTGAGAAGTACAAGAAGCTCATAAGCCAGTGTCCTCCTTCATTCTTATTTCAATCTCAGCCTCAGTTCTTCCTTCTACCCAAGAATATGAGTCAGCAATGATGCTTAAATCATATCTGTACTGAAGACAGGGAAAAACTGCAATCACCAAGTCTATTGTCTCATGATATGTAAATGCATTAGCTGAGTAACTACGACATCACCCTTGGTGCAACTGCTTACTGTTCCTGAATCTTCTTTCTCTAATCTTCCTGATTTTTGCAAGTAGGTTCCTTGTAGATTATAAAACACCTTTCACCATTTTACATGTGGTAAAAGATTAGATTAATTTATTACAAGAATATATTGCTATGAGAGTTAGTCTTGAAATCATGGACCATCAACCAGAGGTCACAAACTAGCTATCGAATGTATTCTGTGGGCTTTATCTTCTGTGATAATTCTGGAAAATGCTTTATAGTTAATTTTAATGTACTACTAAGGACAATTTTGAGCTGCAATTTGTCATGTACCATTAATTTGCAAATCTAAACAAGACCTGATATACATTATTACTTTATAAAAGCCAAACATTTTTTAAAGCTATAGTGATATTTCTGTTCTTCATCTCTACCTGTAACCATCTGGCTGCTGAATATTTGGTTCTCAGTGCTTAGTTCTCCTCATATTTTGAATTTGTTAGTATGTAGTTACTAGGAAAAACACTACACTATAAAACATGCAATTATTATATTCATTCTTTAACTTTCTGTGTGGTATTTGATACCCACAGAGATTTTGCCAGCTCTGGGAATTGTTGAGTTGATGTTGTTTCAGCTAATGTCTTCAAAGCTGTCAGAAGCTGCACTCTTAAATCCATTATTTATACCCTTTGATAAAAGTGATCCGATTTTTAGAAACATAAAAGCCCCAATAAATTCCATAAAATCAATGAAGAGTAATTATTAGCATTCCTAATTAGATGACTGTTTCTATTTGCTATATATGCTCTCATGTGTTTGTGTCTAGTCATACGTCCTTCACCAGGACCACTTTGGTCCATCAACAGCTGATGACAATAGGAAAGCAGAACTTAAACTTGGGATTAATATTTCACAGCAGTGGCCGAAGGGACACCATAATCCAGGTCATACCAATAAAGAAGTTGCAACCAGTATCTCAGAGAGTAGATGTCTAATAGTTTAGTAATGAATGTGAGTGGATAAAACCAGCAAACTGTAACATGGCTCTAAAAAATTTTCTTTTTCTCTCAAAAAGAATTTGAGAATGTTTTAGAGCCAACCAATAGCTTTGTAAAGGCTGATAAACAAGAGTGGGAAAACTATTGTCAAAAAGGTTGCCCTTAGAGAACTGCCCAGAGGAGACAGTGGGAGAGGTGAAGACTCGTTCCAGTCACACGCTAAGAGGTGAGGTTTTCTCCTTCACTGCAGTGACTCCTTTGCCTTTCCTGCACCATGGCCTTCCTTCCTGTTATTGCAGGATACTGAGGTGAAGGCTCCAAGTGCCCTGCTGATCTCCCAACCCTGCAGGCACAGGCTCTCGGCCACTGTTGGTGTTGCAAGGAGAAGGACGGGGAGGAGGAGGAAAGCACCCTGAAGTCAGGTGGGGTAGTAACAAGAGGAAGACTCAGTCGTCTTCACCCTGTATCCAAACAGTAGTTTGCAGGAGGTACCTTCATTCTGCCTTGGAATTATGTCTCTGATTTAGCCTACCTCACCAATTTAAGCTGCCTGGATTTGTTTCCTTTGCAGCAGTAATGCAGCCTGACCAGTCTGGCTGACCTCAACCTGCAAGCCTACAGCTGAGAGCCTCATTATAGCTCATGGTGCTATACTGTACTTTTATATCAAGAGCTGAAATAACAAACTCAGTTCATGCAGGGGGCAGAGCTTTGGACTCATCTCTGCTTGAGAGGCCTGGTTATTTATTAATTATATTTAAAGTTTTATAACAGCTTAAAAGGAATGTGAGCCAGAGGCAACACATCCAGCGAAGCCTTCCTTGTGCAATGCTTCTGTATTTCTCTTGTTTTGGCACTGGTCTGTGCAGCTACAGAAACTCCAGTCTGTTCCCTGCTCTAATGACTCCATTGGTCCTGGTGATTTCTTCATCCATTAATATAGGAGTGTTCTGACACAGACCCCTAAAAGTACTACTTTTTTGTGAAATCTCAGTGCATGGGAGTCCAATGGGCAGACTAGTGCTGGGGAAGGCAGAAAAACAAATTGCCCAATCACTTTCTAAGGAAAACCTTTAAGATTCCTGCCTTGTGATACCCGCTCGGTGAGATCAGAGAAAGTGTTTTGCAAAGTCACTTCCCTTCCCCTTGAAATCCCACTCGCTATAATAAGGTACCTGTGTGGTTGGTAGGCTGCAGGATCCAAGTTTCTGATGCAGAGCCTGCTGAGATTAGAGTATTAAAGGGTAGTGTAAGTGAACGAGTTCAGGTTAGTTAAGAATTGATGTATACCGGCTTGTTGAGTTGGGAAAGGCTTTCATAAACATACGTAAGATTTGCCATGGCCTTTTACTTGGTGCAAAGGAACCATTTACTCGGTAGTAGGCACTCCTGAAGTAAAAATTCCCTGGTGTGAGTGGTTTGGACTTCAAAACACTGCATGGAGCAGGAACAGAGGAAATTGATTTTGGCTGAGCCTGTGTGGGGCATGGATAACTAAGGACCAGACTCTGCCATAGGGCTGCTTATAAAGGTACCTGATGCTAATCACATTGGTGAGCCTACTCTGGGTTTCCTCTGGCATGGCTGAAGGCATCCTGGGAGCCTGCCCCACTGCGGGGTAGCTGCTGGCTTGTTCCTGATGGCTTGTTCCTTCATCCCAAATGTTCCTGCACTGGATCCTTCAAAGCACCAGAAGATTGAGCGTCAATCTTTCATACCACCAATGTCTTTTTAAACAAACTTCACCTATATCATTTGAGAGCGAGTTCTTGTTCTGAACAGATCGTTTGAAATCTGTACTGCCTTTGTGTTCTCTCTATTTTTATATACATTCCCTCTCTCTTTTACAAAAGCCAAGACTTAATTCCAGACACATATTAGCTAATGAAAACTGCAGTTTTGTAAAGCAGATTAGTATAATTATGCCCATTTTGCAGCAGAGAGTACTGAGAAGTAAGTCAGGTGAAGGTTCAGGGTCTCTCAGCAGCATTATTGGTATGGGCTCTTGTCTGGCCATTCTTGCCTACACAGTTTGATACTTGTGGATGTTTCATGAGATGCTGGCTCCAGGAAAGGAGAGGCTGGGAGATAACATGTGCTTCACCCTGTTAGGAAGTATACAAGGAGTCCCTAGAAATCCTTTCACCTTCTGTTCTTCCCCACTGGTGAATTTACCTTTGCAGGAGTGCAAGCAGGGAAAGGCAGGCCTAAGAAACATGACATAAATTCAGTGTGTTGCAGATGAGCTGTGGGTTGTACTTTGATTTAAAAAATTTGCATACCAGTATTAGCTATATCCTAATGTATTTAAAAAGATGTTAATCAATTAAGAAGTGCTTAGAAAATGATATGCAAACTAAATAAAATAAGGCATAGGAAGGCATGGTTAAGGGAGTGGTTCCTAAGAGGTTTCTTCAGCTTGCTGTCTGTGGATCAGATGCCATCCCGATTCAGCAAGGCCTTATCAAGATAAAGCAATAAAAGATATTATCTGTGTTTCTTGATTTCTTTTAAATTAACATGCAACTTTCTGTAGTAATGTTATAGGTTTCATAAACAAACCCAGCAAAGGTAACAAATGTTTATTGGGCCTACTAACCTCAATTTCATATGATAATAAACATCCCTTGTTTTTTAGCTTCCTGTGCTGCTGACTGTGTCGTTTCTTCCCTATTCCTCTGCTCGGTTCATTAACCCTTCAGTTACCCTCTTGATTTAATTTTTCCTAGGAAAAAAACATCTTCCTGGCCCATTATGTGTCCCTTCATGTCTCTGGTCTTCGGTGCTGTACAAATGGACAAAACTGGAACACGTCCTACAGCTCTTGCTGTCTAAGCCTGTTACAAGAAAAATGGATGAACAAACTGACTGTGGTGGCAACAAGGAAATAAAAAAGATGGCCATGATCTGAGGTCTCAGACCAGTTTCAGTCTCTTCCTTCTGGCTCCCCTCTGCAGATATATATCCCCCTAGTAATATCACTGAAAGTCTACTTCCTAACCAAGGTTCAAGCCTGCACATCATCCTCATCCTCTGATCTCTCTGTTGTCTTTGACACTACTATTAAATGCTTGTCCTCTGATAACTCATCACATCGGATATCATGACTTTTCTATGCTCTTTTTCTCTCAGTCTAGCCTTCCTCTCAAGCATCTCTCCCCAAAGCTTTTCCTCCCACCTCAAAGTGTAGCCCCCTCAAAACTTCCTGGTGCCCCTTACCCTCCACCCTCTGTTCTCTGTCCTTGGGTGACCTCTTCTGCTGATGTGGATGTAATTATTACCTCTGTGCCAACTACCTTTAAAATGCTTATCTACTGCTGATCTTCCACACATTGGTTTCACATCTCACTGCCTCCGTAGTGCTACATCCTGACAGACAGCTTGCTACCAAGCTCACTGAGATCCAGAAAAGGAACTCATTAAAAAACAAACCCAACAACACAGCTTTCCTTAGCTCTCTGGCCAGCAGCCAGTGTGTGTGTCAATTTTAATGTCTTTGATATTTAAATTTAGCTCTCTTACTGCTGATACCATTTGGCAGAAGGTGTACTTACAATATTATTCCCAAAGCTATTCACCAGGCATCTCTTTGCTACACTCAAACCTTCCCAGGAATTCACTTTTGTGAATAAAGAAATGTAGGGATGAACAAACTATCAGTGCTGTCGTAATTGGCTAAAGGGATTATTTTCTTGTTTTCTGATCTTTGTATGTTTGTATGCTGTATCAAATCTTCCCTTCTAGCCAAGGACTGTCTTAAATTGTTCATGATGTATCTTCGGGTTTCTTGGAAAATTAATGTGTTTGTGCAGTTCTGTCATAGAATTACAAGGAAGAAAAAAATATTTTCATAACGGGACAGTATGACTATACAGCTGCGATGCTGGAATGTGGCATCAGAGGCAGATGTATTATCTGCTTGGGGATGCTGTATTTCTAGGTCTCAGATTTGACACTACTTGTGGAAGGTAGCGCAGACTGGACTAATGCTTTTCACATGTTGAATGTCTTGGTTAAAGATAAAAAACTAAGTTAACTGACAGCCAGACTCAATAAGACTCTTGATTATTTTGGAGGTTCTTTTAAGAAAGCTTCAACATTTGAGTTGTGCAAGTATTGATGTATTTGTTAACTTATACATTCTTCTTCATTGAGGTTCCTAATTTCTCTTTTTGACAAGGATCTGAGACTTGATTGCTCTTAGTTTAATAGGACTCAATTCTGTAAATTTTTAAGACATTACAAAATGCTGAAGGTACACAACTGGGATTCAAGCAATTCTATGTAATTTTAGGTGGTTTTGACCAAAATATAGGTGCTATTGGTCGTAACAAATATTTTTTTTAAAAAGAGAAAATTAGTGACAGTTACTTAGATATTGCCAAAACCTGAAGGTGTTTATTGTGCCTTGATGCCAACATCTATGTCATTACAGCATCTAGGTATTTTGAATTTAGACAGAAATCCCACTGAGATTCAGAAGACAAATTTTTTGCTCCTCCTATTTCACCTGCAGGATTTAATATGATGTATATGCTGACACGCAATTCCATACAGCCATGGTTGAAACAGTCTGCCTTTTTCCCATAATAGTTCAGAAGTGAGGCATGCTCCTAGATCTAACTCTCCTCCAGTTTTTATCCCAGGAGATTGGAAGTGGCTAGATAAGTGCTTTATCACCCAGTTACTCAGGGAAGAGGGTCTAAACTCTGTTTTTAAAATAATGCTTGAATACTAATAAGGGTTGGGTACAACACCCACTTCTTGAATGCTCTAATGACCATATTGTAGTATCATACTCATTTGTGTTCCTTGTCCTGCTGAATATTCAGGTATGCCATTTAAAGCAGAACTTCCACAGGGGACCAGAATATCCTGCAGCAAATGGGCTGAGTGACAGAAAAGAGGAGGGAGCCTGGATTTAAACCTCCAGAATAATGGCACCTGAACTTTGGTGTCCACATCCTCAGTGCCTTATCCGGGCACCTAGGTAATTACCCTGAGTATTTAGGTAAATTGTTAATGCCTGGCTATTCTTTGAAAGGGCTGATGACCTTCATTCTGTCAAAGGATTTTTTCTCAGAAGAACTACACCTTAGTATGTGCAGAATCAGAACGCCAAGTGCAAATGGTTAGAAAAGAGGAGGTAAAGTTACTGTTGATAAAGTCTTGTAACTAAATAATTAATCCTTTATGAATGATTGCAAAAAGGTCTCCCTTTTCTCTTGCCCCCTAGCCCTTTTTTGTTCATAAAATCCTTATTACTAAGCTGTAGAGAAGACCTGCTCCTTTTAGCTCCTTAGAACTACCCAGAAAGAGCTTTAGCAGTGGGTACTTAAAATGTTACATTAACTTTATTTAGTAAATTTGGCAGATAAAAAACTTCATTGGTTCTTCCAGCAACAGCTCAAGTATAGTATTTAGCTGTGAAGTTACCTATGTCTTGTTCTGTATTTAAGCTTTTTCTTACACAGTTTTTGTTCACAATATAATCCAAAGCCTGTTAGATTTAGTGGGAAGTGTATTGTTGCTTCTGTTGCTCAACTGGAGAGTTTTTCTCATGGTGCTTTAAAAGCTCTGCAGAAATACATGCAGGAAAGTTTCAGTCTGAGAAGACTGCTTGACATATATTAATTATTGAACACATTAATATTCATAAGGGACCCAATTATCTGGGAAAGTCATAGTGATCTTATTTGCTGATTAGCAAAGAGAGCACTGACATATTTTTCTTAAGTTCACCTTGTTGACTAAAATTTGTGTTAGTGAACAAGTGCAAGGTTAAAATGGAATAAGATTATAATCACACTGGTGAGACAATAACTGCTGAAGTAAAAGTGACAGACATGCAACTGAGTATGATTCTTCCCCGCTGAAAAAAATCAGTCACAAGATAATTTAGTTTGGAAGGACCTCTGGAGGTAGGTTGGTCCAACTCCCTCATCAAAGCTGGGCCTAACTCAAAGTTACACTCCTCAGGGCCTGCAGGGGACACTGCAGTGTCAACAAAACATGAAAAGGGAAATGCTTGAACAAAGGAGATAGATATATTTAGGTATAAAAGACATAAGGGCTGTTCTTTGGAGTTTCATCCAGGGAAATTATTTTTTTTGAAGTCATCAAGCTGTCCTGTTTGGCCAGGCAGTGTTAAAAGCAAGCAAGATAAAAGGCTGAAACATTATCTAAAATGAGTGTTTTCGTTCTGATAAGGGAAAGTTTCTCAGTTTTTGCTAAAACAAACCTTAGGCTTTCTAGAAAAATAACAGTAATTCAGGACAGCCATGAATGTACTAAGCATCAGCTGGGCCTTATCTAACAATTTAACTGAATAGTCAGCATCCCCCAAACCTCTGGATCACTTACTGAAGGACCACTGCAGAAGTGGTTCACAGGAGACACCTGCCTCAGGTCTCTGGGGATGAGAACTTCACAGCACAAACGTGTAGGAAGAGCGGCCAAGATGTACAGATGTCTTCCTGAGACCTGGTGTGTGATGAGCAGCAGCCCTACGTGCACAACCGTCACCATGAGCAGTCCCTGCTCACGTGCACACCTCCTGGCGCACACCTACACTGCGCTCCATCACATATACTAAAGCCAGAGAATATTAGTTTATTCCCACTCCCAGGAAGGGTCACCACCTTGAGATTTTATCCAGGATGCACTCGTTACAGCCCTGCTCACTGCTCTATGTCTCACGTTGAGAGTGAGAATCAAAGGCAAGTGAAGTTCTTGTGGGAGCTGACCTTGTTCAGCAGCACTGTGCCATATTCAGACAATTTTCAGGTTGCCTCTAAATAGCAAGAAAAGGCTGACTCACTTGGTTGTTATGATGTAAAAAACGTACTCAGTATCTTTCAGGAACTTTAAAAATTGGATTTTTGTTTCTACTGTTTCCACACTGAGAATGTTGCCATTTTTGCAGCTGAGACTGGCTAATTTGACAGCTGGAAGAAAAACTGATAAAGATCTTCATGTAACAACTTGAATTTTTTCCCTATATCATATACAATTTTTTTAAAGCCTGAAAATTAAAAGATCAGGAAGCTTATATGAGATTTTCTGAATGCCTAATTTCTCCTTACATTCGCTGCTTATTTTTCTCCCCGTTTGTTTTCTGAAGTACCAATGCCAGCACAGCCTTACTGACTGCATGTTTCATTATTCAGTTCGATGTATTGGTGATGAAATTTTTGGGATCTGCCAGCTATTCTATTGTCTCATGAACTGCTGTAACACTTGCTTTAATTTTGCAATGATGGATTAAAAAGACTGCCGGTCAGAAAAGCATGTAAAAGTCTGATTAAAAGGCTGTCTTTCCAGTGGTAGCTTTTGGATTTATGCCCACAGACAGGATTTTGTGTCCTTTTTGAAATGTTTACCAAAACGAACAGTTATTATTTTTGTAACATGACCTCTGCAATGCAAGTTTTATCAAAACTGTTGGGTACAAAGGGAAGATTCTGAATACTATTAATTTGTGAATATAAAATTCAGTTAATCTCAAATAGTGTCTTCTCTGTTTTGAATTTAAAGCATCAGAAGTTCCAGACTGCCTCCCCGAGAAGATCAGCTTGAATAGCTTCTCAGTCCAGAGCTGTTTTCAAGTGAACAGGAATGTGTGTAGCCAGAGTTAAGGAAGATAAATTCAGAAAGGTTTTAGCAGTTGGGGGGGGGAAGAGCATGGGGTATGGCCTGTAAGCTATGAACAGTAAAAAGAGAAAGGCAGAGGAAAGACTTATGGGTATGATCTTGAGAAGAAGCTAAAAGATGGGTCCAGGCCCTGGAATCACATACACTCACTTTTATGGGTGATTAAACTTCCTACCAATGTAGGTACACAGAAACAGGATTTAGTAACTTTTTTTTTTTTCCAAACAAACAAGATTATGCTAAGAACATATCTAATTTGTATCAGCAATTTTTATTCAGGTAGAAAAAAAAATCATTTCAAGGCCTTGCAATCCAATAATCCACTTCAGCGAAAAGGCCAATAATATCTCAAATGCAAAACTCTTCAGTAGACCTTGAAATGCTTTGAAGAGTTGACTTTTAGTTAGCATTTTGCTCTGCAATGGTTACAAAGTAAACTAAAATAGCAAATTACATTTCTGTTTTTTCTCAAATACTGAAAAACAATGTGTGTGATTATGCACAATAATACAAGACTGAAAGGAGAATTGTTAAAACTGATCTTCAAAGAAGGCCAATCTGGACACAGCAGACAAGAAAAGAAACTGAAAAGGTTGGGGAAAGAAATGAGAATGAGCAGAAAGTCTGAAAATGGACTACAAAGCTCAAACATGTTTGGTACTGCTACAGCAAAGGCAGAAATTTACATAATCGGAACTTTTCCAGAGCTAATTAGAAATGCAAAATAAAATTTTAGGAAAGCAAATTTCTGAATTCTTGACATTTATGAATACTTGACATTTGTGAGATACTGAAAGAAATACTTTTTTTCAAAGGCAAGTATATATTTGTGTGTATATACGTATGGTTATTTATAGATGGAAAATTTCAAACTGTGCAAAGCTAATAAAATTAAACATCCATTTACTTCAGGAAAAAGGACTGATACAAAGTTTTCATAGATCAGAATAAATCAGATTAAAACAGGATTTTCTTGCAGCTGCAGATTCACCTTTAGGTCTGTGACACATACGCAGTGACAGATTAAATCTGGTTGGCTGAAATTGTATCTCTGACTGTCTGCCAAACCTTTAAGGTAGAGCTAATATCACAGTGTTTTAAATCTAAAATCTGAAAGCAAACCAACCGTAAGCACAACTTGCCTTGTCACAGTAGCCTGAAAGCTGCGGTGGTCCAAAAGCTGCTTCACTTGCCATTTACTTACTCCATGGCAGGGTGAGGCACATATGTGGGGTGGGCTGAATCTGCCATAAATTTTAATCTGCCATCACATTGTGTTGAAGCATTGAGTACCGTTCTGCTGCTGCCAGAGAAGTGGAAACTTCAGCCAAGAAATGTCATTGGACAAGACAAACTTGAGAAAAAAATGTTCAGTCTGATCTGTGAGGAAAAACATACTGAAAAAAATGAGCCAGAGAAGCTGGTTTGTGGGTGAAATCAGTTCTGTAGAAGGTATTAATTACCTTTAACTATTTAGCCCATCACCTGTATTTGGGAACAGGATGTAGAACAGCCAAGAAATACCCTCATTCATGTAGCTAACTCTCTTTCTTTATAGTGCAGTAGCATGAATGTGTCCAAAAGTGTTTTGACCTTAGTTAATGACTTCTTACACAGCAGAACTGCCCCCCAATTCACAGAATCGTCTAGGTTGGAAAGGACCTTGAAGATCATCCAGTCCAACCATTAACCTAACATTGATAGTTCCCAACTACACCAGATCCCTCAGTGCTAAGTCAACTCTACTCAAACACCTCCAGGGATGGGGACTCTACCACCTCCCTGGGCAGCCCATTCCAACGCCCAACAACCCCTTCTGTAAAGAAATGCTTCTTAATATCCAGTCTAAACCTTCCCTGGTGCAACTTGAGGCCATTCCCTCTTGTCCTATCACTTGTTACTTGGTTCAAGAGACTCATCCCCAGCTCTCTGCACCCTCCTTTCGGGTAGCTGTAGAGGGCGATGAGGTCTCCCCTCAGCCTCCTCTTCTCCAGACTAAACACCCCCAGTTCCCTCAGCCGCTCCCCGTATGACCTGTGCTCCAGACCCTGCACCAGCTCCGTTGCCCTTCTCTGGACACGCTCGAGTCATTCAATGTCCTTTTTGTAGTGAGGGGCCCAAAACTGAACACAGGAATCGAGGTGCGGCCTCACCAGTGCCGAGTACAGGGGTCAGATCCCTTCCGTGTCCCTGCTGGCCACGCTATTGCTGACACAAGCCAGGATGCCATTGGTCTTCTTGGCCCCCTGGGCACACTGCTGGCTCCTGTTCAGCCGGCTGTCAATCACCCCCCCAGGTCCCTCTCTGACTGGCAGCTCTCCAGCCACTCCTCCCCAAGCCTGTAGCGCTGCTGGGGGTTGTTGTGGCCCAAGGGCAGCCCCCGGCATTTGCCCTTATTGAAACTCCTCCAGTTGGCCTCAGCCCATGGCTCCAGCCTGTCCAGGTCTCTCTGCAGAGCCTCCCTACCCTCGAGCAGATCAACACTCCCACCCAACTTGGGGTCATCTGCAAACTGACTGAGGGTGCCCTCGATCCCCTCGTCTAGGTCATCAATAAAGATGTTAAACAGGAGTGGCCCCAACACGGAGCCCTGGGGGACACCACTCCTGACCAGCCGCCAACTGGATTTAACTCCGTTCACCACAACTCTTTGGGCCCGGCCATCCAGACAGTTTTTTACCCAGCAAAGCGTGTGCCCATCCAAGCCATGAGCAGCCAGTTTTGCCAGGAGAATGCTGTGGGAAATGGTGTCAGAGGCCTTACTAAAGTCAAGGTAAACAACATCCACAGCCTTTCCCTCATCCAATAAGCAGGTCATCCTGTTGTAGAAAGAGATCAGGTTTGTCAAGCAGGACCTGCCTTTCGTAAACCCATGCTGACTGGGCCTGATCCCCTGGTTGTCCATTATATGACTTTTAATGGCATTCGAGATGTCACGTCCCGCTCAGACGAGGGGGACAAGTGACTCAGATTCACAAATCCCCAATTGGAGCGGACAACAAGTCTCCAAGTTCAAGCATTTATTAACTACTTACAATGTACTAATTGAACACATGATAACTGGCTAAGTACAGAGCAAGTTGTGGCGAGCAATATAATATGCTTTGCATTTCTTAATAGAAAAAGGAAAAGAGGGAGATAGAGGGAATGGGGGAATACAGATCACCGGTCTGGGTTCCTGTGCTGATCCCGCTGGCGAGGGTTCCAGGAGACGGCCATCTTTTTTGTTGGCATCCGTCTTCTTCGCTTCACTGCTCTCTCCAGACGGCCGGGGGGGGGGGGGCAGGGAGAGGGGGTCAGAGAGAAAGAGAGTCCTTTCTTCTCCCCTTTGATTTATACCCACTTTCCTTGGGTCCGTCCCCTAGGTCGACCCACATAGCTACGTATCCCCTGTACAGGGAGGGTTAAGGTGTTTCATGGGATGATGTAATTAGCATGATCATGACAGCCCTCGTTAGCATATTGAGGGATGTTAACTTTAATATGCATTTTGTGGATAACAAAGCAAAGTTCATTCACCGGACACATGGCCCTTGAAATTTGCCCAGGTGCCCCAGGGCAGAGCCGTCCCGTCTCCACAGGGCTCTCTCCCCCAGCTACATCGGGCAGCGTTATCAGCTTCGGCCTCCACAGGATGCACCCTGTGACTCAGAGTTTTGTCTTGCGAGTGTTTGAGGCATTTCTTCGATCAGACTCAACTTTTGCTTTTCCAGGTTGTTTGTCTTAGTTTCTCACAGGCCTGGTTTCTCGTCTCTCACACGAGATGACCTGCTCCATGACCTTCCCTGGCACTGAGGTCAGACTGACAGGTCTATAGTTTCCTGGACCATCCTTTCTGCCTCTCTTGTAGATGGGTGTCACATTTGCCACCTCCAGTCCAATGGGACCTCCCCAGTTAGCCATGACTTCAGGTAAATCATGGAAAGCACCTTGGCGAGCACATCTGCCAACTCTTTCAGCACACTTGGGTGTAACCCATCCGGTCCCACAGACTTGTGTGCTTCCAAGTGGTGCAGCAGGTCTCTGATGACCTCCTCTTCAACTGTGCTGACCACAGTCTGCTTCCCCTCCCCATCTCCCAGCTCATGAGGCTGGGTGTCCAGGGAACAGCCAGTTCCACTGCTAAAGACTGAGACAAAGTAGGCGTTGAGCACCTCAGCCTTTTCCTCATCCTTGGTTACCATGTTTCCCTCTGCATTCAGTAAAGGATGGAGATTTTTCCTAATCCTCCTTTTGCCATTAACGGATTTATAGACACATTTTTTGTTAACAGGTACAGCTAAGTTGAGCTCTAGCTGTGCTTTGGCTCTCCTAATGTTCTCCCTGCATAACTTCACTACATCTTTATAGTCCTCATGAGAGACCTGGCCCCTCTTCCAAAGTCATACATTCTCCTTTTGTTCTTGAGATCCAGCCAAAGGTCCCTGTTTAGCCAGGCTAGTCTCCTTGCCCACCTGCTTGTTTTCTGGCACACAGGAACAGCCTGCTCCTGTGCCTTTAAGACTTCAAAGAAGTATGTCCAGCCTTCCTTCAGTCACTCTTTGCATCTGATCTGATTGTCATTACAATGCCTTGCATGGTTTTGGATGTGAAATCAGGACTTCTCTGGCATCTTCTCTTTGGCTGTGGCTCCAAATATCAAGAATGCCTGCTGGTGTCCCACACATGGGAAGTTAATGGACAGATCTCACTTCAATGACCATGTTTTGTCTTTGTTACCCTCTCAGTAAAGTCCCAGCACTGTTTTCTCAGACCAGATCTCCCAGGAATATTTGCATTGCTACAGCTCATTAGGTAATTATAGACCAGGATTCCTCACATGCCACTACATGTTCTCTGTTCAGACTGTGAGTAAATCAGCTTATCAAGGCCTGGCAAGACTGTGGAACAACCAAGACCATAGGGAGAGCTCAGTCAGCAGTGCAGGAGGCACTCTGCATAGGAGGACAGGCTGCTTGGGCAGCAGGGAGCATCCTGTGTCTGCCTCCCTGAGGGGCAGGCCCTGTGATCCCTACTTGTCCAGTACTACTGCTGCTGGCTCTCCTGTCAGAGCACCCTGAGCCCCTCTCTCAGTCCCTCCTGATTCCTGTCTCTGGCCCTTTCATAAATCGCAAAGGATGAGGCTCATGTCAATAATACCCACATTTAGTAGAAGCACTTCAGTTTTAGCATAGAAGCTGTTGTCCAGCAACCCATTGCTTGCTTTCACTCTTGAAGCATCCCAGCCACCAGCCAAGAGGACTAGAGATGGTGTGGGTAACAAAATATTTTTTTTAAATATAACAGTTCAGTTGGAAGGGAACTACAATGTGACATCCTTCTCTCTAAATTGGAGAGACATAGGTTTGACCAATGGACCACTTGGTGGATAAGAAATTGGCTGGATGGTCACACTAAAAGAGTTCCGGTCAACAGCTCAGTGTCCAAGTGGAGAGCAGTGGCAAGTGGCATTCCCTGGGGTCAGTGTTGGGACTGGCTCTGTTTAACATATTTGTCTGTGACATGGACAGTGGGATTGAGTGCACCCTCAGCAAGTGTGCCAACAACACCAAGCTGTGTGCTGCGGTCGACTTGCTGGAGGGAAGAGATGCCATCCAGAGGGACTTGGACAGGCTTGAGATGTGCAAACCTCATGAAGTTCAACAAGGCCAAGTGCAAGGTCCTGCACATGGGTCAGGGCAATTCCAGGCACAAATACAGGCTGAGTGGAGAATGGATTGGGAGCATCCCTGAGGAGAAGGACTTGGGTGTGGTAGTGGACAAGAAGCACAACATGCCCTGGTAATGAGTGTCTGCAGCCCAGAAAACCAACTGTATCCTGGGCTGCATCAAGAGAAAGGTGGCCAGAAGGTTGAGGGAAGGCATTCTACCCTCTACTCTGCTCTTGTGAGACTCCACCTGGGGTACTGTGTCCAGATCTGGAGTCCTCCATACAAGAAAGACATGGACTTGGATCAGGTCCAGAGGAGGGCCTCAAAAATGGTCAGAGGGATGGAACACCTCTCCTATGAGGAAAGACTGACAGAGTTGGGGTTGTTCAGCCTGGAGAAGGCTCTTGGGAGACCTTATTGCAGCCTTTCAATACTTAAAGGGGGATTATAAGAAAGACGGAGAAAGGCTTTTTATGAGGGCTGTAGTGACAGGATGAGGGACAATTTTTTTAAACTAAAAGAGGGTAAATTTAGATTAGACATAAGGAAGAAATTCTTTACAGTGAGGGTGGTAAGACACTGAAACAGGTTTCCCAGAGAGGTTGGGGATACCCCATCATTGGGAGTGTTCAAGATCAGGTTGGACGGGGCTCTGCACAACCTGATCCAGCGAAAGAAGTCCCTGCCTATGGCAGGAAGGTTGGATTAGATGATCTTTAAAGGTGCCTTCCAGCCCAGTCCATTCTATGATTCTTCACATCCAAGCCCAGACTGTAGCAATAAAGTGTAGATGGAAAATAAATGTTAGTAAAAGGAAATTTCTATAGACAGCAAAATGGAGGAGGTCCCCTTTTTCTAGGCTCTTCTTGTTGCTCTGATGCATTTGCTTCAGACTTGCCTTGGTTTTTCTCATCTTCTTGCTGTTACTGTATGTTTGGGAGTTCTCTTTACAAGTTCAGCTCATGGAGTCTCTTCCTTTTCCCAATCATTCCACTGGTAGACTCATCTTTATTTCACTATGTCAGCTATCAAGAAGTAACAAACTCATTTTTTGCTCTGAGAGGCAAAGCTGAATTTTGCTTTAAGGTTGCAGCTAGCATATTCAGATAGCTGCAACATTCACCTGCTTCTGCCATCAAATCTGACATTTACAGGTATTTCTGCTACAGTCAAGTATTTAGGTTTTGTATTTGAGATTTTTCCTACTATTTCATATAATTAGTATCCTTTGGCAGTTTATAGGTGTTCACAGAGTATCTCAGGAGAGTGAGGAGAACTCCTTCTTTCATTAATGCTACTTCCCTCTCACACTGGTGAACAGCTGGTTTTGAAATCATGAGAGAATACAAACTCATAGAATTAAGTTCCAGGAGGGGACACAGTCATTTAAACTGTTGCATGGAATACAAACCATCTTGTGTCAAACAGTTATCTCTGTATTTAACCCAATTACTTTTGTTGAATAAAATCATAGCTTGTGGTCATCAATTAAAGAAGAAGTGGTCAGAGACCTGCTGCACCACTTGGAAGCACACAAGTCTGTGGGACCAGATGGGTTACACCCAAGGGTGCTGAAAGAGTTGGCAGATGTGCTCGCCAAGATCTGAAATCATGGCTAACTGGAGAGGTCCCATTGGACTGGAGGGTGGCAGCATGGGTTTATGAAAGGCAGGTCCTGCCTGACAAACCTGATCTCCTTCTATTACAAGATGACCCGACTACTGGACGAGGGGAAAAGCTGTCAATATTATCTACCTGGATTTTTGAAAAACATTTGACACAGTTCCCCATAGAATTCTCATAGGAAAACTGGCTGCCCATGGCCTGGACGAGCGAATGGTCTGCTGGGTCAGGTACTGGCTGGATGGACGGTCCCAGAGAATGGTGGTCAGCAGAGCTAAATCCAGCTGGCGGCCGGTCACAAGTGGTGTTCCTCAGGGCTTGGTGTTGGGACCATTTCTGTTCAACATCCTTATTGATGATCTTGATCAGGAAATAGAGTGTATCATCAGTAAATTCACAGATGACACCAAGTTAAGCGGGAGTGTCGATCTGCATGAGGATAGGGAGGCACTACAGAGAGACTTGGGTAGATTGGATCGGTGGGTCAATGTTAACGGGATGAGCTTCAACAAGGCCAAGTGCCAGGTCCTGCACTTGGGCCACAACAACCCCCAGCATGGCTACAGGCCTGGGGAGGTGTGGCTGGAGCTGTCTGGAAGAGAAGGATCCGGGGGTTCTAACTGACAAGCAGCTGAACATGAGCCAGCAGTGTGCCCGGGTGGCCACGAAAGCCAGCGGCATCCTGGCTTGTATCAGAAATGGTGTGACCAGCAGAAGTCGGGAGGTGACGGTCCCCCTGTGCTCTGCACTGGTGAGGCCACACCTGGAGTGTTGTGTCCAGTTTTGGGCACGTCAATACGAGAGAGATATCGAGGTGCTGGAGCGAGTGCAGAGGACAACAAAGCTGGTGAAGGGCCTGGAGAACAAATCCTATGAGGAGAGACTGAGGGAGCTGGGACTGATCAGTTTGAGGAAGAGTGATGAGGTCTCCCCTCACTCTCTACAGCTCCCTGAAAGGACATTGTAGAGAGGTTGGTGCTGGTCTCAGGGGGAACAGCTTTAAACAGGGGAGGTTCAGACTGGACATTAGGAAAAAATTTTTCACAGAAAGAGTGGTCAGACAGTGGAATAGGCTGCCCAGGGAGGTGGTGGAGTCACCATCCCTGGATGTGTTTAAGGGTTGTTTAGATGAGATGTTGGGGGATGTGGTGTAGGGGAGAATTTTGTAGAGTAGGGCTGATGGTTGGACTCGATGATCCCAAGGGTCTCTTCCAACTTGAATGATTCTGTGATTCTGTGGTTGGCTAAAGTATGTATAACCTGACACCTGATTTACAGACATAAGGAGATGGCTCTATCATTTCTCCTGAGAGTTGGTGCCAGGCATTAATCACACTCAACAACACACATTTGGACCTTATTCCTCATTTCAATGACTCTGGAATAGTTGGCAGCCACTGTTTTTCAGCCACTGCTGCTCAATTAAAGAATCCACTGGCACATGGGATTTTTTTTACGTGAAGGTGTTTCTCTGCTATAATTCAGTCACTTCTCATTTATTTGACAGATTCAACACAATTAATTTCTTAAATATCCTAATTAAATACATTTTCTCCAGTCTTAAAAATCAGGTGTGGTGGTCTTTTGCTCACCTTTTTTTTTTTTTTTCCCCCCAATTTTTAAGGTTGATTTTTGGCCTTGAGAACACAAATTTCCACAGGCCATTCTGGTATCATTGTCAGCAATGCCATATACTGAAATAAAATAATTTTGTTTTTTCTACTCACTCTGCTCATTTATACATCCAAAGATTACTATTTCAATACCTCTTGCTACAGCAAGGGGATATGCTTGTTCAGTGATTTTCACAGTTGCTTCTTTCCACAACTCAGTCCCTCACTTTATATCGACTGAAGTGTCAAGAGAGCTTCCAAGACCTGTGACCTTAACACACACAAAGCATGAGATAAGCCTCAAGTATCCATTAGCTTTTCAGAAAATTTTGCATCAAGCAGTTAAAAGAAAACTAAAAAGCAGAAAAAGCTAAAGACATAGGTTGAGAAGTTCCAAGAAACAGAAATTAGTGATTAAACTGAAAATTAATTCCTTTACTGTAATCACCTCCCGTCTGGCTTTGGCCCTTTTGTATTGCAAAATAACACACGCAGGCAGCAGTGGGGCTGTGAATCAGACCCTGATACAGAGACAAAACATGGGAGTTTTGGAACGCAATTTAGTAAAACTCCACAAGAGGGGGGTACTAGCCAGAAGGAAAACCTGCTCGGGAAATGTAAACGTCATTTTTCTGGGTTGGTCTGCAGAGGGTTTTGCAGCGAGGCTTAATTTACGTAGCAGTTGCTTCTGGGGGGGCTCTTTGGAGATGGAGCTACAGCTCCAGTGTGGTTGCTGCTTAGACAGCCCTACTTCGGTTATTTTTAAGATTCTAAAGTAGCTGAAATACTTTCTATCTAAAATAGCTGATAATTACGTTTATTTAAGTAAACATTGACTGAAAATATCCTATCAGTCACTCCAGCTTTTGAGATAATAGGAAACAAATCTGATTCAAGAAAGACATACAGCAGCACCTAACAGTAAAATTTGTTCCCATGCCTTTACAAGAAAGGAAAAAAACCAGATACCCCTTTTTTACAGGAAACGTTATTGAGTCAAAACTACAAATCTCATTTAAGCCAGCACTGTTCATATATGACTGCACCATACAGAGCAGCACTTAAATTCATATTTAACCTCTTTTCTTACATTTTAGCCCTAGATATTTTGTGTGGGTTTGTTGGGTTTTTTTTCAAACTTGAGAGTTTGAAACAAGAAAAGCCTGAGTCTTGTAAAATCTGTTTTACTTGTTTTCAGTGCAGCTTAACTCTCTTCCCAACGCTAAATGCTTAGTAGAGAACTGCTTCTGTAATCAGGACACTGTAATAGCTGTGTATCTGCAGAATGAAAGGGTCAACCTTAGGGTCCTGTTGGGTTCGTTTCTGAACAATCCTGCATGTATCAATTTCTCCAGCACTGACGGAAGCTGAAAGCAGCCAGCATTCTCGAAAATCACCCCAGTTTTAGCTAAGAAAAACGAACTTGAGGTTGTATCTTTAGGGAAACATGTATTATTCCAGGTAAATTCAGTGTGTTTATGTTTCCTGATATTTATGTTTCCCCTTGTCCTGGTTTCCGCAATACATTTGTACACATTATGCACTCCCTTTTCCTTTTGAAAGGTAGACGATTGCTAGATACTGTGGGAATTAAGAACTGATGGTTAGCAAAATGTAAACTGACTTGAGGTTGGAAAAATGATTGTGGGAAACGGAGGCAACATTCAGAACACCATGTTGCGAGCATCAGAAACAGCAGGCCAGAACACCGCCCGCAGAATGCATGGTGAGCATGTGAGCAGTAAACAGATAAAACCTGAAGGTCAGTAGGATGTAGAAGTAAAAACGAACCTATGTAAACAGGTGGTAATAAATTGGGAGCTTGCACTTAGCGCAGCGGCATTTGCTCTTGGCAATGCTCCCCCTTCAAAAAACTGGTGTCAGTTTGTCATTCTTTTGCGTGACGCCCTAATCTTGGTTGGACCGAGATTGACAAGTTACTTCTGTTGTTGTCCTGGAGATTAAGACAACCAGCAGCTGTTGTAACTCAGACCTATTATGAGAGATTGCAGTGGGAGATGCAGTAGCTGTAGCCTAAACTGGTCTGGAGGAAAGGGACGTGGGCTCTTGTCTCACTAGAGGTGACTATTAGCTCATTACATGCAAGTAGAGAGCTCTGTAGGAAGGCACAATTGCTGTTAAGGTGCTTCCTACAAAGGTTTCATGCAGCAGTATTCATCTACACTTTGACAATGGAGCTCTAGAGCATCTAGAGAGTGACAACACTCTGCCATGGACAGAGCTCTCTTGGAGACACTGCTGTGCATCTGCTAACCACTGTGGCTTTGTCCTTGCTCTCAGTGAATGAGTCAGGGAAGGGAGATTACCCAACCAGAGTGTGAGTCCTCTTGGCCCTTCACCAGCCCCCGGTGTCTTGGTGGCTGGTTGCAGTGGGCAGTTAAGGATACAGACAGCAGCTCTACAAAGCCTGGCTGTGTGGAGGATGCTCCACACATCATTTGTGAGGGACTCAACCTCTCTAGAGGAAGAGGCAGGCCAGGAAGGACCTTCAGCGAGCCTGATTCTTCTCATCAGACTTGACTGGGCTGAAAGAGGCTGGTGATCTTGAAAATCAGCCTGGTCTTACAAGCAGAACAAATTTGGTAGCTAGAGACCTGTCCTAAGCTAGGGGAGACAGAATCCATGGGACATGTAGAAGAAGCTAGAGCAGGACATTCAGCAGTCACCATTCAGAGATGGTGAGGCAGACAAGAAGGGTGGAGATAGGCAGCAGTTTTGGCAGCGGTCTGTTTATAATTGTAGGTGTGAAACAGACTTGAGCAATGCTTGTAGGTACATGAATAGTCCTACTGTAGAGAGACTAATTAACTACCTTACAGGTAACACCCTTCTGGTGGAGGAATAGCAAGTTAGAAGGCAGTGCAACCTTTCATCTAGGGGTTCCTATGTCTCTCATCCAGGACCAAGTTTGATGTAGCACAGCTGAGTGAATTTCAGTCACTTTTATCAAGAAAATTGTTAAGATGTGAAAAAATACATGAACTAAAGCCTTGTCAGATAAGAAAAATAAAAATTAAAAAAAAAAAAAACAACACAAAAAAAACCCAAAACAACAACAACAAAAAAAACCCAGAAGACAGAAGCAAAGTTGTTGAAATTGTAATACCAGCATAAGGATTAGAGGAAAATTCTGATATGAAAGGTATACATTCCTAAAAAGCAGATCAGGAGATCAGAAGACAGCAACACTGAGGATGCCTCTGCTCCACAAGAGCAATGGAGGTCAGCCTCTCCACCTGACTGATGTTCTTCTGAAAAGCAAAGAGCCACAGGGCGTCTTACCTAGGGCAGCAAGCATATACTTAGCCCAATAGCTCATTAGTTCCAGCTCTGTATTTGTCATGTATTTAGGCCAACAAATGTTTGGGTTTTGCTCTTCAGTTGTGTTTATCCTGCCTGAAGAGTTTTTGCTTAAACAGTGAAAATTACCTGAACAAAGTGGCTTCTGATACCCTCATCTCTTCAGGGTGGATCACTATAAAGATCAGTATCCTCAAGGAGGTGAAATAAGAGATGAGAAGCACCACTAAATTAAGCTTGGACTTCAGAGGAAAATATTCAGTTCTCTGATCCAAGAGTATTTTGATTAGGAGTACTTTTTCCAGTTTTTAAAGATTAAGAACCTACTGCACCTCCTAATGAAAAACTAGAGTAGATGCAGAAAAGACAGAAAAGAAACAGGGATGGCAGGAAAAATACACAGAACTCAGTGGAAGAACTTATCAGCAGCTTAAGATGATGAATTTTCATAAGTTTTTATCACATGCTGATACAGTCCACAAAGACAATCTTTGGTTTACAAAGAAACCAACAAATCAACAAAAAAACCTGCTGAATGGAACTTGCCAGCTGTGTGGATTCTCTCCACCAAGTTTTTCAGGTCAGACATCTTGCTGTAATGTGCCTCTCCAGGGCCTGCAATTCTGGGCTGTCCCCATTTTTACTGACGTTTCCAACCTATAATATTCAGTCATAAACTTTACCTATCCTTGACATTTATCGATGTCAAATGATTTATATGTAAAACACTTCTATTTGCAAGCATACTTTTTGTTATGCAGTCCTCTGGAATTTAGCATGTGGCAATTAACCTTAGGAAGTAAGTTAGCTCAGCAGCAGGAAAAGTCAGTGTGGATTAATTCCTATCTCATAAGAGTTTTTTTGTATTTGCTAAGCTTACTCTGCTGTTCCCTTCTTGTCCTGGCTTGTCCTTTCTATCTGCCCTTGAAAGCTCACCTGTTTGAAAATTCTGGTGTCTGTTGGTGCATGGATGGATTATTGTTGATGTGTAATTTGCAATTCCACTTCATGGAATTCACCATTATGAGCTGCTTTCCTGTTTATAGAGCTAGTGCACCTCTTGCTTCAGCATTGCTCCATACTGAACTTGAAGACTCGATCGTCTTCTGGGTGGATGTGAGCTCCAGCTATGTAGAAACCAACCGCTCACTGAACAAACAATGGAGAGAAATGGCCTCTGGGATCCGTTACAGCTCTGCTGTAAAGAGAAGGAACTGTTGGATTTCACGTGGAGATAGACACTACAGAGGCTGCCTTCCTGTTCAATGCTGCATAACTGCACAAAAGGAAAGAATAAATGCCACTGCAACACTGATATGCTTTTCTACCCTGCCTCTGCCTTCTGGTTCTTTAACCTCTTTTTCCCTTCTCCATATCTGTAGTCTGTCTGCTATCCATTAACCCTATTCCTACATTGCCTCCTTCACACCGCAAGCCTGAGGACTGTAAATGTCTTTAGTGCCTTGTGAAAACATTGTGCAGTCTTCAGCAAGGCATGACTAGGAAATGTCTATGGAATGGAACTTCAAAATCAGAGAAAAACACAAAACTGTCACTGCTGGTGTGAGGACTGTAATTTTTTTAAATAGTGAGTTAGTCTTTCCCTTTCCTTCTGTCCCAGTCAGCTGACTTGCGATTATGGATATCATTGACTGAAAACTTGCCCCCTCCATATAATAAGAAAAAGAGGTGAACACACTGATATTAAAAAATCACCTATTTGCAATCTAAGAGATGAAATTCTAGAAAAATAGACAGCTTAATTCCAACCTGAGAAGGAAAACAGAGCCAAGGGGACAAGTGCTTATATAAGTAGCTGTTGGGGCTGACACAGGGGGTATATGGCCACTGGCATACCACAGCCTGTATGTTGGCTGTATTCCTCAAGCCCAAGTAACTTTAAATTACAGCTTGGACTCCCCAGGCATTACAGCTTTGTCCCCAAATAGGTGCCCTCTTAATATTCTGTACTGTCAGACTGCAAAGAACATAATAGCTACTGGCTTTAATTCCCTAATTATGCATTAATAAGAGACAAATAATTTTATAATCTTCCCACTGGGATAGAGAGAAAATATTGCTAAACATCCCTTTGAACACTTTATAAATACAGTATATCATAAGGATGAACTTTCATGATGTGCTGCATATTTTAAACTTCATAACAGAATCCCAGTTCATGCATTACATATATATTTGATGTTTTTGGTGTTCCTCAGACATTGGGCTGGTTTTTTGATGTTTATTAAAAACATACTGAAGACATCTCCAGAGCTCTTCATTCTGATCAACCTTGAAAATATCCAACTGTGCTGCTTTGTTAGAAAAATGAATTAAACCACTCAACTTCTCAATATAATAAAATCCCCATGAGGAATAACAGTTTTGTATTCCTTCATACACCAACTGATATAGACACAATTACAGCCTTTTATGCAAGTGGCCTCTTGCTTTGAAGCTCAAAGCAACTCTTAATTCTGAAAAACTGCAGTTTCATATAATCATTCTTTTGATTTTTGAGGAACTCTACCACCTTCCTCTTCCAAACATTTACCAGGCTCTGCTTCTTCTCATGATAATTAGTGAAACATAAGGATAGATATTTTTCTTTCATCTTTTAGTCTAACACACCAGACTTTCCCCATGTATGTACCGGTGTGGGCAGATGACCATTAATTGGATGTGCAGTGAGACCAAGCTCTACATCACGTGGAGCATGTCCATGGACAGAAAGGCTCAGTCTTGTGCAGCACATGCTGGTCAGTCATGCAGCATATAAGCAATAGGTCTGATACCCTGGATATTGGTCCTGACACATGAGCTGCCAGGGTGGTTGTGACCCTGAACTAGGGGCATGTCTTCTGTTTTATGGGTCTGCATCATAGGATGGCATACACATAATGCCTGCTTCTGCACAATCATCAAAGTCTTCATCAAGTAGTTTATTTTTTATACCCTGGAGTTCAGCCAACCATTTCTCGTTATTCCAGCATCACATCCTTTCCCTGCCAACTGCTGGTTGTCCAAGTCTGAAAAGAGCATTTTGCTGCTTCTCGAGAAGGGATAAGAGAGAAGTCTGCTCAACTCCAACCTCTTTGTGAGTGCCTTTATTTCCCGGTTGTGACTTTGTTATGGAATTTTAGAAATTCTTCTTTCAGCCTGTTCATGTTAGCCACTGTGAGATATAAATCATGAAAAGATGTTTCATAGTAGTCATCTCGACAAGGTTTCACAAGTGAAGCAAGAAGTCTCTTATTCTAGAAACAAAATTCTTAACGAAGTTCAAGAATGCACATAAATATAAAACAGAAAAAAAAACCCATGTTGTTTTGTAAAGCTGGAAAATAAGGCCACAGCAAAAAATTAGTAGCTCTACCTATCTATCTACAGAAATACCTTTTTGTTTACAATAATATAAACAATTAAAGATAGCTCTTACAATGAACAAAGAGATGCAAATATGTCACGCTCTTCACCATAGCCAGGACAGTGAGAGTAAATGAAGAGGTAGTGGGATCACCCACTTTCAATGTCTTGGCTGGAAATACAAAAATGTTCTTATGATATCTGAGCCTTGAACAGATGCCTCTGTGAGTGCTGCATTCAAACCCAGAATTCGGTAATTGCTACAATTCCCAGTGCTAGCCACTCCAAATAGAAGTAACAAGAAAAATGACTCACAAATTACATAATCCTGAAAGACATTTTGCATGAGTGTTTCATCAACAGAAGGTGACTTCTTGGGGTGGAAGAACAAGCGTGCA
The DNA here is from genome assembly GCF_965140245.1 of Athene noctua. Classification (NCBI taxonomy): domain Eukaryota; kingdom Metazoa; phylum Chordata; class Aves; order Strigiformes; family Strigidae; genus Athene; species Athene noctua. Next base: position 12,986,836 of record NC_134038.1, on the reverse strand, counting down.
GTTTTGTTGGTCACCTAATAAGATCAAATTACAACCTGCAGCTGAAGGGACACCCACACTCACTCCTTCCTGAACCAGCCCCCTATTACTGCCCTCTCCTCTGGATCAGACACAGTGGCTACTGGGGAACTTGGGCGAGACAGAAAGTTGATGTTCTGTAGTGGGTTACACTAACATGTTATTACCAAGTCAACACAAGTTACCTTACAGCTGCATAAAGCAGGATCCACAGTGGGGAAAGAAGCGTTTTGTGTAGTTTGCAGTAAAGTGTAAGATGAAATTTTCCTCTAATCTTAAAATCATCACACCATTATTTCATTCACTTAGTTCTGCTTCAACCTGTTTTCTTAAACACCATTCTTCCTTCTGTTAGCCACTTAAGCTTGCTCTGGTCCTCGGTACAGTTCTGACTATGCACTTGCATCACTCTGGTATTATTTTCAGTAGTTGTCGGTTCACATATGTCAATTGACATTTCTTAGTCTTTAGAAGGTTTGTGTTGGTTCCAGTAACTTAAAGGCTATGGTTCTTTTTGTGTTTTGGCTCTAGCATGAAATGCCCAGAAGCGTTACATGCATTTTAATTTGGTCTTACAACATGCTGAGTGACTCTGTAGAGCTCAGTTCATAAAAAAAGCCATGTTTAGCAGGCACAAGGAACATTAGCGAACATAGTGAAATCGAGTGCAGATCTATGTAAGAGGTTCAGTCTCAGGTGGTTTAAACATAAAACTTGCTGACAGCTGTAATAACCCTCGTTCAAACTGGGGAAAAGCAGTTCCTGCTGTGAACACCTTTGCCTAGGATTACAGATGCCTGTGCTGCACTAGCGTTCATTTCATCACTGAGGGAGGAACCATCATTGCTGGATGAGACCCATGTCTTTGCCATATAGAAAATTCTGTGCTGGACCTCATAGCTCACAGGATCTTTATTTTTAGCATGAATTGACTGATCTGATGGATAAATCAAAGCCCCTTACTGGCTCCTGTTTTCGCCTGCATTTATTCAAGTCTGCCAAAATGTTTTCAGTCTCATTTTCTCTGCATAAGAAACTACTGAACGTTTTTCCCCTCTTTGAAATCCGCTGTTTTACCACTGCAGAGATCTCATCTCCTTTTGCTCCATTTGCATGTGATTGGTTTTGCTCATTCTTTCACCAGTTCTGCCTGGAGTCCTGACGTGTTTCATAGCTTCATCACTTTTAAATATTATTATACTCTAATAGCCTTGTTCCATATTGTTGCACTGTGACATGTACATAGCCCAAGAAAGGTGCCTCTCACAGAGAAAAGGGAAGACCGCAGGTGTGTGCCCCTGAGCAGCTCAATGCTAAAAAAGAATTATTTCTGCTTTGCTGGTTTTGTGCAGCCATACAAATCATCCCAGAAGCAAATCTTCAAACTCCCCGTCGGTAAGGCTGGGGCACAGCAGGCTCTTTCTTACCTCCCTCCCCGCCTCGTTTCTCCCTTGGGTTTTACATTTCTGAGCCCAGTTTGCGGCCGAGCGGCTGGCAGCCTGTCCCTGCCCCTCAGCCGGGACAGGCCCCTCAGGCCTGGATGCCGCCGCCCCCCCTGGGCCGCCTGACGGCTCCCGCCCGCGGCCCTGAGCCTCCCCGCCGCCCCCTCAGGCACCTGCGCCCGCGGCAGCACGCATGCGCGGCCCGCGTTAGGCAGCCGGGCGGGAAGGGGCGCGGTAGCGGCCGGGCCGCGGCCGCAAGCAGCCGCCCCTCATCCCGTGGCCATGGCAACCGCGGCGCTCCCGCCCCGCCCTCCCCGTCGTCACATCGGCCTAGGTGCTCGGCGGGCGCAAGCCCCGCCTACCTCCCGCTCGGATTGGGCGCCTGGCCATAGCGCCATCTCGGCATAGCACCGCCGATTGGCCAAACGCCTCTGAGGCACGGGGCGCGCGGTACCTACAGGGAGGTGGAGGCGAGTGTTCATTAGCATAGCCCCGCCCCGTCGGCCGGCCCGCGCATGTGGCCCCGCCCCGCCTTCGCGCTGGGGCGCCGCCGGGGCCCGGGGCGGGGGGGGCAGGGGCGCCGCATCCTCCCTCGGTGAGCCGGGCAGGCAGCGCATTCAGCCGCGGCCCCGCGGCGCCCGAGCCGTCCTCCGACCGACCGCCCGCCCGCCCGGGTGCGTCACGGCGGCCGGGGCGGGCCCCGCGCAGCGGCGTCGCCTCGCTCCCCGGGCGTGCAGCCTCTGGTCGCATCGCTACCTGCGGGAGCCGAGGCGGGGCTGGGCGCGGCGGAGGGGTGACCCGGGAGGCGGTGTGGCGGGGACGCGCTCCCGGCTCCGCGGGCATCGCTGGTGGCGGGCGGCGACGTGCGTTTCCTTGAGGTGCTGTGCGGGGCTGGGGGATTTTTAAGACGACTTTTTTTTTTTTTTTTTTTTTTTTTTTTTTTTTTTTTTCGTTTTTGAAACATCTCTGCTCCCGTGGCAGCCCGGCGAGGTAGGGCTTGATCCTCTACAGGATTTTCTGGAGCTTCTTGTTTTTCCCATTGAGATCTCCCTCCCTGCTATCAGGAGAGAAGCCTTTACACTTCTATATTTTTTTCATACCTTGAACAAAATTCCATTTGGGGCAGCATCCATCAACGGGAAAGCTTTGGAGAAAGCAGCCAGGAGCAGTGACCGGTCCCCTCACAATGTGGACCTTTCTGGGTATCGCTTCCTTCATCTACGTGTATAAAAAGTGTGGAGACCTCATGACTTACGCTAATAAGGAGGTGCTACTCTCCGTGTTAGTGTTTTTCTCCCTTGGCTTGCTGCTCTCGTACAGGTACCACTTCAGGGGGCCCAAGCAGCAGCAGCGGAAGGCCCACCTGGGGATGCTCTCTGATGTTCTGTCGGCCTTACCACTTGTTGGCTTCATCTGGGCCAAACCCACCCCAGGATCTCAACAAGTTGAACAACCCAAATCCAGAAAGGTAGGTTCAATTCAGATGGGAATTGCAGTGTCTTCCCCCTGTTCCCTCTGGCTGCTGACCCTCTGCCCTGGTGAGGGAAAGGAGCTGAGAAGGGGTTGGAGAGGGTTTGTCTTTAGATGCCGGATGTCTGATTTGTCATATTTTTTGTTATTTTTGTTTTGAATGGCAAAAGAGATGGTGAAACTCATTACTGGGGGTTTTGTGGAGTCAAATCAAATGTGTTTGAAGAAAGATTTGTAGTAAAGGATTATTATACTAGCAGAAAAATATCTTCAGTTGCCAGTGTGTTGTAGAGATGAAGGACTGGTGCATCTCTCCTATGAGGAAAAGCCAAGAGAGCTGGGACTGTTCAGCCTGGGGAACAAGAGGAGGCTCAGGAGGATCTCATCGATGCATACAAGTACCTGAAGGGAGGGTGCAAAGCGATGGAGCCAGGCTCTTTTCATCGATGCCCAGTGACAGGACCAGAGGCAATGGGTGCAGACTGAAACACAGGATGTTTGCTCTGAACATCAGGAAACACTTTTTTACTGTGAGGGTGACTGAGCACTGCAACAGTTTCCCAGAGGGGTGGCAGAGGCTCCATCCTTGGAGGTATTCAGAACCCAGCTGGCTGCGGTCCAGGCCAATCTGCTCTGACTCTGAACAGGGGGTTTTGGGCCAGATGACCTCCAGAGGTCCTTTACACCCTCAGCCATTCTGTGGGTCAGTGATCAGCTTCCTAATATTTATGGATAAAACACACTTGTCTAGACAGTGGTACATAGAGATATTTGGAAATTATTGCCAAACTATTGCTTGTACAATTATTACAGGACCAGAGCAGAGATAGTCAGTCGGTTCCACTCAGCCCAGGATGAGACTTTGTGAGCCTGCGGAGAGAGCTGTAGTTCCTGGCTGGAGCTGAGCTGGAGTCCTGCCATCTAAGACTACCGACTGGACTTGCATATTCAGTACATCTGTGGGTTGGCACTGTTTGGCTTCTTTCCAGTACTTCTGGGCAGTTTCAGCTGAGCACTGACCCCCTGGACAGAAGCACTTGAAACTATTTTTGGCTTCAAGTCAGAGGTTCTAGATTTTTATTTTGTTTTGCTGGTAAAGCCTGCCTTTACCTCACTTTCTTGTATTATCTGAATTCAGATAGTTTTGCACTCCTTTGCTGCGTTGTACATATAAACATGACACTATACCACTAGAAATTCTGATGTCAGTGTTGTTCTGGGCATTTGTTTCACTGATGCAATCGTATTTTACCACTGTCAGCAGTGCATTGCTGAGGCATTTGTGAAAGAGTGAATTGGACTTTATTCTTCATTTTACCAGCTGGAGAAATGACTTGCAGGTTTGCACTGGAATAGCCCTTGCAACATTTTTCCACTTTGAAGAGATGCTGTTAGGAAGGTACTATAACACAGCTGGTCTTCATGCACCAGTTTATATGTTAACTGATACATAATCTGATCTGTGACAATTCCTAACAGTTTTCAATGTAGTTGAATGGTAATTTTGCCTGTACTTTTGACTGTCTGATATCAGTGTTTTCATTTCAGGACCATTTCTTTATAACATTTCACAGGTAGCTGCTTCTGCTGATACTTTTCCATGCTGAGTTAATTACCATAAACTGTTATTTTGGTAGGTAGTTCACTTACAGTAAAATTAAAGAGGAGTACATTTTCCAGTGAACCTGATAACTTTTTCACTGCAAAGTGCTAAGGCCTCTGTGTGGTAGTGACTCACTGATATGATGGCCTTGGTGTGTTACTTTATAGACCAAGGGTATGGGACAGCCTTGGCTTACTGCGTTTTATAGGAACTTGCCTTTCAGTTTCTCTGAGATTATGTTAGTGGTTGTCCTTGATCAGCAGGACAGTTTTACGCAAGTATCTTGATTTTGTTTGGTTTTTTTTTTCCTTTGCTTTGCTTGTTGAGTTTTTGTTGCATTGCAGAGTACAACTGATTTAATTTTGGGCAAAACTAAACTGGAAGATGTTCTCTTAACTACTGGTGCACTCTCAGTCCTCTGGGTCAAAGTAGAACTAGTCCAGAGTTAGCCCTCTGACAAGATTATGGTACACATACATTGGCACATGTAACTTTGTTGGCTTTCTTTTCTAAAGGGTAAAAGAGAAGTAAACTTCTCAGATGTACATCTGACAGAGACTGCTCCAAATGCAACATTATCACCCCAATACGATCCAGAAATTATCATTGTGGGGTCAGGTGTCCTTGGTTCTTCCTTGGCCACGGTTCTCTCAAGGGATGGAAGAAAGGTGACTGTGATAGAGAGGGATCTGAAAGAACCCGACAGGATAGTTGGAGAATTGTTGCAACCTGGAGGTTTTAATGCACTTAAAGACTTGGGTCTTGAAGGTGAGTGCATTTCAAAATGTAAATATATCTATAACACAACAGTTATTACACTCAGTTATGTTTTTAGAAAAAGCATGCCTACTGGGAAAATTAAGAAATACATTATCTATCTTTAATATTTGAGTTAAAATTGCTTGTGTGTTTCCAGTCTGCCATTTTGAAAGTATTAATCCTTCAACATGTGTGTTTTGATTTAAAAAATCGGACTCTATGTAAAGAAATACTTTTCATACATGATTAAGCTTTCTTTAAGACTTTTAAAACTCTTCCGTTGGCTTATATTTTGCAGATACAGTAGAAGGTATTGATTCACAAATAGTAAATGGTTACATAGTTCATGACAGAGAGAGCAACTTGGAGGTTGAAATTCCTTATCCAGTATCTGAGGATGGCAGCGTGGCAAGTGGAAGATCTTTCCATCATGGCCAGTTCATCATGGGTCTCCGAAGGGCAGCTATGGCAGAGCCCAAGTGAGTCACTTTGTGAACAGCACAGCTGGGATCCAGAGATTCAGAAGCACTGTTCCCAGCATCCATGAGATTCCTTAACTATTTCACTCTGTCCCCACAAAGAGGGCTGCAATGAACAAGACTGACAAAAAGTAACAGCTATAGTTGCTCATTCTGTTTTCTGCAGACATGTTCATGAGTTGCATATACATCATATGTTACCCTTTGGGACAAGCTAATCTTTAAATTATGGGAATATAGGCTTTAAATATTAGGCAAGGTACTGGCCCATCCATGTGAGAGAACAGTTCAAGGGTACGGGGTGGATTTTGTTCTACTGATTCTTGGGTTTGGCATTTTACCAGAGAAACGACCTCTTCTCAGTGAGCAATGCATAGAACTTTGGTCAAGAAATGAGTGGCAAATCTGGTATAATTTCTAAAAATCATAGAATGGTCTGGGTTGGAAGGGACCTTTTAAAGGTCATCTAGTCCAACCCTCATGCAATGAGCTGGGACATATGTTTCTTGCACTGATGTTATCTGTGATGGCCAGAAATCAAGCTTCTACATTTGCACGTTGTTCTGGTTTTAATGTTAGCAAGAAATCAAGCAAAATAACTAGAAAGGAGCACTAAATGGAAGTAGCTCTTTCCAATTATTAAGCTCTGTTTTTCAGAGTCTTGAAGACACCTTCTCTTCCTAATGAAAAAAAAATTAGTGTTTGTTATTTCCTCTTTAACTGATTTATTTTTTTTTTATACAAGAGCTGAGAAGGAAACTTTTATTGAAACAGATTCTAGGTGCTTGTTTCTGTGGGGTATTTTTTTGGTTTGTCTCTTTTTTTTTTTCTGCTAAATAATGCTTGTAAGAGAAACGTGGCATCATTTTTTATGTTACATGTCTTTATTCTGAACTGGAAAATCTTTCTCCTATCATATCTATTATATCATGAATTACTAAAGTAGCACTAAAAGATAGCAGACCTGTAATACAGTTAAAATTAACAACAGCTGCATTTACTAGCTGTAAAAGCTACAGCCTTCTTGTTGAGGGTTCCAGTTCAGTGAAAATTGGATACCTGTTTGCTCCACTTACTGGGAAAAATCCAGTAGCTGTACACAGTCTTTGAAGCAGAAGCTTATAAAAGCTAGTTTGTGACTTGAATTCAATGCTTTCCTCTTTCTCCACGCTGTCTTTTAATGTTAATTTTGTGTATGTTTGCTTTACATTTTAATTGTAACATAGAAAACCGCATATTAAATTAAGGTGCGGGAGCGGTCAAGAACTCTTAATAGTGCCATGACAGTTTGTTTTTCATCTCAAAGCTTGTGATAGAGGATAATTATTACTGATTAGTATAGCCTCTTTATAAGTACTAGGCAATATGAATTTATTTCAGATGAGTAAAATTAATTTTGCAGAGGAAAGAGGTAGGGCATCATTAGTTAATTATTTTTATAGTGGGTGAGAACCAGAAAATGAAGTGAGCACACCCTTAGATAACTGAAGTGACAACTATAGAAGAAATTTAAAGTCAATAGGATCCACAGAACTCTGATTCACCTGCTGTTAATCTGACATGTTGCTGCACTCCCTTGCTGTGTTGAAGTTTCTGTTGGTTAGCTTACACATAACCATTCATGTTTTGGTACAGCCAACCTGCCTGTTGCCTGGCAAATTAAGTCAGTCACGATCTGCTCTGAAATTTCCGTGCTGGCTGACATGCAGAAAAGACATGAATTCAATTGCTCATGTTCCCTCTGAGAGCCTTAAATATCAAACTGTCATATTCTCACGTGGACCTTTAGCTCATTTCTCCAAGTTGTAGAATTCCATCTGGATATGAAAATATTTGTGAGGGAGAGAGAGCGTCTGTTCTGAGCTGCAAAGTCTGAACTGCTGGGGTCAGGTCTAACAGCTCAGGCCCCACAAGAGATGTAGGTTTACAGAGATTTAATTTGTGAACCCCAAATAGCTCTCGTTGGGAGGTAGAAGATGCTCAGTTCTGACTCTAAACATAAGCATTAGCAGAACTTTAAAAGCATAAATAGCAAAATAAAAAAATGTATCCTGAATTCCTGAGGTGAAAAGCTAGATGTCTCTGTCCTAAACAGGTTGGATTATTCTGGACTACTCTAAGAATTAGGTACCTCACTTCTCCCTAGTGTACATGTTAAGTGCTGAAGTGTTACTTCAGATCTTGCTTCTGAATTCTGCTTGGAGTTACATCTTACCTGCACAGTCAGCATTTCCCACCATTTAGCAGGATGACTCAGTCAGCTGCCTCATTTCTGACCCGTGTTAGGTGTCGGACTCCTCTCTGGAGCCATGGCCATGGAGCACCTGAAGCACAGCTGAGGATTCTGCTAAATGGTAGGGTGTTTAAGATAAGAACTACAGTTTTAAAATGTTCTCAGGTATCAAACCAAACGGTAGTGTTGAACTGAAATTAATGACAAACACTTTTGATGTTTGATGTGGCTTCTGAAAATGGTCAAGAATATATCTTGTCTCTAAAATTTAAACGAACTGTGTTGGCAGAGACAAGATTAGTGAAATCTGTCTCTCCTGTGTCTAATGCCTTGAAATGTTGGCATCAATCCTCTTCCATTCCATTCTAACCCTTCTTTCTTATTGCAGTGCAAAATTCATTGAGGGAACTGTGTTACAATTGCTTGAGGAAGATGACTGTGTTGTGGGTGTTCAGTACAAGGACAAAGAAACTGGAGACACTAAGGTAAGATAGTTTTCTGTTGCAATCTTTGTTAAATTATTGAGAAAAATCATTGGTTTATATATATATATATATATAAAATTTTGAAAAAAACCTCTTTCAAAGCACTGGTACAGAAATAACGCAATCATCAAGAAAGCGAAAGCTTTAATAAAGGGAGATTACTTTCTAGTGGATGCAGTCCCAACATGTGGGAATTCTTGTTATAACTTCTTGTGGAGCTTCTGCTTTCAGTGTCTGTGGAGAATTCAGTTCATTATTTATTTCAATATTCCTATGTCTGGAGTTTAAAATCTTTTGAGAGTTACTGGTGAAAAAACCCAGTATATTAAGATTTGTGTTTTGGCTGTGTGTAATGGTCTGTTTCCACATATACTTCCACCGTTGACTGAGGTGTCTGAAAATAAGATAGGTACCTATTCATAGAGATAGTTCTGTTCAGTCATTTCTGGGATCACAGAAAGAGAGTTCTGGTCGATTTTAATTGTGTCACTGGTTTGATTGATGTTCTTTGCCTCAACTAATACTAAACTGCTGAGCATTACTAACAATCTTTCATCTTCAGGTCATTTAGAAATGGAAATGGTGGTATAAAAACGTATGTAAGAGGGCCTTTTAAAAGTATTTGCCCAAGATATAGGAGAGCTAGTTCATTTTAGACCCTCCTCAGACAAAGGGCTCACTTGATGGCAAAATGCTGTAAATAGGAAGCTGTAAGAGAGCTCAATAGAAACAACATCCTTGGCCCCTCTGGAGGTAGCTGAAGGAAGGGGGAGTTCCAAGTCCTGTTCCTTGGGCTGTCTTTCGTGTCATGTAAAATGAATAAAACTATATTAGGAAATCCACTCTAGCCGAATAACACTGAATCACAGGTGGGTGCTGGAAAGATAGGGAGTTAGCAGAGGAAGAGTTTTTTGGCAGGGATGGAATGGTTTGTGGTTTTTTTTCCCAATCCAATTGGTTTTATCACCCAGCAGTGTAAAAGGGGTTGTTTTTTGTTTTGTTTGGGAGCGGAGGGGGATAGTGCTTATTTTGCTTTGAGATTTGTTTTTAAGATTTACACATTTATGGATGTTGTTGTAATTTTAAGTGTGACTTGACCAGCAGTAGGGTGACCAGTTGTTTTAGCCTTGCATCTTTCCTGAGAGCATGTGTGTTGTACTTAAGGCTTTGAATCTCCTCTCTGTATAATTGGAATAAACAAATTCATGTTTCACTGTGAATGCTGAAGTTCTGTGGCTGGAAAGAACTGTTTCATTTGCTAGCCTAGATCCCCTTTGATTTTAGAAATCTAGTGGAAGTAATTTCCACTAAACATTTCTTCTTAACTGTGTTTCCCTATCTCTGACTCTTTACAGCTGGGAAGCTACTTAGGGGGAAGAAACCCCAAAACCAAACCCTGTTTGCATTCCTTAATCTGCTTTCATGAAGAAAGGAGGGTGATCTGTGTTGTGTCTGTGGTTTTCTGTCCTCTCCATACCTGTTGGCCACCACATTGCCTTTGAGATTTTTATTCTCTTAAATGAGACTCAGATTAGCCAGCATGCTAAAAATCAACTTATAAAATTTATCAAAACCAGGAGCTGAATAGAGTAAAGGTCTTAGTATGTTGATTGTGGAGAAATTGTAGCATAAATATTCGGATCATTAGACACGAGGAAACCCATATGGGCAAGTGACTTTGCTCTAATTGCAGGAATAATTAGAGCTTGAAGTCATCTGAGACAGGAATCCGTAGGAAAGTGGTTTTGTTAGCTCTACTCTGGAGCTCATTTCTATAAGCTCAGACACCATAAGTGTATATTGTTTTACTCAGCTCTACTCTTAACCTGATTTTGTCTGACTTCCCTTTGCACAGCAAAAGATGTAAGGATTGTGTGACACAAGTGACTGAGTTGATTCCTACTGCTCGTAGAGGAACCCATTCACATACTGGCTCACCAGAGGCTTCCATCCAATAGTAGAATATTTTCCAGGAGTGCTAATGAAACACGACATGCTTTTTTTGCCTTGTTATTTGCATCCTAAAAGCTTAAAAGGAAAAACTTTTTTTTTCTGCTTATGTCAAATATATGAGATTATTGAAGGCCAAGGACTAATGCTCAATACAAATCTAGTCATTTGCAGTTAAATCACTGAATATACTGACCTCAGGAAATCTGTAGATAGAAGGAAACATCTACCTCTAAAAGCCTTATAGTATAAATGTTTTAAAATGTATTTTAATGATCAGGATAATTTGCTCATGTTAGAGAGCAATGTGTATGTGTTAAACATTAGGAATTTGTGCATACATTCAGGCTGAACCTAATCAGTTTACTCAGATTCTCTTTTCTATTTTGTCTGTATACACTATTTGTTCTTATAGTTCCTAAGTACACTAGGAACTGCTCAGAGTTCGCTTCTTGGTCTTTTAAAGAAGATCTTGGTATGCTTACTGCATTTCAGTTTGTTACACTTCAGTTTGGTTTTGTTTAGATGCTTATGAATGGTTCTTTAATTTAAAATTTCTTCTTAGTTTTCTTTTTCTTCCTGAAGGGATCAATTACTCTACTTTTCTTGTGGGAAGTTTTTTTTTTAAATCCAAATTCCAACACAGTCCCCGTAACTTTGTTATCTGATTGCATGTCTAAAAAGGCTGGACTATATGCTTAGATCAACTTTTAGAGGAAGTATAGTTAAATATGAATATGAGGAAGGCAAAAAAATACTCTATTTCTTAGTAAATATATTATAAATGTGGTCTGTGATTCTCTTATGTTTATTGTTCTGTAGAATATCTAATGAGAGCTTTGGAGTTGTTTCACTGTTAAGCAAAACTGGAAATATCACGTCTGTATTTTTTCTGTATGCTGCAGGAACTTCATGCGCCACTTACTGTTGTAGCTGATGGACTTTTCTCCAAGTTCAGAAAAAACTTGGTCTCCAGCAAAGTTACTGTTTCATCCCATTTTGTTGGTTGCATTTTGAAGGTAAGTTTTATGTATGATACTGTATAAGCCAGTATGCTGCCACTTCTTAATGTGGGTCTGAATTTCACTGAATATATCGTTGTTCATTATCTTTTCCAGCAGAATCAGCTAGAACTATGCTTTTAGAAATATATATACAGCTGTTCTATCAGTTTCTGTGTCCCTTTGAGGAGTGCTTGGAAATTTTGGTCTATATTTTTAACTCTTAAATTATTGATGCATACTCCATCCCAGCTCTAGGATAGCTGAACTTGCTGTGTCAGACTTAACATGTTTGGTATAGTTACAGATCGGATTTTCAACTCAAAACACTTTTAAGTAACTATGAACCAGTTTTGGTTTTTGTTGGGTTTTAGTTTAAAGTTAGATTCTGGTTTTAAGAGTCGAGTATAGTGTTAAACATACAGATGAACAAGGGAAGGTTTAAAAAAACCCAGAGTAGGATTCAACATCACTAGTTTAAACAGAACACTGGACTCACTAGACTAGTTCACAGAAAATACTTCTTTCCTTTTTGAAGGGAAAAAAGTTTCAACATTTGATATAACGTAGCGGTACATGTGCTGTTAGCGCTATATTTCACATAGCATTAATCTCTGGGTTAGAAGTAGGCACCATTGTAAATCTGGAACCCAATTTGTAAGATTGTTTCCCTGGATATAGGTTCTTTGACTGGTTTCTGTTAAGACATCGGTAGCTAAGGTGATGACATTTTTTTGAAATGTTTACGGTGCTTGTTCAGGGAGCAGTTTGAGATCATCACAGCAGCTGTGGGTCAAACCACCTATGTTTTATACTCCAGAAGAATACCCTAACTGTGCTCCTGCCTGAAGGTGGGATATCTTGTAACCAGGTACATACATACCTTCAGGACCTGTAAGCTTCAGGAGATGAAATGGGAATGTGGGTTGGCTAGCTGGGTGGTTGGAAAACCCAGTTAGAAATCCTGGCTGAGTCTTGTCCTCTGTGGCTGCTGCATTTATTGCATTAACAGCAAAAATAATTAAGGAGAAGGAACCAAAGCTACAGAATTTTCACTGGACTGGAAACACTGACTTGGAGGAACTTTAATACTTTCTGGTCCCTAACCCCTTCACCACTGCTCACATGCCTCCTGTTTCTCTACTTTTGGAAACGTGTTTAAGACCTGGTTAGCTAGGACCTGTGATTCTTCCTCAGTTGGTATCTCCATGTAGTTGTGTACAGACTAGAGTAATTCTTTCTCTCCCACCACTTTCTTTATGAAAAGAAAACAAAATGATCTTACTGAAAGCTACCACATTGATTACAGGTTATCAATGGCATGTATTAAATATTAGTGAGGTATTCAAATGAAAAGTATAACTTCATATATTCTAGTAAATATTACAGTGTATTGCCAAAAGAATTGTAACTACACTGAAGTTCAGCACTTTCTTTTTGAAAACACTTCTCTTGTTCATTTAAAGAGAAAAATAACCCAAATCATATGATATGGGATTGTATTTCAGAGTTTTTCAGAAAATGATTTTGTATATCTGAAGGTTAATATCCTTTGATTAGTCGTTCTCAATCTTTCTCCCCCTTCTTTTCTTTTTAAGGATGCACCACAGTTTAAAGATAATTATGCTGAACTTGTTTTAGCTAAAAGTAGTCCAGTGCTGGTCTATCAGATTTCTTCAACTGAGACTCGGGTCCTTGTTGATATTCGAGGAGAAATGCCAAAAAATTTAAAAGAATACATGATTGAGAACATTTATCCACAACTACCTGGTAAGTCTAGAAAGATCTCCAGGCATAATTGTCACAATTAAATGTGCTAAAAAAGGCACATTTTATTTAATTCATTGAACTGTGTGGGATTTTTCCACGTGTGCAGTTAGTGTTTCAGTAACCATTCATTCTTCTTTGATTCCACATCACACAGCAGTTTGTTCAGCTCACATCTGTAAGGTAGCAATTCAGAAGGATTATATCTCTTAAGATATAATAATAATAATAATATATAATTATAATATAATTATATCTTAAGATATGTAATGGGTTATGTGCAAATTGTTTTAGACTCTAAGTAGTGTGACTAAAATATTTGGTTATTGCAGATCACTTAAAGGAACCATTCTTAATAGCAGTTCAGAATGATCGTTTAAGGACTATGCCGGCCAGCTTCTTGCCTCCTTCAGCTGTAAACAAAAAAGGTGTGTATTATGAAATAAAAAGGGTGTGAAAAAGGCATTATAAACTTCTTCTGGGACTTAGGGCTTTGTTTTCACAGAGGTATATTTGTTGTTCAATACAACTGTCTCACAATTCTATGAAAACCAGTATTTTGAAAAGGTGTACCTTGGGCACAATTTACTTGGAACATCTGTCTTGACACCAGACTTAAAATCAGTGCCTGCTTCATTTTTAAGTTTAAATCACTCAGTTGTTCAAGCTTATACAAGTGTGGTCTTTTTAAGAAAAACTTGATTGAAAAAGTAGAGAAATTACCTTAAAAAGTGTGTCTGTGTTCTTTGGCACACACACATGCATACTTATAGAGAAAGAAATATTTTGACTGTGATCATCATAAAGGCTTTTTAAGCTTTTTAATTTAAAAACATCCTCTTTTTTTTCCCTTTTTTCTTTTTTTTAATTTCTAGTTATTCATCTTATTTTCTGGTGGGAATGCTGAGTAAAACTGATTTTAAAAAAAAAAACAGATGGTTTGAGTTCTAAGGTTGTGTAATGGTCATGCAGTATCCCATTATTTTTTGTCTTCTACCTAGGTGTTCTTCTTTTAGGAGATGCATATAATATAAGACACCCTTTAACTGGTGGAGGAATGAGTGTTATTTTAAACGATATTAAAATATGGAGAAGTTTGCTCCAGGAAATTCCAGACCTCTATGAAGATGCTGATGTTCTTAAGGTGAGCTTTATTCTGGACTTATTTTAGGTAGCTTTTGCTGCAGTTTAATAACACACTTTTAGGTTTTATACAGCTTGGGGGCAGGTAAGTTATTAGTGAGGTACAGCAGTTTTCAAAGCTTTGGATAGATAAATTGTGCATTAGTCATTCCCCAGTAAGTGGAGCTGTGAATTGTGAGTGCTGTGACTGTGTGGCAAACGGCAGATTCAAAACTGCTTACTGACTTGTTGTGTTTTGCTTGAGGAGACTGGTGTGATGTGTCTAGTCAACATGCTTGGCTAGTATAACCTGATATTCCCATATTAGTAGTGCATTTGTAATGCAGATTGATCTTAAATGGGGTGGGTTAGGACCATTACGTTTGTGGGGGTGGTACCTAGAAAACAATGAGCGTGTGTACCCGGTTTTTCCAGGTGCATCTCAATGCTCCGCTAGCCCCTTGACTGCTGCATTAATCTCACAGTAGTAAGTTGGAAGACATCCTTCTTTCCCAGGAATCAGCACCATCAATGTTGATGCTGGGTTTATTTTTTCAGTGAGATTTAGACCCAAAATTCTGATGAGTAGGTAATAAGATTTCTTAGTTATTTGTTTACTGCTTTTAATCAGGTTAGACGTATTGTTTTGGCTAAATTATAGCTAGAATAATTATAGACTACAAGTAAAGTATTCAAAAAGTGTATTTGAAAATTGAGAAGCACTTAGAGGGACCCTGAATGTCAGGACAATACAGGACTTACCTGACCAAATGCACATACTTACATTTCAGCTACTCACCTCAGACTTCCAGTTATTTCCTACTTAATCAACAGAGAGAACTAGGTGGGCGTTATCCTTCAAGTTTCTGACCTACCCCAGCTACCTACTGTATGTAGGGTGAGCTGAAACACACCCTGGAACTACCTTTTTTTCTATATTTAGTGTAAGAGAAGCCTAGATAACGGGCTCAGGTTTCCAAAATTCCTTAATGACCTAGCTTGGAACTGATCTAGCCTATCACTAAATCCACTCTACATTTTCATGAGTGAAAATACCACCTCTTTGGGAATCTTTGGAATGCTCTTCTGTACTTACTGACAGAAATACATTTTTTTTTTTTTTTAGGCAAAAAGAACATTTTACTGGTCAAGGAAAAGATCTCATTCTTTTGTAGTGAATGTTCTTGCCCAGGCACTTTATGAACTCTTTGCTGCCACAGATGGTAAGTATATTTTAAAGGTAACTTCTGACTAGTTACAACTTAGTAAATAAATGTGCCTGGGGAGGGGATGTGTGTGTATATGAGTGTATGTGTGTATGTCCATGTGCTTGTATGTATATGTGTATATATATGTGTACATTGATATATATTAAATATATGTGTATGTAAGTGCATGTGTGTGTATATTGATATATATTAAAATATATCAATCAATATATGTTAAAAATATATCAATAAATTAAAGATTTTAATGAGTTAGCTTGTGTTCTCTGCCTAGTTGTTTAGTTCTATTGTTATGTAAACTGAGTTATAGCAATGTGAAGGGAAATCTGGAGTTAGTATTAAAAAAAAAAAAAACAAAAAACCCAACAAAAAAAACCCAAAGAAACACCCCACAAAGCAAAAAACCCCGAAAATTCTTTTCTTGTGTCAGTTAATTTAAGAATATGTAGATTTTCTGTAAGACTATCCTTTACTTAAATAAAACTAGCTCAGAATCCAGCGTAATTTAACAGAACAACAGCTACCAAAGTACCAGAGTTCTGGTTTTAATACCACTGTTGCATATGCTGAAAACATTTTTGGTATATGTTGGATATATTTGTTGAATGATTTTAATTAATTTTGTAGATTCCTTGCATCAGCTAAAGAAAGCCTGTTTCCATTACTTCAGACTTGGTGGAGAATGTGTCTCGGGTCCTGTTGGACTGCTCTCTGTGTAAGTTCGGTGTGCTTGTAATAGTTGATGTGAACCAGGTCGAGCACTGTGAAGCTCTGCTTTGCTCCTAGTCAGCTCTGCACAGGGGGATTGGTCCACATGAACCTGTATTTTTAGGATTGTACTAAAAGTTGGAGCTTTATTAGAAGCTGTCTTTAAATGCTGACTTTTTTTTTTTTTTTTTTCATTGTAAGAAATGCCCCTAAAAGTTGGAGAGGAAGTTAATGTAGATGGCATGGAAGTTTGAATGAGGTAGAGGGGTCCAGACTAGCAGAGGAGCTGGTGAAGATGTTTCATGCTTGACAACTAATAGTTAAGGATAAGGTCTCCCATAAAAGAGCATAAGGAACCAGGAAAATGGTAACTATGAAGGTGTTTTCAGTGACCCCTCAGGAACTGGTGAATGCACAATAAATCATACTAGTTTGAACATGTGATAATGTGTGCATTTATATTTCTCTGTTTTTGAAATGAGAGCTAAAGCCGATAGAGCCTGTTGAGAGTAATCCCCTGGGGGCTGATAAAGGCAGAGACAGACTACCCAAAATTAAGAGAGAGCAGCAGTGTATGCTGGCTGTACTGTAGAAGGGAATACAGGGTGTGTAGCAGCTCCAAGACAACTAAGTTAAATCAGAAGGGGGTGTGTAATCTTGAGTGAAGATCTCTATTTGTAAAATGAAAATTTGTCAGTGCTTTCTCATTCTGTTTATTTACATGTTTTATCTATTTATTTTTAATACAGGTTATCTCCTAAACCAATGGTTCTGATTGGCCACTTCTTTGCTGTGGCATTATACGCTGTTTATTTTTGCTTTAAGTCGGAGTCCTGGATCACCACACCTCGAGCATTTTTCAGTAGTGGAGCTGTTCTTTACCGGAGTTGCTCTATAATATTTCCACTTATTTACTCTGAAATGAAGTATTTAGTCTATTAAAATCCAGGGGGAAATGACTGGAGGAAGAAAACATGAAAATCTCAATGCCTTCAAATCTTTGGACATGTACTATTTAATATTGTATTATGTTTTCTTCTCTTCAAAACACAATTTCCTTGATAAGGATTTGACTTTAATTTTGGTTTTGTGGCTATATACATATATATTATATGTAAATATTCTTTTCTTTGCAATTAAAGTTCAAAAAGGAGTTAGCTGTTTACAAGGACCATAATTAAGTGTTGACATGTGGTAGATAATTGCCAGTTTAGTCATAATTTCATTCCTTGCTTTATCCATTGCTGAGTGCACCACTAATATTAATAAATTAAAAAGTGAAAACTGTAAACCATATGCTGCTATTATCCGTCATGCTTTTTGCTGTTCACTAGTTTCATAGACTTTATTACTGTGAAATATTGTAACATTCTCGATTTGGGTTATTTCATTAGGATTTGCATCTTATTTTTCCGTTGCAGCTAAGATACTAGTCTGCTGACACTTAAAAGGACACTGTAAAGGATTTCAAATCTTGAAGTGTCATCATATCTTTAACTTTAGTCACTATTGCAAGTGCCATGTTGCTCTTCTGAAATATTTTTATTACACCAGAATTCATTTAAACAAGTAATAATCAAACCATGGTTATGTTGGCTACTGCATTCCACTCAGGTACTGAAAGCACATGTTTTTGAAAATTTCTTCCTATCTCATATTCTTTTAAAACTTTGGGGAGTTTGTTTTGTTTTGCTGGGTGTGTGTGCAACTGAAGTTTAACGCTGCCACAAGCTGAAGCATAGCAACAAACCATATCCACTGAAACAAAATTGGTCCAGGCTATTTCCAGTAGAGAGTAATCTTTAATATTACTTAGAAAAATTCATGAGAAGTATCACAAAAGTGTCCTTTTAAAACTTGGAGGTTTGAGTTTTTTTCCTGTAGAAAATACTGCATGCTACTAAAGAGTTCATGTCTTTAACTGTTGGTTACTATTCCTCTCAAAGTTATATTTATCAGTATGCTTTCCTTTGTTCTTGTGTATTTTCATTTTTCTTTACCTTTCTTATGATTGCTTTGTGTATCACTGTATGGCTCTACTATTTTGACTTACCTAAATCACACATCAGTGCAGCCAACAGTTTAGAGAGCACTAACAGATTATGTTTTTCTGTACTGGTGAGACTTTGACTGTATCTTGAGAATGACAGATTGCATAAGCTGTATGTAAACATACATTTGATGTTGGACTGTGGAAAAAAAAAATCTGTGGAGAGGCTTTTTTAGTATTTTATTTGACAGATATTTCAAATGACCTGTTCTTTTCCAGAAGCAAAAGTATGTATATTTTTCTAACCATTATCCCTTTTGATACCCTCTTGAAATTACTTGCATCAGGAATATGTCTATGTTTAAACTTTAGGGTAAAGTACTAATATTTTCAAATATCATTATATATGGTAACTAAATGATGCCCCTTTAAGGGTACACAAAGTTTGCAGAATTTGTACAACTGTTTTCAAAATTTCTGACAATTTTGAAAATATTAATTTTACATTTTCTATTTTTTTATATTATTTGCAGTCAGTCTCTTTAAAGTCAAGGATAAACAGTCCTGAGCCAAATACGCATCCTCAGCTAACTTAAATAAAAAGTTACGATATCTGTAGAAATTTTTTTTTGTTGCTGTATCTCTGGGTAATGAGTTTTGTTAGGTCCTGATTTATCAGGAAATACCACTGTGCTTAAATTTACATATATGTTTAAGCATTTTTTTTTCTTTTCTTGAACTCAGTGCCTGGTTAAGTGTCTTGATGATCAGGGTAATCATCAATTGTTGGAAATTACCATGGGGGAGAGAAAAGTCTTGCATGTATTTGTAAAGAAGAGCAACCTGAAAATATGCCTCATGAAATGATTACGTGCCTTGTCCTCAGGACAAGATGAAGGACTTTGAAGTATCAAACAGGGTGCATGTGGGCTTCTAACTGAAATTACTGATGAGTTAGTCTTGGGTAGTGTTTGACAGTATTGGCTGGGCTCCTACTCCAGCTGCTCAGTGGCACACAGCAGCACTTTGCCCTGGTGAAGAAAAAAGTCTCAGGGCAGAATTCCAAGCTGTGTTCGGCAGTCCCTGGCTGCTGTGTTTTTCTCAGAGACACAGAGGTTGGGGGCTTGGGGAGGAAGTCATGAAAGAAGCAGTTCTTGGGCCAGATGAGAGTAAAAAGAGTAAAGCTGGCAGTGAGGGGACAATGCCCCTAGGTAAAATAGCCAAAAATGGAAACTAAAACAGCTAATGCTAGCCACAGCATGCAGCATATGGTCTGTAAGAGTCCTGGGTTTAGTTTTCTGCACCGAAAATTAAATGCAGCAAAACGAAGCAATGTGCCAGGAAAGATGTGCCATAGCCATGATTCAGAATCAGAGGGGAACACAATGCACACATATTTGATGCAACTTCTGAGTTGTCTATATATATGGAAACTCTAAAGTGGTTCGTTCTAAGGAGTTGTGCAGTGCAAAATTTAATCCCATCCCATGCCCTCAGCAGTGCACCTAAGTGACGTGGGCATGCAAGACGTGTTGTGCGTACGTGGTTACCCCTGTATTCCAAAGACTGGTGCAGCTGCAGCTAATAGCAGAAGGAACATGAGAAACAGCTACGTAGAGGCAAGGTCATAGTTGGTGACATGCTGCAGGAGTATGAAAACTTGCTAGTGGTGGGGAAGAAAGAGGAAACTGCAGTTGCCTTCTCTGCTAGTCTGGAAGCTTGTTCATAGATGGGGAGTTGGTTCATGCATGCAAGTGTCACATTCCGTGGAGCTTGTTTGAGGAAATTTGTATCAGCATTCTTGGTCTTCTGTTTTGTGGGGTTTGGGTTTGTTTTGAACAAGCCTGTTGCGGTTTGAGCCGGGAGGGTGACTGGGCACCACACAGCCGTTCACTCGCCCCTTCCCTGCCAGTGCTGGGAAGGAGAAAATGAATCAAAAGGCTCAGGAATGGAGATAAGGTCACAGGCAAAAAACCCAGCCTCATTAGGGGAAGGGAAAAAAAAACCCAACAGACACATGAATTCCAGACACTAACAGTGATAGTTCAGACAGAATGGGACAGTAAAAAGCATTACCATGTCTTAACACCCCCTCCCCCCACCCTTCCTTTCCTCCCAAGCTCGGTTTCGTTCCTGCTATCTCTGCCTCCTGCCCCAGCAGTGCAGGGGATGGGGGGAGCGGTCAGTTTGATGCTTCTTCCTGCCAGGCGGGGAGACTCTTCTGCGTTCTTCCCCTGGCTCCATGTGGTTCCCCTCCTGCAGGGGACAGTTCTCCACAAACTCTCTCTGCCGTGAGCCCTCCCCACAGGACACATTCTTCTCAAGATGCTCCAGCAAAGGTCACCCAGGTGCTGCAGTCCTCCCAGTGCTGAACTACAACAGCGGGGGCTGCTTCTTCCCACGGAGTCCTGGGGGTCCGCCACAGGTGAATCTGCTCCTCTGGTCACCTCCGGGGGGGGGGGGGGGGCGGCCCTGTCACATCATCACGGGATACGGGGGGGACTCTCTGCTCTGGCACGCCTCCCCACCTTCCTTCCACTGACCATAGTGCTTGTACAGCTGTCCTTCTCGTAGCTCCTCCTCACAAGTTCCCCCTTCTTTCAGGTTCCCCTTGTTAAATACCTGACCCCGAAGGTGCGGCCGCTGCCGCTAATTGGCCTGGCCTTGGCCAGAGGTGAGTCTGACCGAGAGCCGGGGGAGCGTTGAGAAGCTTCTCACAGGGGCCACCGCTGTAGCCCCCTCACCTGCAAAAAAACCCACCACACAAACCCAACACAAAGCCCTTTACTAGAAAATAGCTGAAGCATTGAGAGGTTTATTACAGCTTTAAAATGCCTGCTAGTACAGGCGTGTGGTGTGGGATTTTGTGTGAGGAGCGATACCTGTTTGGGCTGTGCGTGTGTTTAGTGCCTCCTCTAGCTCCAGTGCAAGCAATTAAAAGGCAGAGTAGAGGTGGTAGTTTTCCACCTACACTTAAATCACCTGCAACAAAGACAAAGCACTTGATTAGTCCAGGATCAGCTCCTGGGTTTTGTAATTTGTGACTTGATTGTGCTTCTGATACAGTAGTAGTATAATGTGATGTTAGAAATCTCAAGCATAATTACAGTGCCCCACTGGGAAGCGTATGAATAGAGGCTTAACTAGTCTGTTCTGCAACTGAAGAGGAGCCCTCATTTTCTGTAGATGTAAATGATTTGTTAATGATGACTGAATAGCACTTGGAAGATTACACTTAAGACTATCACACTGATATCTGCAGTACAGTCAGGGGAAAAACAACAACCAGTAACAAGGAACACGTGGTATTCCCCAGCTGTCTTGCTCAAGCTCTGTTTCAGTTGCACAATGATTTGGCTTTGAAGAACCACACTTGAGTTTGGTTGTAATCAAACTGTTCCAAAGTAAGTGCAATATCAGTTGTGCCTCCATGGTTTCCAGACACCTCTGGAAATCTGAAAAGAGTGGACAATTAAAACACATCGTTCCTTTCCGATAATGCCAGTTTCTCTGTTGTCTTTCTCCCTTGCACTCTGTCGTATGCCTGAGCTCTGCCTTCTTCCACCCGGTTTTCTGGTCCTTGCTCTGCAGTCACAGCCAGAAACATGCTGCAATATAGGGCTCAGTTGCTGCACTGCAGAAAGGTTAGGTAAGGAAAGGTGCATGGAGCGTGTTGCCTGTACAGGTTTCCCATGTGGAAGCTGTGACCTGTGCTACTTCAAAGGCTGCCCTCGTCTCTTAAAACCTCCATGTTGGTATTTACTGTACTACTGTCAATGCACACGGGTTGTTTGGTGTCAGTAGGGCAGTAACTGATGGTTGGCTCATGCTGCTTGCACATACTGCTCTCTGGAACCAGCTTGTGTATTCTGGACAAAAGCAAAATCTGTTCAATCCAGAATAAATATGGGCAGTTAATAAATTATGTATCCTGAAATTCTGGCTTGCTCAGCATGACAGTACTACATGGAAAATGGTGTCAGCAGTTCCTAAATTGTTCCCTGTGGAGCTCCAAAGAGCTGCGCAAGCTCCTGTGCTGTGCATAGTGAACAGCAGCATGACAGAGTTTGCTGAGATAAAGTTATTCAAGGTACTGAAAATAGAAGCTGACAGGGTATTTTAAATAGTAACTGAAATCCACTGTTAATGTAAGCAAAGTAACTAAATAGGAAAAATAATCCTGATGGTGGAACCTAGCTGTGAGTGTCCTGGAATCACCATGACTGGTCCTCTCCAAGCTTCTACTCAGTTCGCAGCTGCAGTCAAAAAGGTAAACAGGGTGTTGGAAATTGTTAGTGAAGGGCTAAAGCAAAAAAACTACAGTTCTGCATGAAATGAACCTTTGCACCGGCTGGTGTATGGCAGAGCAGGAACTAGTAATGCTTTGGGCAGAGGCAAGAGAAGCTGCAGAGTGAAGTGTGGGAGCTTTGACTATCATTTTCAGAAAGTAGAGATAGTGAAGAATCATGGAGGAAGGGGCTTCTGGTATTGCAGCCAGGTTTTAGGGCTGTCTTCAAGCAGAGTTTATCAGGTCAGCCAAACACAAAGAGCAGAACTATAGACCAAATACTGAAACACTCGTTAACGCTAAGGCACTAGGTGCATACATCGTGAGCAATTCTGGATAACCACCCAGACGACTTAGTGGGGTGTGTTGCGGACTCATATACGATTTTAAACAGTTCCACTGATGCTATTACAGTGGCTAATTTATTTTTTCATGGGAACGTTTGGGTTTTCTTCAGCTCCACACTTCATTTACGTGCCGGTTGCTCTTATGCAGCTCCTGCTTTTTCAACTTTCTGTGATGCAGCTAGTTTCCTTCAGATGCACATTCACATTTTTCAGGCAGTAGCATCTTAACACTGCCTTCCCAGGTGTGGTTTCTGAGAGCCCTAATATTGGGGCTGAAAATTTACATTGTCTAGTGAAAGTATACTTCTAACCGCTGTCTATATACTTATGGCAGTACCATTGGTGTGGGTTTGCTTTATGGGTTCTTCTAGGCTATGAGACTGGATTCTCTAAGGGCAGGACAGGACAGGGAAGCTTGCAGAGGGGTAAGGGTCCATAGTCCCAGCTGTGTCTTGTTGGCACAAAGGCTTCATCTATACTGGGAAACACACCAGGACCACGGCTGTCTGTCCCCCTTCACTGGTGGCACTCTGTCCGTAATGGTTTTGGCACAGGCCCACTTGTTCTCTCCCAAGCACCTCCTGGGTGTGATTTGGAGGCGAAGGGGATTAGCGTGGAGTAGGGATCACAGCCAACACTGGGTGGATCAGGCTGCCCTGTTTTGGGTGTTGTAGCAGCTCAAACGAAATCCACTGCATAGTCACTTCCTAACTCAAACGAGCCATTGTATAGCATTAATAAAAAACTCACTGAAGCCTTAGGCCACAAGTGACAAAATCACGCTGAATTCATGTACATTGAAAGGAGGCCCTGAAACCAGTGCCTCCTGTGAAAAATAAGGTAGCCACATCTGTCAGCAGAAACTGAATCCTCAAGATAAGAAAAGGAACAGCCGGCCTAGAGATAAAGGATATAGTGAAGAATAAGAAGACCCCAGACCCAAATGTTACTATTGGACCAAACCGTCACATGAGGGGAGGGGAACTTAGATTGTATGAGCGTATAAATGCCCAGGGATTTCTTTGATCAGGACCAGGACCAGGTCGAAACTAAGGAAAAGAGAAAGAGGAATGAGAAGGAATAATGGGAGAGAGTGCTATTGTTGTGGGAAATTAGGATACATAAAATGGGAATGCCCTCTCCAGCCACAGGAAAGAGAAGGGAACTATCGTTGAGAAAAACTCACTCAGGAGAATATGCAATCACAACGATTGAAGGAAGGGGACCCTGTGGACCTTGGTCGGGGGGGAAAGATTAGAAACTTAATATGTGAGTAACCCAATTGGACCAACAGGGACGTATTATAGGTAAGAGTTGTGAAACTGAATTATTGCTGGATACAGGAGCCACATTTTCCATTTTGAATTTTACCCAGAAAGGGTCTAGGACCACAGACAGAATTTTAAGACAGGGAGTCACAAGACAGAGAACAGAATTTGAGTAAACCTCTATTAGTAACAATGGGAAACAAGAGCGGGGCATGTGGGAATACCACAGAAGATTGGTGGGGGGGGATTATAAATACAATCAAGTGACTTGCAGCTGGGGCATCAAAAATCACATATATCATACTAATTGTTGTTTAGCTTTGTGTGCTTGACAGGCAGAACATCTGTGTTTAGATAACATAACCCTGTGATAGACTCAGAGACACCTTAACAAACATCCTTGAAATTCCCACCCCGCTGTGGGAAAGATCAAAGCACAGTAACCACACCTGCAAATATCCCTGATATATACAGGTGAAAGCAGCAGGTTTGAGATCTTTTCTTTCTCCTCCTCTTTCCAGCTAGCAAGGACCGAGCTCCGCGTTCCCTGTGTCCCCACCCGTGTGCCTCTGCCCGGGTGCTGCTGAGGAGATCACCTGGGTCATGAGGTAATAAGAATAAATTTACTCTTTGCATTCCATCTGTGGTTTTGTGGTTGTTCCTGTGTCCTGCCTGTGTCAGCTTACACAAGGGGGTGTTTTATATTAGCAGAGGACTCCCCAGCATGGGGAAAAGATATCTTGCAGGCTCTAGGCACAGAATTACACTTGTCACCTGAAGGAATAGAGCTAACAATCACGGAAATGACTGTGATCACTGGGAGCCCAGATAATGAGCTAAAAATGCTGGAAGTATGGAAATCTGCATCAACAAAGCTGTGGAGTAAAACAAAGAGAAATGTAGGATTACTGGTTTCACCTCAATCCATAAACATAAAAACATAGAGAGGAACCCCTCCCTCTGGCAGTGAAACAGTATCTTATTGCCCAAGAAATTAAGAAGAGTGTTCAAAAGCAGATAGACTGGTATTTAGCCCAAGGAATTCTAAAAACGTGTATATGACCTTATTGTACTCCTATACTCCCTGTAAAAAAAAAAAACAAAACAAACCCAAACCAAAAAAAAATTTAATATGGGGACCCGAAATACTCTTTTATACAAGATCTAAGGGTAGTTACCTAGCACAGAGTGTCTCCTCATCAAGTAGTACCCAATTCCTCTACAATACTCTTACAAATACCACACTGGGTAGGATATTTTACTGTAATTAATCTAACCACCACCTTCTTTAGTATCCCTTTAGATGAGGACAGCCAACTTTTGTTTGTCTTTACATGGAAAAGACAACAATTAACTGGGATGTGCCTCACACAAGCGTTTGCAGGGCCTCCTACAATTTTTTCATGAATACTGGGAAATTATTTGAGAGGCTTAAAACTACCAGGCTAATCAACTCTTACGCAATATGTAGATGGTTTGCTAAAAACAAGTAAAGATGAAGATGTCTGTATAAGAAACGCTGTACATCTATCTATGTATTGCTTTGGAGAAAAAAAAAAGTCGCATGCATCTCTTTCTAAACTTCAGCTGTGTCATCAGGAATTAAAAGATTTAGGATTCATATCAAAAGGACAAAGATTAATAAAGCCAGAACAAGTCTAGGCTATTGTTATTGTAAAAATACATCAACTCATAACGAAGAAATATTTGTGAGGATTTTTAGGGGCAGTAAGATACTGCAGACCCTGGATACCAGGACTAGGGGAGTTAAAAAAGCCATAGACAAAAAAACTACCAAAGGAGAGGAAGTGGAGCCTATACATTGAGATCCAGAGAGACAAAGGGCTTTCCAAGCTATAAAAATAAGCTTTAACTTCTGCTCTGACATTGGGATTGCCAGGTTACTGCAAGGACTCCCCTGGTTACTCCTTTGTTTTCATGCACAAATAGTTTAAAGTCCCTGAGACCAGTGCCTCCTATGAAAAATAAGGTAACCACATCGGTCAGCAGAAGCTGCATCCTCAAGATAAGAAAAGGAACAGTCAGCCTAGAGATGGAGAAAGGATACAATGTGGAAAAAGAAGACCCCAGACCCAAATGTTACTGTTGGACCAAACCGTCACATGAGGGGAGGGAACTTAGATTGTAAGGATATCTAAGGAACTGAAAGAAGTAATGCCTCAAACATTTATTGACACAGAGAACCTCAAGGACAAGCTGTGGCCTTCGTGATTAGTCTAAGGAATGTCACCCAACAAAGTGGGAGTGTATCGGAAGATGCACCTCCCACTCCCTTGCGGTTGTATTGACAAACTCCTTATAGGAGCCTCAAAGGGGGAAACCTGGACTGAGTGAAACCAAATGTTTCCCATCAAGCACAAGGACCACTAATCACTGTCTCCATTGTGTAAGCTCGATACTGTGTGGCTGTTATTGTGTAAGCCAGACACCATGCAGCCCTTGCTAAGACTTCTCAACTTCACCACTGAAGAGGTGGTAAGAACTGATAAGAGGTGATCATTTCTGCCCCAGAAGCCAGATGATTGCTCAAGAAGCATGAAGGCAGCAAAAATGTGGGAACTGAGGTGAAAGCAGGTGGGCAAAGTGAGCATGACCACCAGCTCAATTGGACAAAGGACAGTGCATGCCATTCCCCCTCAGTGTATGCACAGAACCCATGCCCCACCTTTTTCCTTGTCTCTCATGGAAATTTGTTCATGGAATACCTGCCTCTCTTTGTCTAGTATGCTCATCAGCTGATAAAATGGATTTAAAAGGTGACAGGAACTTTGCTGTGTGTGCACCCACCACCCAGGATTACCGGACCTGAGGCACTGCTGGATCCAGGGGTGGTGATCTGGATTTCTTTGACAGTCTTTCTCTCCTTTCTTTTTCTTTTCTTTCCTTTACTGTCTTTTCTTTCTTGTAGATTTATAAGAGACCACCTTGCTTATTATCCTTTCCCAAGTTTAAATTGTTTTCTAGCACAAGTAAAACATTTTAACTGGTCGTTTCACCTTAATTTAACCCGATGGGGTCACAGAACTGTTGTGACTCTCTTAGGCTTCCAATCCAGGTCATAACAGGGTATAATTGCCCAAGGATTTCTTTGTTCAGGATCCCCCTCTGGAAGCACCTAGCTCAAGCTGTTTTTCCTCTGTACCATCTGAATAAATTATTTTTATAGGATTCAATGCCTGAGACTCTGCTATGGGAAACCTGTGGTAAAGAGATTTCTTTAACGTCGGGTGTGGGCCATGCTGTGCCAGGTGGTTTCTGTATCACGAGATGGGTCCTGACATGTTTTATGAAGTTGTGGAGTGAATACTGAGATCCTGGACCCAAATGAACACGTGGGGCTTCCGGAGCCTAGCAACAACTGGTTCATATATTTTTGTGTGTGGGAGGTACAGCATAAACACATCCCCCACCTATATTTCAATATAAATAAAACCCTGCTATTAAGGTTTTAGGTTACGAAGCTTTACCGCCTTTCTTATGACTGAACATATTTGCTGACCCTGCATTTTCCGTGCCAGAACAGGGGTCATTTTATCAAGTGCTTTGTCCTCATGTCTGCTGGAGGAGACTCTTGCAGAAGAGGACACTAGTACCAAGGATTTGGCTGCTATTTTGAGAATGTGATGGGTATGCTTTGATCTTGGCTAATTTTTGCTTTGCTTTTTGGAATGTGCATTGAAATGGTGGACTGAAATGCATTTTGTTGACAATGATCACCTTTTGGTGCACATCATGTTGCAGCTGGATAAACCCTTCAAGCATTTGAGATGAGATACTATCATGTACTGGAATCCATCTTGGGTGTCTCTGTTTCAATCTTCTCTTGAGTCCTTATTACCACCTCCAGTGGTCAGGAGCGATTCTATTGACCTTATACTGCTTTTTCTAGTTCATGTTTCTCTTTCAAGTGAAAATCAACAGGAGGAGGGAGAAGTTTCTGCCACAAGCTGCTGTGGGTCATTTGTGTTCTCTGGTACCTTGTCCCATGCCAGAAAGTTTTCTGACTAATGACTGCAGCCTATATTGCATTTTTTTTCCAAGGTCTCCATTTCTCCTGCCATCACCAGACATGAATCAGATCCAGTACTCAGGTTTTCAACTCCAGTTGCCTTTATCTCTGTCAAACACGAGCTGTAAAGTGGCACTGCCTTGGCTCAGGTTTGACCATACAGTAACTCGGTAACCACAGGTAATTACACAGTGGTGGAAACTGGATGCTGACTTACCATGGTTTCCTCTATACACAGAGTATGCTTACTAATTGCTGTAGAGCATACACAGAACCACTCTGTCTCTCAATAATGTATTCGGTGTCTGCATTTTTTATCTTGTCCGGAGCTAGTTTCTGCTGCAGAAGACATCTGGAAACAGATATTGCATATAGATGTTATTTGCAAGCCCAGCTTGAGGCATTTAAATCAGAGGTCTCTTGTTTTCAAGTGTCTGATCACATCAACATCACCTGGCATCATTCTACTCCATACGATGCCTACACAGTACCCGTCAGCTACCATATTTGTCACACGCCATCTTTATACTCAGATAAATCAAAACCTGTAACAGGAAGGCATTTATCCTCTCAGACTTCTGCTTTACCAGTCATCACTGCCTGATGCTGCTAAGAAGACTCTTTTGATGCCCTGGAACAATACTCTGGGGAGCTGCACACCTCAAAAATACCCTGCTTTTAAGGACCAGAATACTTGTAGAAAGGATTATCTTGATTTTATTCAGTTATATTTGGACAAGTAAACGAAAGTCCTTATTTGCCATATGCAAAATAGAGATGAACACAGCATTAGGTTTAAAAGACACAAGCATGCAGAAAGGAGATTGTATCTGCATTAGCCTAGTGTATAGCATCAGCTTTAAAAGCCCTATGTGATACTTGAGGCTTCAAAATCTTTTATCCTTGTACAGCCATTGCAGCGCTGGGGAGTGTGGTGGGGAGGGAGTCCTGCACTGGGGCATGTTTCTTTTTCAGTGCAGGAAGAGTCTCCATGGATATTCTTGGTTTGGGTGGAGATGCAAGTTACAGACACCTCCTCTCCTCAGGAAGGAGTTTCAAAAGCCCCACTAACATGCAGGCTGGATAAATGCAATCATCCCCCGGGCAGACCTGAGTGGGAGTCTGGTTAGTCAAGCTGCTCTCAAGTCAGCTAATGAGCTTCCCTGGGGCTGGTTAAACAATTAAGCAATGGATAATGGTGCTGGGAGACAACGCTGTCTGCCACTGTCAAATTTAGGAATAAATGCAATATATTGGGTCTTTTGTTTCACGCTGGAATGTGAACTCACGCTGGAATGTGAATTCACGCTGGAATTATACTTTAAACACACTACTACTAACTTGCTCTTAATTCCCACCAGTGTTAATGGGAACCAAATAGCGTGTGGTGGAACTGGCTGTAAGGTGAGCTATAGCTGTGGCAGTTCTGGTTTTGGGGCAGCGGTGGGACGTGACCCCAGGAAGGCACCTGCTGCTGCTGTCGGGTGTCCCAGGCATGGGGTTTGCAGTGGTGTGGGTGACTGGCACCCTCTGTGCAGAGCAGGGATTTCAGCACCACAAAATAGCCAGCTTGTTCCTGAGTCCCCGCTTCAGTGGGGTTTCTTGGGAGACAAGAACTTAGGCTTTTTAATTCTTGTGTGATACTTAATTTTTGCATTACAAAAATTTTATAGGTGAAGAATTTCAAGTTGGAGGATGTTGTTTGATATTACTTCATTTGTATATAAATGGATTTTCATTGCCTTATTTGTTAAAAAGTACAAAATGTGTAAGCTGGAAGCCTTGTTTTCTGTGAATTTCTACTTATTTTGATTATGGAAGGATGGGAAAATATGGGTATAACCAATTGATGTCTGCTAGAATTGTACCTCTGTCATTATTCTAATTTTTCTGTTTCTGTCTGAAGAGACACAGGAGTTAAAATTAAGCATTGTCATTAAAAATGACATAAATTGCATTTTGACTTCTGTGGAATGCTACCTGTTGGTTTGTACGTGCTTGAAGTGAAAGGGAATCCCTGCACTGGTGGTTTATATCCAAATAAAGCATGAGATGGTAATTTCCAGGGAGGAATGCTGGTTAACTCTGGCATTGTGGATATGTCCCAAAGCAGATAGTTCAGAGTCAGGTCTTCAAAAAGCATTATTGAGACCTGAGGCATAATATAATGTTTTAAAGAAGAAATGCAGGGATATATTCCCTGCTGAGGCATACTGTGATGCACTAAAGCACAGGAAAGACACCTGCTGATATTTATGGGCTACTTCCGCTGCTGAAAATAATTACAAGTATTTTGCCAGTGTTTTTTTCTAGTTTTTCTGTGACCACTAGTTTTTCCTTAATAATAAAATCATTATTGATTTTTTTCTGCTTGCTGAGTCACAGCAGTAATTTACACTGCCCTTGGACTGCCCATTGTAATCTGCTTTTCCCCCAGGGTCCAGTGTAACTCCAAAATGACCTAAGACTTGAAGCTTAATCATAAATAATTGCTTTAATAACAAAAGCCATAATGTGCTAAGAGTTTTCTGTGTGTTTTAACTTATCTTAACCAACTTTAGGAAACTGTACTTTTGTGGTGGGGACAGGATATTTGCGTTTGTTTTTGGAAAGTTCAGAGCTTTATAAAGCAAAACCTTAAAACTAAATTAAAATAAGGAAAAAAATAATTTGATACCAGTTTGTATTCTTCCTCTGTTGCTGTTTGCTTTCCTACCTGTTGAAGTAGGGGTACGCATCTCTAGCGTGGGTTAGACGTTATTAGGCTTCAGGTTATTAATGCTGGGTGACACCTATTCCCCTCTTCCCCCATTTCATCCTATTTCTTCTTTTTTTCTGCAATCTTACCATTGTGTTCCCTCTTTTTCCTGCTGTGCACCTTCATTTGCTTATCTGGTGTCGCAGGTGAATTATTAAAAGAAGTCATCATTATGGGGTTAACTAAAAGGGTTTTATTAATGATCAGATGATGATCAAATGGTAATCAAGTGATGATTGAAAATCAAATGGTAATCAAATGGTGATTAAGCAATAATTTAATGTTAAAGAGTAATTTGATTTGAGGATGATTTAAATGATAATTTAGAATGTTATCCGACAGTGGTCAAACACTCTGATACTTACAACACTTTTAATAATAGCTGGATATAAAAATGTTGCTAGCATACAATATACCTTCAGGCCTAATGTAAATTGTCACTTACCTCATTATAGATAAGAGATGCCAGGTAAGGGGTCTTCCAATCTCGAGGTGTAAGCTTGAGAGGCAGCCCTGCTCAAGGGGGAGATCCCCGCTGTGCAGCCTGTTGCTGTGCAGGAGAGCTCAAGGGGCTCGAAGGGGCTACAGATTTTTATAGTGTAGTGATTGACTTGTAGTCAAACCCCGCTTTGGTGTATGCTCAGGAGTGCAGCTGTACCAGTTTTAATTATGTCTACTCTCAGCTTGCGCTGATACTCTTAGCTCCTGATAAGATGTGTCCTAGACTTAGTTCCTGAGGCAGTGTGGCCTAGCGCAATTCTCACGGTTTGCACAGCCGGGCTGATTTCAGTCAGACCTTCTTGTCAGGGATGCCTGAACCAAAGTGCGGCTCCCTTACTCAGAGGAAGTGCTTCTGTCATACCTGGAGGGAGACATGGAGGCCAGAAGGGCACTGGCTGCCGGCGGCAAAGCCTACACTGTATCTTGGCTGGCACGAACATGCCAAAGATCTTGCATGGGCAGGGAGATGGGTGTTGGGGAAGCCTCTCCCTGCTGGAGAGGGAAGGGCTGTACTCCTAACAAAGCCAGCTGCTGGCACAGCTTTCTCCCCTGAAAGCCAAGATGCTGTGACACAGGTTCAGCTTTTGCAAAGGCTGACCTGGGAACAAGAGAACAAGAACACTCGGCAGTGCCAAACCCCACAGATCAGTACTCAGTCCTTCAGCAGAAGAGGACCAGGTTGGGGAACATATTTAACATGGCTGTAAAGAAGTCCATGGTTGCTGGTGGGATGCACCCTTGGGTGTGGGGAGAGCTGGCAGGTGTCAGTGTGAGGCCACTCTCAATTCTCTGTGAATGGTGGTGGTGGTCCTGGGGCCTGGACAACAGCAAACATCACTCCTGTCTTCAGTAACAACAAGGAGGAGGAGGAGGGAATCTGTAGGACAGCCATCCTCACTGCAATCCCTGGGAAGGTGATGGAACAAACAGACCTGGAAACCATTCCCAAACATACAAAGGACCAGAAGGTGACTGGGAGTAGTCAGCATCGCTTTACAAAGGGAAACCCAAGCTT
This sequence comes from Athene noctua, assembly GCF_965140245.1. Lineage (NCBI taxonomy): Eukaryota > Metazoa > Chordata > Aves > Strigiformes > Strigidae > Athene > Athene noctua. The sequence goes on along the minus strand of NC_134038.1, from coordinate 12,954,376 downwards.
AAGCAACTGGCTCAATGGCTGGGCCCAGGGGATCACCATCAGCTGCACAACGTCCAGCTAGAGGCCAGTCACTAGTGGTGTACCCCAGGGACAGATATTGGTGCCAGTGCTGCTTAATGTTTTCATTAATGTCCAGTGGACCCTTGGCTTGTTTTCAGGTGATACAAAGCTGTGAGGAGCAGCTGACAGTGCAGAGTTGTGCTGCCGTTCAGGGGGACCTGGGCAGGCCGGAGAAATGGGCCGACAGGAAGTTCATGAAGTTCAGCAAAGGGAAGCACAAAGTCCAGCACCTGGGGAGGGATGATCCCAGGCACTGGGACAATGGCTGGAAAACAACTTGTCAGAAAAGACTCTGGGATCCTAGGGGACACCAGTTCACTCCTGCAGTGGTGGTCAACAGCCTCCTGGTCTGCATCAGGCAGAGTGTTGCCATCGGGCTGAAGGAGGTGATCCTTCCCTCTGCTCAGCCCTGGCTGGGTGCTGTGTCCAGTGCTGGGCTCCCCGGCACAAGAGAGACATGGACATACTGAAGGGCCATGAAGATGATTAATAGTTTGGAGGATCAGACATATGAGGAGAGGCTGAGAAAGTCAGGACTGCTCAGCCTGGAGAAGGCTCAGAGGGATCTTATTTATGTTGATAAATATCCAATGGATGGAGGGAGTAAAGAAGACAGAGCCCAGAGACAGTAAGTGGTGCTCAGTGGCAGGACAAGAGGCAATGGGCATGAACTGAGACACAGGAAATTCCATTTAAACATTAGAAAAAAACTTTTTTCCACTGTTCAGGTGGTCAAACACCTGGGCAGGTCACCCAGAGAAGTTGTGGAATCTCCCTCCCTGGAGATACTCAAAACCTGGCTGGCCACAGCCCTGGGCACCCTGTGCTGGTTGCCTTGCTCTAAACAGGAGGGTGGACTGAACAGCCCTCATGGGGGACTTCTGAATTAACTGCAAACCAATGGAGACAAGAAGGGTATAGCCTGGCACTGTAAAGATGGGGATTGGCCAAACAGGAACCATCAAAGAGTTCAGTCCTGTTTCTTTTTCTAGCAGTTTTTCTCCTGAGGCTTTCAATCTCTTACATGTAAAAGCACTGAGAAAAAGGGTGAATGCTAGCTGTGCCAGTCTGCTCACATTATTCTAGAATTTAATTTACAACTATAATAAAAAGCCAAGAAAAATTAATGTTATTTAATGAAGCAAACTGAGTATGAGCACAGTGTTGTCCGTCCATGAATTGCTACCATTGCACGAAGCCGTTCAGCCTCCTGCTGCTCGCTCAGCCTTGTCAGAGCTGTCCATAAGGCTGCTAAGGAGCTTTAGCCTCCAGCACCTTACAGAGAGCACCCCGCTGCACTGGCTCCTGAGTGGCATCTGGGTACATGGGATGTCCTGGCTTCAAATCCATCTGTAGTTGTCATTGACACTCAGGTGGTCAAAATTTCGTGGGCCTGCTTAGAGAGAGCTTCATCATCGGGTGGCAGAGCATCAGGGGATGGGGTGTCAGGAAGCAGTGCCACAAATTTGACCTGACTGATCACCTGTGGCATTGTGTGCCCGGTTTCCCTGAGGCACAGGGTCACATGAACATCAGCATGTGAAACCCACAGGTGTGACTGCAGATATTTCTGTGTTTAGAGCTTCCATAAATCCTGACCCCACGATGGTGTATTGTCCAGCTGTCCACTTATACTAACCCATGGAGTTAATGCCTTATATACCACCCAGAAGGCAGTATATAACTCAGGAGTGGTGGTGGGGTCTCGTCTAATATGAAGATCATGACCGTGAGTTCTGCATACCAGCTGCTACCCTCACCTTGCTGAGTAAGTTTTGCTTGGCAGATCATAGAATCACGGAATGGTTTGTTTTGGAAGGGACCTTAAAGACCATCTAGTTCCACCCCCCTGCCATGGGCAGGGACACCTTCCACTAGCCCAGGTTGCTCAAAGCCCCGTCCAACCTGGCCTTGAACACTGCCAGGGAGGGGGCAGACACAGCTTCTCTGGGCAACCTGTGCCAGTGTCTCACCACCCTCACAGTAAAGAATTTCTTCCTCAGCTCTAATTGAAATCTACTCTCTTTCACTTTAAAACCACTACCCCTCATCCTATCACTACACTCCCTGATCAAGAGTTCCTCCATAGCTTTCCTGTAGGCCCCTTTAAGCCCTGGAAGGCCACTGTAAGGTCTCCCCAGAGCCTTCTCTTCTCCAGGCTGAACACCCCCAACTCTCTCAGCCTGTCCTCATAGGGGAGGTGCTCCAGCCCCCTGATCATCTTCGTGGCCTCCTCTGGACCTGCTCAAACAGGTCCATGTCCTTCTTATGTTGGGGGCCCCAGAGCTGGACACGGCACTCCAGGTGGGGTCTCACAAGAGCAGAGTGGAACAGGAGAATCCTCTCCCTTGACCTGCTGGCCACACTGCTCTTGATGTGGCCCAGGATATGGTCTGGTCTGTGAGCACACATTGCTGGCTCATATTTAATTTTCCATCCACTAATACCCCCAAGTCCTTCTCCGCAGGGCTGCTCTGAATCCACTCATGGCCCAGACTGTATTTGTGCTTCGATTGCCCTGACTCGTGTGCAAGATCTTGCACTTGGCCTTGTTGAACTTCATGAAGTTTGCATGGGCCCACCTCTCCAGCCTGTCCAGGTCCCTCTGGATGGCACATCCCTTCCCTCCAGCGTGTGACCGCACCACACAGCTTGGTGTCATCTGCAAACTTGCTGAGGGTGCACTCAATCCCACTGTCCATGTTACTGACAAAGGTGTTAAACATCTCCAGTCCCAACACCAACCCCTGAGGAATTCCACTTGTCACTGCTCTCCCCTTGGACATGGAGCTGTTGACCACATGGAGCTGTTGACCACCACAGTGAGACCACTGCTCTCCACTTGGACATGGAGTGTGACCATACAGCCAATTCCTTGTTCACCGAGGGGTCCAGCCATCAAATCCATGTCTGTCCAATTTAGAGACAAGGATGTTGTGCAGGACAGTGTCAGATGCTTTGCACAAATCCAGGTAGATGATGTCAGTTGCTCTTCCCTTATCCACCAGCGCTGTCACCCTGTTGTAGAAGGCCACCAAATTCGTCAGACATGATTTGCCCTTAGTGAAGCCATGTTGGCTGTCACCAATAACCTCCTTATTTTCCATGTGCCCTAACGTAGTTTCCAGGAGGATCTGCTCCATGATGAGAGGCAGCATCCTTACACTGCCTTGGTGTGCTCTGCTGGGTGCAGGGGGAAGAGGTGTGGGTGTGTGTCTGTGTGTGTGGTGGGGCTGCCTGAGCCCAGGCAGAAGCTAGCAGCCTTCCTTCACCTTTTAGCCTCAAACTCCAATGTGCAAGATCATCTCCTGAAACAAGGACATCCAGCTCAAAAGGTCTGCAAGGCTGCTTAGATCCCTAAGCAACTGCAGGGCAGAGTGCTGGGCTCATTCAAAAGCTTTTTCTCATGTTTCCTCCATAGAAACTTGTTCCTCTTTCTCACTGCATTATACAGGGGCCTTAGAGCCTGTGCTTAGTGTGGGATAAACTGGTGCCAGCACCCCGGTAATCCTACAAAGCACTGCACATCAACTGTGTTTGGGGGGCTCAGCTGTATGAAATTTTATTTGTTTCCATAATCTGGCAGGCTCCTTTTCAAATGCCCCAAAATTGCACTTCATTTGCTGGTCTGTGTACTCATTTCCCAGGAATGCCATCACCAATTTCCCAGGAATGCCCCCACTGCTCAGTGCCTCCCCGATATCCCGCAGGGCAGGATCAGTCAGCAGGCTGTCATTAAGGTAAGTGGAGCAGGTGACAGACACGGGAGGGGCTGCACTGCTCCGAGGCCTGAGCCACAGCCCTGTGAGGAATCGCGGGGCTGCGCAGTATCCCCGCTGTTTGAGGGCTGTGGGCTTGGCGGGGGGAGCAGTCAGTGTCCTCCCTGCTGCCAGCTCCAGGGTCCAAGCTGGTCAGGGACCAACGCAGTGTTTTCCCCTAGTACGGGACAATCTGTTAACAGATCAAGCCCTGGGATACGTTCAGGCACTCTCATAATCCTCACCTGGTCCAAAAACTGTGGGTACCCTGCTAATTGCAAGATCACAAAATCTTCTTGAACCAATCCTTCCCCCAGCCCAAATTCATTAATATTCATCTATTAATTCTTGTGGTAATGGGACTCATTTCTCTGAATTAGGGCGGCTTCTGCACCAGTAACCAGCAGGGCCCTAACCTGTTATTTGTTACGCCAGCTCTGCTGTAGTACAAATGGAAGGAGTAGAGGGCTGGCTCCCTGCCCCCATCCCTTTGTCAGCCATAGTGGAGGGAGACCACACCTTCCCTCTTGTTTCCAGGGGAAAAGGTTGGGGTATGTAGGGGCAGGTGAAGAAGATGCATCTTCACTGCTGCCAGAGGGTGACGCAGACAGGACCAGGGACCTGGGGCTGCGCCCTTCCTTCGATGTTCCTTTCTAGAACGAGGAGTTGATGTGCCAGCTACCCACTCCAGCTTGTCCTACGTCACCAGCGCCTCTGAGTAACATTTCCCTTCAGCTGTTGCATCAGCCTCCTCTTTCCCAGTCTGATAAGCACCAAGCTGTCCCAGTGATCAAATAACATCCCCCACTGGCTTTCTCCCAGCAGCCTCTAGCAAGAAAAACGATGCCAGATGTAAAGGTTCCACACCAAGACTGAAAGTTGTGTGAATAAACACCTTGCCCCCAACATCTGTCATAGCACAGTTGCACTGAAAGAAATCTTTGTGCCTTCAAATAGTATCACAAGACTTTTCAGCTACGGATATTTAATTATTTTTCCATCCTCTATAGAGGAAAATTAACTTTTTGTGTACAGCGGCAGACACCAAACCTCTTCACTATATATTCATTCTCACTCATGGTTCTTTTAGCAGGAAAATTGACACTTTGGACTCATCAGTCCTGACAAACTATCCAACACCTTTATTTCCAATTTCATTGCTTATCTGGGATACAAAAGTCAAACTTCCACAAGTAGTTCTTCAGAACAAAAAACTAAATGATTTATACATAAACAATTACATACAGCATTTATAATGTGCAGTACAAAATGTACACTGTTTGGATGAGTTACGGATTGCATATCATGTCAAGATTTAAACAAGTATTAATTATATAACTAGTGCTGATGGTTACATCTCATAGAGACAGTTGTAGGTACTGTCTTAAAAGCACAGAAGAGATACAGTTCTGAAAAGCTGTACTTGTCTCATCTTCAGTCCCCAGCTCCCGTTTCAGGTTTGGGGGAAAGACTTGGTCCTTCTTCATATTCACAGAACAGTTCTGAATTCATCAAAAATGAAGCTAGGCACGTGTGCTTCAACAACCTGAAGTAAACAGGAAGGCAAGGGTAGATATTTTCTTAATTTTCTCATTATTCATTTGTATGCTCTACTCCCCCATTAACAAGTGCATCTAATCTATGAATCAAATACACACCACCATTGACCTGAACCACCTGGCTTTAGGATGCGCTCCTGGATGATCCTGTTCTTGCTCGGTGCACAAAGGGAGGAAGGAGAACACCGTGTCAGGCAGCCCCGGGCTGTGGGGAGGCACCCGGAGCACGGGTACTGTGTGGCTGGAGGAACGCTGACACCCTCTGCTGTTTCTCCACACAGCACCAGGCTGAAGGGTACCAGATACAGCAGCTGCAAGGCTGATGTGGGGACTTCTACTACATTGCACTGTGGCTGGGAGGAAGAGAGGAACTGGAAGAACCTCTCTCTTTTTTAGTGGTCTTAGCTGGGAAATGGCTTATTCAAGAACCACTGGGGTACCACCTATAGCAAATGGGATTATGACTTATTTTTAATACCACGTATAAATAATAGATCATCTTCAAATGCAGTTAAGTTGCATTAACCCTAAAATAAAGTCTCTCTACAAGCCCAGACTTTCAGAACTCCCCTTGCATGTGAAGTAAAGAAGCTGCCTGGGAATCTATGCTTTGGGGGGAAGGGAACCATGGACTAGAGATGGTGTTTCACCAAAATTTAAGACTTTCTAATTAGTTTTTTGCCCTGCATTTAGAATACTGCTTAGTTTATTATTACTTAATTCTGCAACATCTCAGAAGCCCCCCAGCAATGTACACAGTCTCTGAAGACTAAATGGAACAGACTTTTCCTAAATCCGCACAAAGCTGAAATCCTTTCTGTATTTTGTATCCCCTCTGTATTTCCTAGAAAATAATTTTTCCCTAAGGATACCATGACTAGTATAGGAATAGTTACACAAAGTACGCAAGTAACACGGTTTGCAGTTTGTACAGGGCAGAAGAATTCATTATGACCCATTCCTACCAGGTAACAGATTTTTCATCTGTATTTCCTTTTGGCAATCTTTTACAGAACATCTGAAAAGGGTCAATATTGCTTTCTGGACAAACTTAACAAGTCCATTATTTTGGATATTTGTTTACAGACGCCGCCATGTTCCAGAGTAGATACACGTGATCAAACTGCTAGTATGTAACCACAGCATAAACCAAGATTTAGCTCACCTGAACAGGATCCCTGGCTCAGCGCTACATACAGGAGACAAGGAATTCTCTCTTACCTTTCTTGGTAACTTTGTGTAGCGAATGTAATCTTCCAGGAACATGAGGGCACCCACTACATCAGCAGGCATTTCTGGTATCTTCTGGCTAAAATTAAACCACCATGAAAGATTACACTTAGTAGCCAAACAGTTATTTGGATAAAATTACACAAAAATGCCAGCCATCACACAACACCATTTCCACTGGGTACCATGCAATTCCATTACAAAAAGAAACAGTATTTTAATCTTATATTTAGTCAAATATATTGTTATTATTATGTCAAATATACTCTGCTAGAAAAACATACTGAAAAAGTGGTGATACTACCATGAAGCCCTCTTCACAGAGATGATACTTAGGGAAAAAGTAACACATGGATACCTTGTGCACTGTTCCATTGTTGAACGAATAAATTGACCTATCAGAGCCAGGAATTGTTCTGTGTATCTTGAGTGAAACTGTTTCAACAGGGTAAGGAGTCCCAGAACTAAAGGAAGCCAGTCAATTTGATCAGCTGGACGTTTGCACACCACTCCTGCACCAAAAAACCCCCAAAACATGTTTATAAAATAGAACAAATTCTTTACAGCAGAAGCAAACTTATATAATATACTCTCATGAGGTTTTCCACTGTGCCTCCCTCTCCACTTGCCCACACATAAAAGCTAATCTAACAACTACATTTCTTCCATAGCAAGTAGCTTAATGATATTAACTAAGGCATAGAATGGAATGAGAAAGTCAGGTCTCTGGGTTCCTTTTCCTGCTCTGTATTTTTGAGTACTATGTATTTGGCTTCAATATTACAACAAACTTGCCTGCACACATGGACTAAAGTCAGAAACCAAGTATTTTCTATACAGATAATTTTGCTATCTTCTTTACAGATAATTTCACATAGATTTTCACTAGATTTAGACAAACAACAACTTATACAATACCTAAATTTCTGTTGTACTGAAGTTTTGGAAACTGGGAAATGAGAAACAGGAAGTTGACAGTGGGAAAATATGGCAGACGTTTTGTTGTTATGTAGATCTGAGGGGGAAAAAAAAAAAAAAGAGGAACACATTTCTTTCATGTATTATTTTTTTTCTCAGTTAATAATCAGTAAAATTGAAAAAAACAAACTGTACCAAGCACTGGAATGTAAGCCTGACCTTATTTAATGGATTGTGAATACCAGCTGCTTCCAGGTAAGCTGTGATTTCATACAAGAGAGTGTTGTCTTCTTTAGGATAAGGTAGTGATGGGTTCTGATAATGCGCTTCAATGTCAGCCAGTATTGCTCTAAAAGGAAAATAAATTGATTATATTACTTATTTAAATTATCACCAAATAAGCCTTATACAATGCCATATCTCATATCAATGTAAAAACTTCAAAGACACAAAACCTGTAAATGGTTACAAGCAAGAGTAACCCCCCTTTTTTGGAATATCTTTTTACAAACATCATATATGATTCAGAATCAGCAGCACACATATTCACTGTTCTTGCTTCTTATCTAAATATGGCCTCAAATCCAGGTATAACCAAATGCAATCAGAAGGTGCACTGTCCACTAGCATGTTCATACAAGTTACTTGCCAAGTTATTTATTTTTAATGTTTTTATTGGGTTCAAATTCAAATATTCATCAACAAAAACCTAAATACAATCAGACTCCACATTTTGCTGTAATTTAGATTTTAAGGATTGTTGAGTTGATAACAATTACATCACAGTGATACATGCAGCTCTTCAGCACATTCTGCTACTTACTTATTGAGATTTTCCAAAGCAGCAGCCAAATGCTTGGAGTCAAACCTGCAGGAATAATTTAATTCATTGGTAATCTGTCGTCTTAAAATCTGCATCTGACCAACCTATTGAAACAAACAAACAAAAATACAGTGGTGTGTTATACTGAGCACAATGTAGGAAGAGTGAAGTCGAAATAAGGAAAAACTGAATGGGTACCAATTTACAGTTAAATCAATTACACAAACTCCTCATTACACCTAACAGCCTTTGTATGGCTGCCCAAAGCAAGGACATACATAGTGGTTGGACCTACTTCCTCATTTTAGTAACAGGACACTGATTCATCATAGAATCACAGAATGGTTTGGGTTAGAAGGGACCTTAAAGCTCATCTAGTTCCACCCCCCCTGCCATGGGCAGGGACACCTTCCACTAGCCCAGGTTGCTCAAAGCCCCGTCCAACCTGGCCTTGAACACTGCCAGGGAGGGGGCAGCCACAGCTTCTCTGGGCAACCTGTGACAGTGCCTCACCACCCTCACAGGGAAGAATTTCTTCCTTATCTCTAATGTGAATCTGCCCTCTTTCAGTTTAAAACTGTTACCCCTTGTCCTGATCCTACACTCCCTGATCAAGAGTCCCTCTCCATCTCTCCTGTAGCCTCCTTTAAGTACTGGAAGGCTGCTGTAAGGTCTCCCCAGAGCCTTCTCTTCTCCAGGCTGAACAACCCCAACTCTCTCGACCTGTTCTCGTAAGGGAGGTGCTCCAGCCCCCTCATCATCTTCTGGGCCCTCCTCTACCCACTTGAGCAGGTCCTCATCCTTCTTATGGTGGGAGCCCCAGGGCTAAACACAGCACTGCAGGTGGGGTCTCATGAGAGTGGAGGAGGAAAATCACCATCCCCTCAACACCCTCCACTATTACCCCCAAGTGCTTCTCCGCAGACTGCCTGCAGTCAGGACTGGCAGACCTCAACAGTGCAGTGCAGCCAAAAGGGAGCAGTCACAGCACTCAAGATTTACACAGCTCATGGTAGCAAACATAAGCAGTGCGAAAAGGGCACTAAAAAGCTAACAGGTATAAAACCCTCATTACTTGCTTGTTTTTCACTGGTAAGGGAAAATGCTTGTACTCTTTTCCCCACCTCTCCCTAGACCTTAGGGTCAGTGATGGCAGGGATAAAAACCATCAGAGATGCTTGTTGCAGTCAACTTTCCCCTTCCTTCCCTGAACTTTCCTCTTCTCTTCAGTAACATAAACATTCACAGCACTCTGAAAGACACTAGTCACAAAATATCACTACAGAGACAAGATGAAGAGACATGTTAATGGGACAGCTTGTTCAAATCTTTAGCACGGTAGACTGCCCTCTGTGTGAACAAGGCAAGTTCAGGAAATGCTGCTGCTCCAAATTTCAGCCTTAGGTACATTATGTTCACAAGGCACCGAGGGGATTCTCAGAGCTCCTGATACTGAGCACTCACTTGGGCTTCCCAGATCAGATCTCTAGTGCCAGACCGCTCTTCTGGCAAACATATGAATCTCAGTCCTAAGCACTTCGTGGAGCGTGAGCTCTCATACAAATGAAGCTCAGGAGCTCTTGCAAATCCAGGCCTGCTTCACTTGTAATGTTACAGAATTCCAGCTCAACATAACACAACATTGTAAAACAAGCAGATCAAAGTATATAACCAAAGATCCTAGAGTCAATTCTGAGTATGACTAAGTCACGTAAATATACCTTCATTATGGAGTCTAAGTATGCTGTCCAGATCTTCTGAGTTTTTGCAATTGCTGTGGAATAAACCTTGTTTGAATTTGCTGAGAAAAGAAAAAGGATGAAGCATTAAATAAAGAACAAGTAAGAAGAGAAACAAATGCAAGTGTACAAAGACAATAGTTTTCTTCATCTTAACCAGTAAGTACTTACCTATAATTCCTTTGAGAGGACTGACAGCATTCATAAGTGTTTTTAAGGTATCCTGTACTGTCCTGTCACGCCATATATTTTTCTGAAACATACTGAGAAAATTCTAAATAAAAGAAAGAAATAAGTAAAATCCTCACACATGTACTCTATGCTTAATCTTGGTGGTACAAGAGCCATATTTTTAACAGAAGGGAAAGAACATTTCCACAAAGAGTTGAGGAATTCTGTAGTTAAACTTTGTGCTTTTCAGTGCTAGGACAATTAGCAGATCCCCCTCAACAATATTTAGTACCCACTGTAGACAATTCAATTTCTGAAGAAGAATTGTCTTCATCAATACTTATTGTCCTTAAAATCTTTAACCAGGCTAGGACTGGATTCAAAAAAACAAAAAAACTTTGTTTCACATAGAAGTATTAGGGAAAAAGTCATTACACAGAATTGATACCTTATTGATATCATGGTAGACCCAAACAATCTAATCCTTTGTTGATATCTCAGCAGAAGAATAGAAGTTGACCCGAGATCAACTTTTAAGTACACACAAGTGTACACCTTCAAAAGGCATTCCTTGCAAACCACCATTTAATGTAATGCATAAGCTTGTGTTACACAGCATCATTTACTCAAGAGTATCAACTTTCATAATTTTATCTATAACTGAAATTCTAACCTTTGGGTTTGAACACATATTTTTCAAATGCTTTTGATTTCAATTTACCATTTCAAAAAAGAACAGATTTTTCATTTCACTAGAAGTTGTTAAACAATGAAAGCATCATGACCTTGAGAAACCAAAGTTCAGAATTACCTGCAGTTCCTTTACAATCATGAAACACAGCAGCCTGTCTAAACCATTGAGACCAAAGGTACCTAAAGTATCTTGGATCTCCGAGAAGAGACGACTATTGGTTACTTCCTGATGAGTTTTGATATCATACCAGGTGTTCATTTGGTCAATGTAACATGTGATTCTGAGGAGAAATTAAACAAGCAAATACTTCAGAAAAAGCTCCAGACAGTTCCTGTGGTAATCTGACTGATGAGTTATCTTTATTCCAGCAGAGATCAGAAAGACTCTCAAAGGATCTTAGGTTATGTTTAGTTACTCCTCTCTCCGCAAGTTTTCTGCCACCCTTCCCTGGTTTTTTCTCTTGTCTACTTGTGTAACACACTGTTTTCCTTCTTAGGCTAAAATCAGAACTTTTCCAGACTAGTTCTTAAAATGTACAGAATGGATTGGGTAAATTTGGTTTTACATGAAGACAGTGACATGACAAATATGGACAAACTGTTGTGTATTTTATTTGTATATGGTGAAGCAATACAACATATGGTGGTGTAATACAGCTTGTGACATGCAGTACTTACTTTGGGTCTGTGATCCTCAGGATTTCTCTACAAAGTCGACCAATAAATGTTACAGATTCATCCACAGGTGTGAATTTTGGTATAGGAATATGAGTAGACTGATATATGCTTTGCCAGTCTTGAATCTGAAAAAAAAAGTTTTAGAGTAATTTGCAGTGTTAGCATTGCACATTTTTAATGCACTTAGAAATTTTATTCCTTTCGTTGAATTTAAAAGTAGTACATTGTAAGATAATATTGTACACAGTAGAACACTATAAAACCAAAATAAAGCAGAGAGAAGAATGAGTTTTACGACAAAGAGCAAGCAAAAGGTAAGTGTGGAGGTTGAGAGAATTACCTACATTTCTGGTGAGAATTCCACCTCTGCCTTTCTGCAGTAAGACTAGCCATCATTTCGTTAGCTGAATATAAGATCTATTCACTCCACCACTTGTGAAAAATCTTAAAAAAAGAGTTGGTAACTACTGCAATCTTTCTTATCTTGCGATCAGATGACTAACAACAGATATAGAGAGGACTATTGTGATTAAGTAGTTATTTTCTGTTTTCTTTGAGAAAGAGAGAAGGCATTTTGTTCACTGGCAAGAGATATTAAAATACTCTGTTTGGGGTACTTTGCTCTCCTTATCTACAACTAATGCAGTGGTGATGCTGAAATCATTCAGAAAAAGCTGGGGGCAGATGTTTTACACAGTAGTTAGTATATTTAGTTGAAGTCACAACAGTATGGACTGTGTGCAGTGGGGTACATATGCTGTATCAGTCACAAGCTTTGATATCCAAATATAAAGACATTTATCAACTTTTACTCATTCTTGTTTTTGAACAGCACCTTTGTTCTTAAGAAGTTATTGCACTCCTGTTCCACATTGTAGTTAATAATACGAGACACTTCCTCTTGCCAAATTTTTAAACCATATATGTTGACATAATCCTGGATGTATTCAAATGATCGATGGAATCCATCCATTGTAGCTGCCATTTCTTTCAGTTTGGGCATCAGTTCACTTGGCTACAGATGAAAAAACAAACCAAAAACCAAAACTGTGAACAGGTAGAATACAAAGAAAATGTATAAGGCTTCTAAATGACTTCACACAACAACCTCCAGAGGATTTCCCTATGCTCCAGCCAGAACTGAACAACACTGAGAAATTTATCAAAGGTTGTTTGTTATCTTAAGGAATTCTTCTTACTAAATATTTTTTCCTCCTGCTTTTAATATTTATTTTAGGCTTCCATGGTACTACTATTTTATCTAGGAGACTCAAGAATATGGACAGGATCAAATCAAGGAGTCACACTCCTTATTCTATCATTGCCCTTCTATGTTTACCTGGTTTACATGTGCCACATTGTCATCAGTTGTCACAGACAAACAGACAGCTGTGAACTCAGAATTCACAGGATACTTGTCAACAGAATAAAAATACGGTTTTGAATTCTCTGTAATCTCGGCAGTTTATGAACTCATTTTAATATCAAATAAGGCTTTCTAAATATCCTTTAAGAAGTTAGAAAAGTGTACTTTTTTTACACAAATGAAATCTGTACAGAAAAGTATAAATTAATGTCTAGAAAGCAGTATAATAGAGGTCCCAGCAAACCCAAGATACATAAAAAAATAAAATCAGATCAAGCTCTTACACACCTTAGCTCTAGGATTAAAGATGAGTCCCCTGTGAAGGGCTAGAGCTACACGTTTTACTAGCTCTTTCCTTATTCCATCCTCTAGTAACTGTTTTGGGTCCACCTAAGTAGAGGAAACATTTTTTTCTTAGTCAGAAAGGTCTAAAAAAATAGAAAGGACTTCATTTGTACCAAAAAAAGATTTTAAATACTTATGATGAATTGTAAAGCACTGCTAACATGCACTTTTCCACCAGCACTGTCCAAAAAGTAAATATTGGAATACTTCTACAAGATAATAAATGATTCCTTTAAGTTGAATAACAAAGGTTCGTAGTTCCAATATTCCATCGAAAATGTTGTACAATTATAAGAAGCAGTATGCATCAAGAAGTGTATACTTCTTCAAGAATACTTGCTCTTGGTCCTAAAAGAGGTATCTTAAATTAGGAAGAGTCTTTGCCAATGGAAGAAGCAGCTCTTCAGAAAAGCTTGCACTCACTTTTCCAGTAGTGGGGGGGAAAAAAAAAAGTGTCAATTAAGGCTGACAAATTTATTTACAATGAGCACTGTGGGTTCTTAACAACCTTAAATAATAATACCATTATCTGAATGCCAAGTTAGGTATCATCATTCGAAAATCTGTATGCAAACTTAAGTTTTTCTTGGGTTTTTATCTTTCCTCAAGGTCCTGCTTAATGTGTCAAAATATCTGTGCTAAAATGACTGTTTTCCTACTGGAATAATGGAACATTACCTTGATGATACCAACTAAAGTAGTTTTCATCATGAGGATACCTTCAGTGAAGATTGAAATTGCATGGGTTAGCTTGGCAACCTTTAACAGAAAGAGAAAATACAATTTTTTGAAGTGATTAAATAGATTCAAATAATTATGCTAAAAAGATACACATCTTTCCAAGTGGTAGCTTGCTATTTTAAAGTAATTTGTGCTGATATACTTTAAATTTTACATCTTGTTCTAGACTTACTTATAGTACAATACTAATCTTTCTTTTAATTAATATAGGTATGTTACCTGTAGGAAAGAACAGGTAAACTCTCAGAGGTTTTAGAGAGATTATGGGACGAAAGACCTATCAGGCTGTATCATGTGTGTGAAAACATCATGGACAAAACTCTAGGTTTGGTACCTTGGAGCAGGCTAGGGACACAGCTGGACGTAGTTATTCCATAATAAAGCCTGCTGCCAGCAATTAAGTTCAGACAAGCCAGTCTTTTGCCTTTAAGACATTTAAAACATAGAACAGAGACAACAGTCCAGACTTAACAGTTCTACAGAAATCAAAACCGACAAGCTTTTGTGTGAAATGATGAGAGTTTTCCCTCTACCTCCACAAAATAAAAGAAATATTACTGAATACTGCCTCCTCCTTCCATCCCTGTCTGTCCCCCCCAATAAACTGTCTTTACAGAGTTTGATGGGAGAGTCTAAACCTAGTGTTTAGGCCTGAACATCAGCTTAATCCAAGGTCACAGCCTGCTTGTATAAAACTCTTAATAAGTGAGTACTTTGGCAAACACTGCTAGAAAAAGCTGGCATTCTAAATGATACTTGGAGAGCTAAAAGATACATTCTTTGAGGGAAAGTGTTACTGGTCTAACTCAGGTTTTTGCTCCTCATCTTCCTCTATTAAAAATAAAACCAAGTAATTTTAATGTTTGCTCACTATTCCAGACCGATAACAGTGCAGAAAAGAATCCTACAGAAAGCCAATGAGCAATAGCAGCTTTATCAGATCAAAGCAACATTCCTCCATGCTGTCTTCACATTTGAGGGCAGCAAAAAGGCTTATTCAGTCCTCAACCTTCTTCTCCTGGAACAAGCATTCCAAATGTGGAGAGCTCCATTTCAGACTTGGGTTTTAGTTCCCCCCACCTAAATAAATCCAAAAATCTTTACTCTCATTTATAAATATCTTTATTCTTCCTCCCCTTTTCTACACTATCAAAAGTTTAAACTTTTAAAACAGAAGAGCAAAAGTTACTCATCTGTCCTCAGGAAACCTAAGGTATACTCATGATAACACTAGTCAATTTTAATTCTTACTCAGTCAACAAATCCAACTTCACTGTTAAAGTACAACTCTCTGGAGCTGTACCTATTTAAACTTAGGCTGAGGTTGGCCACCTGTAAGATAGGCTTCTTTAGAATTCCTTATTTTAACTGCACCTCGTATCGTGGTCCAAGCTGAGCATAATCTCGTAGTTTGTCCTTATCAAGGCGAGTAGGCACTTCGATAATATCGTGAGTCTGAAGCTTTATAATTTTGAGAAGAGATGTAAACATGCTTTCTGGAATTATCTGTAGAACCTTTGAAATGAGAGAACAAACAAACACAGTCAGTATATTCTCATTAAAAAAAAATAATCTTCCATTATGAAAAAGTAGAGAAGAAGATAGTTACACCTCTTCAAACGCCTACCTTTCTTACATAGGAAACCAACTCGCCAGAGTAATACTGTGATACACTGAGAAGATCAGGACTGTTTGCTTGATTGATGCGAAGAAGTGGCAGGTCAAGTGCAGAAGCAAGCTAGAAATAAAGTCAACATTTTATGTCACATGTCTGCTTTTCTAATGTAAATTACATGCTTGATCTCTCCTGCTCAGGCTCTTAACCTCCCAACTCAAAGCACTAGATTCTTTCTAAAGAGCAGTGTTACAACATCAGGTTTCCCAAGAGGGAAAAAAAAAAATCCACCAGTCAATAATGCTACGTTCCCCATGTTAAATTTTTTTAAGTCTTACCAGTTGTGTGAGATTTTTTTCATTGTAATTTTACATTCCCTCCCATGCTATTTCCCATTCTTATTTCTATAGAAAATATTTTCATCTGATGCCAGTTCCTCATCATGACAGACAAAGGGCACAGCCAACATCACACCTGTAACTCCTTCAGCCTCCTCTGATACATATGCAGAGGATCTCGTGTATGCACCAATGTCTCCAGCAAATAACTGTAATGAGTAAAGGCTGGATGATGAGATTTATTTGTCTAGCAGCAGCAGTACAGCTGACTGTATTTTCTTTAAAACTAACCCTGAGTTAATTTAATACATTGGTTTTATTTTCTTTAAAACTAACCTTGAGTTAATTTAATACAGTCTAAACAATCTGGATATAGAAAATGTTGGTAAAAAAAAGTTTTGACTCTCATGTGACTTCACAGCCTTAAGGTCTATTTAACAAATGTTTTGGTTGACCTGCAGTGTTCAAATACATTCACTGTTGTTCACACTTACCTTCAGGAAAGTGGCTCTGAGTTTAGTTACCATAGATGGACTGACTCTTATGCTTTCCTGCATAATAGAGGTAAAGCTGGGGTAGGAAACAAACAAAATAAATCAGCTTCTTCCCCTGAAACTCTTATTTTCAACTCTTAAACCATATGTCACCAGCACCAATGTAATCTAGAAGTGGCACAGGAGATCACTAAAGAACTTCACTAAAGGAGGATTTTGTCTGAAGAGATATTGGCTAGAAAAAAGCCTGTAAGATAAAGGGGTAGGAAGGGCAAAAGAAGAGGGCATGAGGGAGTGTTAACAGCCAAGATAATGAAGTAGTATCCCAGGAAAGTCACACCATGGAAAAAAAGTTCTCTAACATTTGTCTTTCCTTGTTTGTTTTTGGTTGAAATAGGAACTCCAGTATTTTGCAGAACACTTAACTAGATTAAAGGCTGGAGATAGAAGCTCATCAAAATCATTATATTTAGAACAGGATAGACAGTAAAAAGTTATAGTATTACTTAACCTGCAGCTAACAACATGACAAGGATGACTTAATTATTTTTTGAGTTGATTAGGGTTTAATATACTCAACAACTCATAGAACAACACTTCAAGATTGTTTCTAAACTGGAAAGTTTATAGTATTAATAATATTTATGCATGTTATTTCCCACAAGTTCTGCAAATGATGACTGAGAGAAGAAAGCTCCTGCTAAGATACCTGTCTATTAATTGCCAAGCATAAGAAAGATCACCAACTATCTGCATGGTGATCAAAACCTCTTCTTTAATGTTGATAGTTCGGATCATCTGATGGAGAAATTTGCGGGTGTCAGCCAGAAACTGACAAACTTGCAGGTTAGTTTCCAGCTGGTGAAACTCTTGGACCTATATTTAAAAAACAACAAACAAACAAACCTCATGAAACAACTCCTTTTTTTTCTGTTCATCTTTACTGATTCTATTTGTGTTGCTGTCATTAAATTGCCATCTTTTTTCAGGATGTTATTACAATAAGACACTTAACAAATCCTGGCCTACTTTAGATGAATTAAATAATAAATGTCACAAATTTACTCAAGGAGGGGTACTATGATATTTTTATTTTGCCTTTCAAATTACCTTCTCTAGTTCAAATGAATTTATTTTTAGAAATTCTAATAAAATGAGTAATGCTGTCACATAATGTTTAACACTGAATTAATTTCTTTGAAAAATGCTACTAATGCTCAGCTACAAGCAGCATGATTTTTCATGCTATATCCCTTATTTTACAATCACAAGGTCTATAAAGCAATTCCTGCTGACTGTATATATAAAACTGCGAAGTTTTACAGATTTAAACAGTTGTTAAAATGTAGATCTGTTTTGAAACTCATCAATCAGAAGTCAGTGTGTGTGTATCAAATGCTATTTTTCAAAAGGACAAGGTCATTTATCTCAATTCCTTTGCCATACCTCCTCCAGTGCTTGTATTAGCTGCACAGTTTTTCTGCCTGCTGCAGTGGAATCATCATAGTTCAGAGACATTATTTGCTTGGAGATTTCTCTGAACCAAGCTTGAAGATTTTCTATGTAAGAACAAGAAAAATTTAATCAAATCTTTGCACATATGTCATCAACAATGACAGGGAACTTCCTAGTTAAAGAAAAAAAAAAATTCAACACTATAAGGGCAGGCGACTGCTTAAAAAGTCTTCATTTTACTCTTACATTTCTAGTCTTTCAAAATGCAGTCTTGTAAAGAGGCAAATGCTCTTCACATACAACATTTAAAAAAACCCAACTACCAACACAAATGGACATTACAAAATCTATACAAAAATGATGAAGCCCTTCAAATCATAAATTTGTATCTTACGAATGGGTTTACAATGTTAATTGCCTTGGCAGTTGCAATTTCTATGTTTTAGCTACAAGTTTGCTGACACGAAAAAGGTAAAGGGAAATAAATTTCAGTACGGTAATTCTGCTTTTAATTGGAAATAAGTGAGAAAACTGTCTGTATTCTAAGTTTTGTTGTTTTGGACTGATCATAAATGTTGCCCTTACACTGCCACTTTATGCAGTGTTCCTGATCAAATAAGAGAGTGATTTATAATTCTTATACTTACAACAGTTCAAGAAAAAAAAAGAAAAAAAAAAAAAGAGATATTTCAAAAAACAGAGCAAGAAATTTGAAGAATCTGGAAAGAAATAGATCCAGCACTTTTAAGTCCCTGGAGAACTTGGAGAATCAGAAAGATACCACTCGGTGCAGAAGAGAAGTAAAAGAAGGTTTGAAAAAATGCCAATACAACAGAAATCCATGTTACAACTACAGAAAGAATGAGAGGAGTGCTTAAACCATCCCCATGTTTAATGGGCATTATTTTTGCACTCCTTTGTACATAGATCACAGTAACGTGAACTCATTATACACAGAAAAGTGAAGTAGCATTTCACTGTCTTACCTGGCATGTCTAAATAAAGTAATAAAAAGTATTTTATAAATAAGGCCATCTAAATATTAGGTAGCTAAATATGGCTTACATATGGAATATATGCAGAAAACCTAAAGAAGACAGCATATAAGAGATGTCTGTGGCAGCTGAGAGACATGAAAACCTTCTTTATTATCAGTATTAGCATCATATATTTTCTTTTGGTATCAGTTTAAAAATAAAAAACAAAATTACTTTTTTCCCCAGTTTAGTTTTCAATAATTACCATTTTTCTCCACTCTAGTAAGAGGTTTAACTCCTGAGAAGACATCAGCAAGCTCAATCATCCTTTCAGATCCCTCTTTTTTATAGTTCTCCCACTTCATCTGTTTTTCTGACAGCATCTGCTTGAACATCTATTGAAAAATGAAGCATTTGGTTTACACAGCTGGCAAGAAGGCATACTAGAATAGATGAAATAAAATACTGAAAACAGATGGAACTGACTTACAGTGATTACTTCAAGATCTTGCCAGAATAGTAAATACAACATTAAAAACATTAAGAAATATAGCCAGTATGGACATACGGTGATAGAAATCAAACGAATTTTTAAAAAACCCAGTACAATACAGATATTATTGACTTTTAGTCACTTATAAAAATATCCAGTAACTTTTTTAGTTTAGAGACTCTAGAAGACTCTGGTCTAATTCTGACTTATACTTTGCACAGTCATCTCAGCCTATGCAGAGAAATCCAATATAAAAAAGCATGTAGGTGAATTTAAGCATACTCTTAAATATTCTACCAGGTTAGTACAAGAGCATTAATGGGGAATCTTTCAGAAATGGCAGAACTTCATACACAGGTGTAAGTTTTCTTAGCAGCTTATCCTCAATGTACATAAGCTTTTGTTTCTGTTTAAAAGAAAGCCTGAAAAAAGAGAAGTATGGCAGGATAAAAAATTATGCAGCTTCCTCAACAGATTTTGTTATGCCTGTTATCAGGATGTACATACAAAATTCTGAGTAAATATAAACATGCTGGGTAAGAATGAAAACTGTGAATTATTGAGAAGACTGAAAAAGTCACTTCCAAGCAATAGTAGTTTGTAATCTTCTAGAGAAAACTCACAATTAATACATAAAAATAATTGTTCTTTATATAAGTGGACTGTGTGGCAAATGTACCACTACTATTCAAGTCTTCAGCTCTGTTCTGCCATTCAGGGGAAAACACTGAAGGAGGCAGCAGCACATTACCTCTTTCAAAATGAATTCAAACTGAGCTGTATCAAGGAGCAGCTGGAAAAGGATCCTGGGATTGTACCTTGAGTCTGTTAGAATCTGATCCTTTATCTGGCGGAGACGTTTGTTATTTGGATCACAAGCTGAAAATGGAAAGACAACATTTCTCCACTGTTACAGAATTTGGACGAGCTTTTCAGTCTTTGTAAACAGACTCTTTTTTTGATAGTTTGAAAGCAAACCCAATTTTCTCTGAGTCCCGACTTGTTCTCCATTTATATGGGTGTTTTGCTGATTAAGGATACCAATTAAACTTGAACACTAGAGTGAAAAGAGTAAGAGTATTTTACGGGTGATAACCAAGTAACGTAACAGTGTAATACTGAAAACATGCAGTAAGAGAAAGCAGAATAGTGCACTTAAAGCAACAAACAGGAGAATACAGGGTAACGCATCAAATCATTACTACACAAGAGAGAGACTAGTGATTAAGAAAAATACATCATTACTTGCATATATTATCATCATCCAGATAGGCAGTCGCTGGGGAGCCCCAGTCACAGCAAGTATTTGGAGAGCCTTTCCCTGTGAGTGGGAAGTTCTATGTGATGCATCCACCCGTAGGTGAGGCATCCAAAGTTGCTGCAAGTGGGTCCAGCCTTATATCCCAGAGATCGACAAGCCAGAATAGCTGGCACCTTTGTTTTGAGCTGAAAATTTCTGGTTTCATCCTCCTGTTGGATTCCACCCAAAGCCTGGCCAGGTCTCAGAGGGGGAGACCAAGGGAGTTTCTAACAAGGCCAAACACTCGGGTTCTCAGCCTTGAACAAGGCTAAACAAGGGACGTTGGATACATTCTCTCCTCACTACTTGATTATATTTTGTCTAAGCTGCATCTTTCACTAGTGAGCTTACATACTTTGTTAATGATTATATACTAAGTTACCAGCTTCAGCTTGGGGCCTGTTGTTCAGGCTTCAGTGCTTCAATGCTTTACCACTTTTTACATCAGCATAAGTGCATTGTTATAACTTAGTACAATACCTACTAGCACAATGGTTTTCAGTTATAAAATATATAGGATTCATCTATAGGTCAACTCTGGCTTGGGCTGGTTGTCTAAGCCTTAGCATTTCAATGGGTCTCACCACTCCTGTATAGGAGAGAATTTCCTTCCTTAGAATAGGAAATAATTAAGGTTTCTGTGGTGCTTCAGCCTTCTTAAAACTCTTCTGCTGGCTTCTACAAACTAAATGTGAATTTAATACACCTGACTGAGAAGACCAGAGATCAACATTTCTGAAACCATTACAGAAAGCTCATGGAGGTGTAACCGAAGCCCACTCACATACCAAGAAGCCCCAAAGACGCACAAACATTCAACCAAGAGAATGTCTAAATAGCTAAGTTTACAGACCCAAACTCATGTCAGAGACATTATTCATCAGTTTCAGTTGAATTTTAGTTCAGCAGAATAAAAACCTTGGTATTCATTACTAAGATAATAAAAAGTTGGCTACTTTTGGCACTATGTAAAACTTTCACAATGATGCTTTAAGTGATAAGAAAAAAAGAGAAAGTTCCCAGACTTTCTGCAGAGTATTATTCAACAGGATCATGATTTCTTGTACTACTTTTTATATGTCTAGCTTGCAAAAATTAAGAAAATGCACGTATGCTGTTTCAGCCAAATACTTTAGGAAACTTAGCAAAAGAACAGCTCAACAATCGATTGAAAACTGTAGATGAAACTCTGCTGACTTCAACAGCAGCACACACTGAAATTCCCTCGGGTTGTAACATGAAGCACCAGTATAGCAGGATTGACAGCTCTGTAATAAAAGTCTAGCATAAAGTCTTACCTGTGTCTGCAGTGTGAAGCATCAGCCAGCGGATTGCTACATTGCAGTCTCGCAGGCAATTCAGCAGCTTGGGAATATTGTCCAGCACCAGCTCTTCCCTCAGACAGCCCTCTTTGAGAAACTGCTGCACCTGAGTGTGCACTCGCTCAGTGACTGCAGCGTATCTGCTTGCCTTAGAATGTAAAAAGCTGGCATCAATATAATCCTTGCCTCAAACAGAACACATCATACACAATGTGACTGTGGCTTCCTGAGAACTTAAGGGGCACACAGATCAAAAAAATGCTATAGAAATTATCATCACACTAATAGGCAACATCATACACTGCAACTGCATGACAAAGGACGCAAGCTAAATTTTAAAGCAGAGCCTAGGCAGGAAGCATAATGTTTCAAAAATGCAGACTTGTAAATCTACTATATTCACTTATGTACTCTCTAGAAATTATTTCTGAAAAACAGTACTAATCGTTTGTTGCCTAATGAGAAAGAACAACAAAAATCTACTTCAAAATGGAAATACAGATTATGAATTAAATGTCAGTTCTACTTTGCAAACTTCTCTAAAGATGAAAGAAAAACTGCTCATATTCCCTAAATTTACTATTCAATGTAAAGTATAGTTCTCCTAATTAGACACTTCTGTCTGTTCTTTCCTGAGTGCTGAGGCCAGATAATAAGGAGGTATTTAGCTATCATCAGTCAACCAATTTGTTGATTGGGCAAACTATAAACCAACCCAATATTATTCACTGGTTTAGGCCCAGAAAAAATTTCACATAAAAAGAACTAACTGCACTGCATCATAAAACATTCTGGTATAATTCTTTTAAATTGGATGCTTTTTCCAGATTACTGTTTATTTAATTTGGGAGGCCCCATTTAAAACTAAGTGCCACACTCTGTCAGCATAAATATGTAACTACTAAAACTGTTATCTATGAAAGACCAAACACTGTAGTCAGCTTAAAACACCCCAGTAGTGACCAACATGGCGCTATTCAGTCAAGTCACAATCCTGAAACTTTTAGCGGAAACAAACATTGCAAGAGGAAGTGAAACAAACAGTGCTGTGAAGATGAGATTTTGAAACTTTGAAGTATCTTTAACTCAAAGTTATGTACAAAGTGATGTAGTCAAAAGTACTGTACTTTAATGTAATGCAAGTAATTGTACGCAAGAAAAACAGACCCATGCATTACTGATGTCATGTAATATACTTGGGATGCCCACACAGCTTGAATCTCGCTAAAAGTACTTAAATCTGCCTTAGGTACCTGCTCTTTGACATTTGAAAGATCCAGCGTGTAGTTGAGGGCAGTTTTAGCAGCTTTGTAGGGTTCCCATGCTTCTGCTAGATTTACAGTGATTCCCATGTAAATGCTAATAACCTAAGATTGGAAGCAGAAAACAAGAAGTTGTGTTTATATTTGTATCAAGAAAAAGACATTGTTTTCATGAGTAGAAAGCTTTATACTGTGGGTATACATATGAGATAACTCTTCCACCACCTTTGAAATCAAGGAGTAAGAAGACTGAAATAAAAGGCACACAGTTAATTGAATGAATCCTGCAGTGAGAATGCTGAAAGAAACAAATTGAAATGTAATGCATCTTCTATGGTGAACACAAACCAGAAGGAAACTATGATGCCAAGCTATGATTTTTAAGGAGCAAAGAGGAACTGATTTCAGACCCACAGTTCAAGTTTAAGTGTGATTAAAAATACAGAATTGTGGTTGACTTACAAGTGTTTGTAAGATACCCGATTAAAAGTGGAAGCCTTGGGTTATGGACAGGTGAAGGATATACAGAGCTGTGGTGCTATGAGCTTTATCACGCTATTGCTCCAACATCCCTCCATCCAGGAGTGATCACAATTAGAGGGACACTGTCAGCATTTCAGCTCTTCTGACAGTGCCAAAAATGAAGCCAGTAAATGCAAATGGGACACCGGTCTGCTGATATGAGGATCCCTCTCATATTGTTGAAGTGAAGCTCATTATTTCCTGCAGATGACAATTCCTCAAGAGGTTACACTTCAACTGCTAACAATCATTTGAAACTAGCCTAAGAGTCAAGTATTTTGTACGATGAAGCTAACTCATCCATACCCGACAACAAGAAGATAGGTGTTATCTTAAAATAACAGTTTGTACTATGAAGTCAAATGAATGAAAACGCTGGCATAATCAAAACCTCACAATGTCAAGTTCTCATTTCTAAAATAAGCTTGCAGTTTTTCAGAAACTGGTAGGTTCTAATGTCTTTTAACTGCCAGCTATTACAGTTTCTTCCTTCTCTCCTTTCTTCACTGTCACACTTATGGTACAGAAGAATACAATTTGAAATCAATAGAGATACGCAAATTAAATTATAGTTTCTTAGTTGAGTCTGATTCCCTTTGATATAGACTACCCAGGGACTCTATTGTTACATGCCTGCCTGTTTCAGTAGCCTTTTTTGTAAATGGATGGAAATCTTAAATCGCACTACTGAGACACAGAGTAATTCCATTTTGATTATTGCGTATGAAAAGGTCCTGCAGAGTGACAGGTTTTACTTCTAAGTTATTTGGACAATGGCAGGGAATGAATCCTTAAATAAGTTTTTAAATAACATCAGTGTGTGGGGAATTGTTGCAGAGCAAGTCTGTCATGCAGAGCATACTTGATAAGCTGGTAAAATTCACCAGCAGAAACCACATGGAGTTCATTAATGATAAATACAAAGTCCTGTACCTGGGACAAAACCAAACCCTTGCAACGGCACAATCTGGGAACTGACTGCCTATGTAACAACTCTGTGGAAGAGAACCTAAGCTTCCTGGTGGACAGAATCAGGCATGCAGCCTTATGACAATAAAGAGTAACCATCCATGAGGCTGTGTCAGCCAGAGCGTAGCCAGCAGGTTGAGGGACGTGATTATTTCCATCTAGTCAGTTCTCATAAGGTCCCATTTAGAGTAATGTGCCCAGATTTGGGCTCCACGGTATGAGACGGACATGGACATACTGGAATGAATCGAATAGAAGGCCTCTAAGACATGGGGACCCACTATGTAAGTAGAGGTTATGGGACCTGGGTTTGCTTAAGATGGAAGAGACATGACTAAGGGAGATGATTGTGATCTACCACCTAAAGGGAAGTTATGAATAAGACAGAACCAGACCAATCTCAGATATACACAGTAAAAAGACAGTCACAAGCTACAACAAGGGAAATTCCAGTTGTACGAAAGGAAGAAATTCTTCACCATGACAGTGATTAAGCACAGCCACAGGTGCCCACAAAGGCTGCAAATTCTTCATTTCAGATCATTTCAAAACTAACTGGATGTGCCTTGAGAAGCCTGATTTAACTTTGAAGTTAGTCCTGCTTGAAGAAGAAGGCTGGACTAGAAGATGCCTATAATACCTTCCAGCCTACATTTTTCTATGATTCACTGTATCATGATGGTACTAGAGTGTAGCTGATTTAAGCATTTAAGACAATAATTGAAACTTTCAAAGGACAGCCTTCCATGCTTATCCAGAAGGTTTGAGTCAGACTGCTTCACTCTGAACAATGTAGAATTTCTACAGAGAAGAATATTCTGGTTTTAGGACATTATTATTTTCAATAATGCATACTGTAAAAAAAAAAAAGCTGAATTGTTCCTATAACATTAAATCCAGGGAACAGTTCTAAAACAGAATTTTTACCCAATTATCTGGAAAGTATTTATCCACTATCTCTCTCATTTTTGCTTGCTGAGTGTGAAGAATAGAAGGGTCAAAATACAGTATCACATAGAGCATAGCAGCCTGAGTAGCCAGGGCAGTGCTGCGGTGTTCTGGTAATGGATATGCCGAAACCTAGGAAAAGGAAACAAAATAAAACTCAATATAATGCAATATAAACCATCTGCAAATATGATGGGGCACATTAAAGAGTACAGTATATAGATACTAGGAAGAATATATGGATAGGCTGGACAAGATTACATACGCAGCATATTTACCAGATATATTTTACAGTACATAAAAGCTGACCATGTAGATGCCTGCTGACTTTAACAGGATATAAGGTATTACTATGCTGTAAATGAGTCAAAGGAGGAATGAAGAAAAGAGCTTAAGATGAATTGAAAGGAGCAGAGTTAGAACTAAGTATTTCATAACAACTGGGTATGTTTAGTTCATCTCAGATAGAAACAAGTATTCATTTAACTGAAGTAACAGGCAATTAGGATGCAGTTAATTGAATTATTCATCAATTCAATGTACCAGAAAGATCAAAAAGATTCAAATTATCAACTGAATTTTCATTTAAAAAATACATAGGACAATATATTAAAAGACCACCTTACTGACAAAATGTTGGCATCAAAATCGTATTCAACATTTTGAAAGGAAAACAGTTCTTTTGTTTAGTAACAACCTATTTATCTTTAATTTTGTTTCGTTAATTACATTAAGTTAAATGTTCAGACTAGTAAGAAGGATCAGGAGGCTTCTGCCCACTGCCATCAAGAATACGATGCAAGTATCAAAGGAGATAACACCTCACACATAACATTATTTATTAGAACAAGTTGTATTCTTTTGGGGTTGAGCTGAGTATTTCTACCCTACTTTTGTACTACATTTGGAAACACTGGTTATCTAGTGGACTAGGTGATCTCAAGAGGTCCCTTCCAACCTCTGCAATTCTGTGATTTTTTTTTTTTTTTTTTTCCTGGGCTTCATGGTTGAGTAACTAACCTGAGAAAGCATTTTATATTCAGATCCCTCTTATCTCACAGTAACTTACCTGGTTATAAATGTCATCTGACCGTAAGCGGCCAATAACCATGCTAATGAATGTTTCACTTATGGGTACCCTGCTGAAGTAACTCTCAGGGTAGTTTGGAGGTCTTTTAGCTCCAGGCTGGCTCGAGTATCCAGTGCTTCGAAGCAATTTACAGATATCATCTAAATTGGAATCAGCAGAGGATCGGGCTGCACTGTGTTAGAAAATAAACAAAAATTGAGCTGTATGATCCAACATTTTCCTCCTCTCCCTCCCCTTGTAACCACACTTTTTTCCAAGAAAATCATCAGATACTAAGATATAGGAGATTTTTGCTAGTTTATTCTGTAAATATAATGTTTACCACATTATAGGAGGACAGCGATAAATGTCCGTACTGGAATCCCAGGTAAACACAAACAGAAAAATAAACTTCACTCAGTAACAGAACAAATAGCTTTATATTCAGAGGAGGAGTTTTGTTTTCTTTTCTTTTTCCTTTCCATGTCTGAATTCCCCTTGTTGATCCATTTATTTATTCCAGAATTAAGGAATCCTCTCTCATTCAACACTAAGAGGCACAACCATAGTCAAAACAGCACAGGAACAGGATACCCCCTTTTTTGTATGTGTGAAAGGATTTGCACTGATACCCTTTCAGACCCTGTCATACAATGATGCTATCAACCTACCCTGGAAAACTTTTTTTTGACTAATCAAACGTGTGATTTGACTAATCAACTGCTGTAACTACAAGAAGCCTGACTTGCAATACATCTGTCATGTAGATACTCAGGACTTTTCACCAAGATGTGCTCATACATTTGGGAACTTATAATACTTTCATAGCTGACACTTCAAGCATTGAAGCTGTAACTGAAAGTTTATTTGTCAGTGGACTTCAAATTTCTATTCAGCATGAAAAAACTGTTGCTCCAGTTTTGCAGCTAGACCTGCAAACACAGTTCTACTGATATTCAGAGTTCTGCTGAATTATGAGTCTATCTGTATGTAGTCAGTCGACCAAAAAGGTGCCGATATTTCCCTTCATCTTAAATCAATAACCTATTTAACTGAATATACTGCATGTAACATCCTTTCAGCCTTGAGTGCTTCTGCATACCAATATACATTACCTGTATCTGTAGTAGGAAACCAACATTCTTTCTCTGACTTCTCCTTCAATCTTCTGGTCAATGACCAGTAGCATGACTCCATACAAATAGAGCGCTTCGCACTGTTTGGAAAAAGAAAGAATAAAGGAAGGAAAGCACATAAAGACAATTTTGTAGCAACACTTAAAGACAAACACACATTGTCAAACTAACCCAATATCAACTACGTAGTCAATACAGTATGAAAAATGGCAGGCTCTTTATTTTTGGCCTTTGTCCTCCTTAAAGTGAGTCATAGCATTTCCATGCATTTGGTAAACTTAAATCTTTGTCTAGTTTGGCACTAAACTAGTTGGTTCATTTTCTGCTATTACAAAACTGTTCAATACTTACTAGAAGCTGTTTTCCATCTTCATTAAGGAGGACTGTTTCTAATGTTTGCTGAATGTAAATTCCTTCATTGAGGTCATCTAAATATCTAGGAATCATAACAAAGAGTTGTTCATTGGCTATTTTTTTCTTAAATCGTATGTCCTCAGAACTCAAATGGTCAATTTTCTCTGAAAGTCAACAGACACATCAGAACATTTTCCTAGTACAAATAGCATGGAGTTTTTCAGACACAGAAGAAGAGATTCTCTACAGTGAAATGAGAGGCTGGAACTCCTAGCTAGAGCCAACCAGCTGGCAAAAGCATCCTGCAATATCCTGATAGTCTATGTGAAAGACACAAGAGGTTACTTTATAACTTAGAGCTAACCTCTTAATCTTCTTAAGAATGGCTAACAGCCTGAGAAGAGAATACTGAGAAGGCTTCCACTCTAAAATTTGGTAAAACTCTTCAAAGTTACCTCAAAAACATCTCCTGGAAATACCATAAATTGATCTCAATTGCAATCTGGAAGGTAGATCTAGAAACAGAGTATGTTCACCTCTATTAACAGAAGATCTCTTCCTATACTAGTAGGATATGTTAAACATTTAATCTTTTAATTAATCTTTTCATATAAGATCAATAACAAACACAAATCTTATGCTTAAGATTCTCCAAAACTTTATTAAAGTAGTTCATGACCCTTTCGTATCTCTTTTACAGATAAGAGTAGCAAACTTTAAAATATCGCAACTCCACTGAAAAATTAAGTTCAGAAAAACAATTCCAATGAAAGTTAAAGAAAGAATCCTACCTGATACTGTTTTGCAAGACCACAAAAAACTTAGTTTAATAATATGGAGTCTCCTCTTATTAAAAAAAATCTTCAAGACAATCTCCACAATAAAGAAAAACTAGCTCTAGCTTACAATTGAGGAAATGAGGTAGAGAGGTTTAATGTTTTCAAGTCATGTATTAAGTTGGCAAGCAACAGCAGGAGTAAAAGTCAGTGTTCATTCCTGCAATTCAGGTTTACAGGTGCACATGAATATGCTTCAACAGCGAGTGTATTAAATCTCTCAGGAAAAAGCTTCTCATTATTAAGACTAAACAATAATCTAGTCTTTAAGAAAATTTACATGTATTTAAGATACCGTACCTGTTTAAATCTACAATGTATTTATGTACACTCTGAAAAGCTAGATAAAATCTTGTCAAAATTTCGATGTTGTTTTCACGAAATTCTTCATCTAAATCCAGTAACTCAGGTTTGGCTTCCAGTTTGCCTTCACATGTCTCAGGCCCCTAAGAGAATAAATTAAACTTTAGAGACAATATTTGACTTTGACCTCTGTTTGACTTCTCTTCAGAAGGACACAGAACATGTACAACCACCAGTGTGTACACACCATCAGAATTAACATTTCTACCAAAACAAGGATCTGCAGTTTTCCAAGCTACTTTATGAATGAACATTGATTCCATAAAGATGAGTATTATACTTTGTTGCAATCTGCAATGATTTTAAATTTGATTTATCCTACGTAAGCAATGAAAAAGAATATTTAATGCTTTGAGTAAAGCCCCAATGCATCTGAAGTCACTGTGTGCTTTTCATAGCGCTATCTCCCTGCTGGAAATTTTTCCTTTACACATTTGATGTGATTGATTTCTCTGACAGAAATCATAACATTGAGGCTTCACAAGGATTAGTACCTTCTCATACATTTAAAATGCTTGAAAGTATTAAGACCTGATTTTTTTTTTTTTTTTCCAGACTCTGGACCTAGCTCAATGCTAGTCCCCCAAATTAATGCAGAAACTATGTCATTTACTACAGTGAGGGAAAAAGGGTTGGGATGAAGTGCCTGACTTCCTTAAAGCAATGGTACAAACTTTTCTGACCATTTACCACTGCCAACATTTCTCATAATCACCGTTTGGTCTTACCATCACCATTTAATAAAAATACTGTTAATGCTTAATTGAAAATATTATTAACATCTAATTGCATTTAATTGAAAATACTGTTAACGTCATTCCACAGGCCACTTATGACAGCACAAGATCATGGCTTAAAAAGATTTAGTCAACACAAGCTCCATAAAAATCATAGAGTTAAAAAAAAATATCAAGCTTCATTTCAGCTGACAAATTTTGTGTGATTTTAAAAATGCTCTTCTGCTTCTCTTTTCATGTAAAATACCTACATAAAACAAATTATAAAAGCAGGCCTCAAACTGCCTATGAAGTTCAAATGCAGAAAATAAACTGCCTGAATTTTCAGAATCTCAAATCTCTTCTCATTAGGTAATTCTAAGAATCATGAATACAGAAATGTAATCTGTAAATTCACTACTCTCTATAAGTTTGTCTTTTATGGATTTTGAAGTGACTGCTCTGAAAAACAAGAGCACTGTTATGCTTCCTTAGCATGGCACAAATTGTATTTCTCACCAATTATACCTACCTGCTTTTAAATTTTCAAGTAATTTGTGTAAAAAAAGACTTTTAACAAGAACTTGGGAGATAAAGGTATCCGGAAAATCATTTGTGCTCAGGCTTTTCCGTGTCCAAGGCCCACAGTTAGAGCTTGAAATTTAGAACTCTTACTAAAAAAAATAAACAACACATACATCCCCTGCTTTACTATTAGCACTTCTTACACTGTACAATTCAGATAAAGTCAGATTAGATAGTCTCTGTAGTTCCTTCTTAATCATGTTGGAGAATGACTGAGGGAAATAGGTACTGCAAGAACCTTAGTTTTGTAAGGCAAATAATGCCTTTTCATGGACACTACTCTTTGATTTGTTTATTTGGCACATGTGAGAAGTTCAGTGAATGAACAATCACTGTACTGTCAAACAGGAAAGCAGAAAGCAGTTTTCATGGCTGCAAAGAATAAGCTACAGATAAGCAAAGATGGGCATACTGCCCACAGTACTGCTCTAAAGGAAAACAACCAAACGTACAGGCTCAAAATCTGACGGGTGAAAGTATAACATAATGTTCCTGCAGGAAATAACAACACCAACCCCCCCCAGTTTTACATAATCAGTACCCATCAAAGTTTACAGGCCAGATGACTCATCAAACATTTTTAAAGGTGTAGCTGGGAATGCTCCTGAATGCACTTAAACTTGTCACTTGCTTCTTGCTCTCATACCCTCAGCGCAAGTAGCAGTTACACTTACACTCTGCCCAGGGGTCTAAGCACAGAGCCTTCCCTAGACTGTTTCTGCTCACTGAAACAAGTAAGATGAAGCTCTGTATGTTCATGAGTATGTAAAATACAAGACAGCCCAGAAGTGGAACATTAGCATGCAAGCTGATTGCTATCTCAGTTTGGTGTGTTTTTGTTAAAAACTAAGCAAGTAAGAAGTCATGATAGTCAATTCTGAAGAATGCTAGTATCTAACAAATACAGTGGTCAGGAATAGCTGAAGGACCCTCATGCAGGACAGCAATGCTTTAAGGCAAAGTTTAGTAATAAAAGGATTTACCTTAAAATAACTGAAATCAAATATGATATCCCCATACTTCTGCTGATCAGCCTTGTCCTTTAGCCTGAAAACACCAGGAATAAATTCAGAAAGTCTCAGAAGTTCTGCAATGATGGCATTTCCACAAGAGATAATCCGAAGAACTGCCTGACCACAGAGATTGTTTTCAGCTAGAAAATCAACCATTGTGGAGCTGGATGTGACAGAGCAGCAGAAGTCCTGCAGCTGGATTCTGATCGATAGTCTTTAGGTGATTTGAAGAAGAAAGTCTGATGAGAAAACCAGCTGCGCCATTAATAACCTGTAAAAACAAAACCAGAGATATTGAGTGGATCATATTCCTATTTCTGATAGTTTAATCTGTGTGGATTTTTAAGCATACTCTCAAATCTTTCAGTTTATGAAATCTAAGTTATTTATAGCTTTGTTAAATGAAAAAAATGTGCTGAATCAATCTTCAGCACATGCACTGTGTTTGACTCTGTCACCTTTGTGACCAAGCAAGAAAAGCACAGCCTTTTGTACCTGAAAAGTTGAAGAGAACTACTGAAGAATGAAACGTTCACAAATACCAAAGCAGCTGAGACCATGCAAGGAGATGGTAGCAATGAAAACAAAAACATGTTACAAGATGTGTTTATAATAACCACTTTAAAAATATAACCAAAATGATTGTAAGAGGCTTTAGCAACAAGGAAAACTTCTACAGCAAATGAAACGATACAGCTCTGTTCCTTTATTTGTTGATGAAGGGTTAGCTCCCACGCTGTGGTTGCATTTTCGTGTGACGTTTTTATTTACTGACATGTTTCCCGCCAGATACGGAGTGCAGCACTGCTATAAATAAGCTTTTATGCTTAGAAACACTTATGGGGAGTTACGAGTCGACTTCTCGCCAACAACCTTCCAAACCATTCAGGATGGCAGTGCCTCCTCTGCCCCAAAATGAGAGCCCGGCGCCCGGCCTTCCCGTGCGGCGCGGTGCGGGCCAGGAGCCGTGCGGGCCAGGAGCCGTGCGGGCCAGGAGCCGTGCGGGCCAGGAGCCGTGCGGGCCAGGAGCCGTGCGGGCCAGGAGCCGTGCGGGCCAGGAGCCGTGCGGGCCAGGAGCCGTGCGGGCCAGGAGCCGTGCGGGCCAGGAGCCGTGCGGGCCAGGAGCCGTGCGGGCCAGGAGCCGTGCTGCAGGGCCCCTCGGCAGGGCCCAGGGCAGGCGCGGGACCCCGCAGCCGCCGGGCTGGGCTCTGAACCACCGCCCGTCCCTCCCCGCCAGCGCCGGTCCCACCGGATCCGCCCGCTCGCGCCTCCCCCACGGCTCGAACCCCGTCCCAAGGCAACCGCCTCGGAGCGGCGGCGGCTCCCCCTGACCCCGCTCCCGCCGCCTCCCCTCACCCAGCAGCCTCCCCGCCGGTGCCCCCCCGCTCGGCGGCGCTCACCCTTCCCCGCCGCTGGCGCGGTGAGCGGCGGCAGCGAGGAAGGCGCTCGGCTCCGTCCGCGGCTGCGGGCAGTGACGGCGGCGGCCGCCTGAGGGGAGCTGCGGCGGCGGCTGGCGGGCAGGGAGGGAGGCGGCGGCGGCGGCCCTGCGCGGCCGAGCCCTCCCATCACGTGACGGCGCCGTCCTGTGGAGAGGCGCCGGCTGATGAGGCGGTTCCGCCGCCCGCCCGGACGCCCGCCCCGGGCCCAGCTCGCCCGCCCCGGGCCCAGCTCGCTCGCTCGCCCGCCCGCCCGCTCCTGCCGCCGGGAGGGCCGGCCTGCGGGGCACCTCCGGGCCAGGAGCCGCCTCGGCGTCTGGGAGCAGGTGAGCAGCAGCCGCTGGTGAGGGCGGCTGCCTTCGCCGCCCCCTTCCCCTGTGGCGGGGTGAGGGCAGCGCCGGCCCGGCCGAGGGAGCGGGAGAGGCGGGCGGGGAGGGGATGAGGGGCCGTTGCCCTCCGAGCGTGAGGGAGGCGGGGCGGGGGGGCCCGGGCCAGCTGCCCCGGCCGGGCACGGACGGGGGAGGGCGGCGGAGGGCTGGGAGAGCGGAGCTGCCTGCCCGGTGGGCTCTGCCCCCGGCCTCTGTGGCAGGATGGTCACGGAGCCTGTCTGGGGGTAGACGCCAATCCTGGTAGTCAGTGAGCACTTGTCACCCACAGAACTTGTGTTACAGAACTTTTTTTTCTTATTATCTCTGCTTCATAGTTTGGGATGTTGGAGCATAGAGCAGTTAGGTCATTTGCTCAAATCTTTAACAGAAGTAATTTGAGTTTGCTGCTTTGTAATACTTTCTGGACCATTTTATCACTTATTGTTGAAAGGGGAAAAAAAACCTGCCTCGGTAGTCTCACTCGGTCTCCTTTCCACCTCTGATTTTGCTGGTTGTGTTTTCCCAAAGTGAGGGGGTTGGTTGTGGCAGCTGCAGACTTTAAGTGCTTCATTGAAGACCTTCCTGGCAAAAGAGTGCTTTGAAAACACTGCTGTGAAACCGATTCCAGTGAAGAATGTGGCATCTCCTCTGAAGGCAGAATGGACAGCTGCAGGCTAGCGTTGAAGAATTCACTTAAAAAATTCGGGTGAAATCTTTGCCTGAGATCATACACAGTTTCTGAGAAGAATAATCTTCTATTTAAAAACAGGAAAATTTGTCCAAAAATACTTAAATTACTTTTCGAAAGACAAGTTGAGATGAAACTACCAATGCAGTGGTGTAAGTTAATACTGTAAACAGTAACTTCTGTTCCTGTGTAGTTTGCTCAGTGCTTCCATAAATGTCAAGAGAATGAAGAAGCTGTTTTAACTTCTTACTGTTGTTTTTTTTCAGATTCCTGCCTTTCACAGAGTGTATCTGTGAAATTTCCAAAAGAACAGCAGGCTTTCTCAGTGAGTGAGATTTACTAAGTTCAAGAAGGGAATTAGGTTCTCACTGTTAACTTTGATACACTGAACAGGCCCAGAAAGATAAAGCTGCTAACATGATTTTATGTGACTATTTAATAACGTATGTTTGGATCACAGGAGTTCTATACTGACAGTTGCTAAGAGGCAAAAGGGTGCTTTAAAAAAAATAGTTAAATAATGTAACAGCTGAAAGCATTTGTTATTAAACCCTTAAGAGCATCCTTTTCCTTTACTTTCAAGGAGTTCTGTAAGGAACTTCTTTCTTGTCTTATGTTGCTGGTTTGACAGCCTCTAACGATAGTAATCACTGTCTTTTGGCAGGGAGAGCATAAGCTGACATAACTGCAGCTGTTGCTTGCCTTCTCTGTGGCAAGGTGCACCTTTAGAAGGGGATGGAGAGGAAGGCAGTTTGTACATAACTTGGAAGTTCAAGTTGTGGTGAACTTGAACTGTTGTTAAAATGTTGGAAGCATGTGACCTAAAATTGGTGTCTTAAAATATAGTCTTGAGTGGACAAGCATGTTTTTTAAATGGAAAAAAACCAGAAACAGATATGAAAGAAAACATTAGGAGAGGAGTTTGACAGCAAGTATTCAGGTCTCACAGTCTGCATGACGTTCATGAGGAATGCGATTCAGGTTAGGGTGAGCACAAGATGTAGTAGAGGGAGATACAGCCTTAGGTATGCAAAGCTTGGGCAAGGCTTTGTGTGTCCTATTTAGATATTTTTCCATACTATTTTTGGATTATAGCCTGTCAAAGGCTTTTGTTGATAGAACTACTTGTCCCCTTGTTATTTCGTGTACAATTCAGATAAAACTTCTGATATACCCCAAATTTGGTTGTGGATTTGGGGAGGTAAGAGAATGGAATCCAGAACCAAATTCAGTATCATCTCAGTATAGGCTTTGCACTTATTGATGATAATTTAAATGGACTAAGGCTGTTATTTCTGTTTATCCAAGACTTTAGTGTTGAGTTTCTTTGTGAACAATTGCGTATCTAAAGCTGAGCAGAATTTTTCATACCTCCTGCAACTTAAAGTATAAAATTCTACACATCAGGTTCATGCTGTCTGAGCAAATTATGGCAAAACATGGAGAAGGAAGAGCAGAAGTTGGAATTTTTGAGAAGAAACCAACTGATGTGAACAGTGTGGATAGGCACAGCATAAGCAAACCCACTTGAAGGTTGTATTGATGACAGAGGAGAAGCAGTTAATGCCCGCAAGGCTGTAGGTTGTGTGTCTGTATTGGAAAGGAAAATGGCAATAAAGGAGATTAACGTGATTTCTGTGCGACACTATTCTGTGCTAATGGAATATCGGTCCTAAAAGTTTGTAGCATCTTTGGGGGAAGTAGGTATCATTTGTAAGCTGGGTTTTTATTTAAAGATGGTGCTAGAGGTTTTGCTGTTAAGTACATTCTTAGAAGAGTGGTCCTTTGTTAGATTATTTTTGCCAAGGACCCACAGTTGAAACAGGCTTGTAGTTCGTGAGTCTGAATTGGATGTGAGAAGTCGTTTTTCTTTCTATCCTAATTGATAATATGCCTAGAAAACTCAGACAAGTTTTTGGCATGTGGGCTTCTTTGGATCTGAAATAGAGCAGTAATTTTCAAGTAAACATAATCATTGAGTTTGAACCTTATTGTGGTTTAGCAATAGGAATGAGCAGTTGAAAACTGAGAGTTGCTTTCTGTGGTGTAGCTTTGCTTAATATTGAATAGGAGGTGAATTGAAAACCTCTGGTGAATTACAGTTCCACTGAAATGACTGACATCTTGGGAGCTAAGATTTCATCCCTGCTCTCTGACGTTTCAGTGGCTCTGTTGACACTGCTTTATGGTTAGCTGTCTGTACTTCTGTTTTCTCTTCCAAATTCTTTGGGTGTAAACTGCATTCAAAATGTTGTATCTGTTATTTCTAGAGTAACGATTTCAAGATGCCAGGCGGTGCAAGAATCTCATTCAACTGTGTGACTTCGTCTCTTTCATCTTTGAAAAACTGCCAGTCTTACATAAACACTGGAATGGATATTGCTACTCATGTTGCTCTTGACCTTGTGGAAAGTTCCAGTAAGTATATTCTCTCTTGTATTGCATCCTGAATCTGACAGATGAGTCCTAGGTCTACAAATTTTGACTTCAATATCTATCTTCATTATAGGAACTGGCTAGACCAGGGTGTATTCATCCAATCACTTCATTGTCTTAAATGATAAATTAAGTGAAAATGTAAATACCAGGCAAGCATTGTCCCATCTTTTGTAACACCCAAGATTAATTGTGTTCAAGTGGTTGCTACCCTACAGCTTTGTAAAAACTTTAACAGTGCTGAGATGAGATGGAGAAGGCCTCTTAAGTGGGTGAATAAAATGACTTCACTCTAATACTGCTTCTTTGTGTGTTTTATTTGATGTTTAGGGCAAGATAAAATAATGCTAATGATGTTGAGTACAAAGCTTCAGACGTCTGTTAGGACATGCAGTTTTTTTAAACATGCTCTCTCTGTGCTGAAAAGGACCCTTTTAGGGTCCTTCAACTGGGACATTTGCAAAGTGGGCTGGTACCTTAAATCTGTAATTGCTTCTATCAGTCTTGTCATTGCTATTTCACAATAACAGGTGCACAGTAAAGCTACATTTCAAAGGCATCCCATTCCTCTGTCTTAGATCTATGGTAATGTTTTCACCAGGTAAAAATAAAAACTGTAAAGCTCCAACACTCTAATAGTTTTAATTATGAGTGGAGAGTGGAGTACGAGAATCCTCTGAAACAAAAGTCTTGCTGTTCATTATAAATCTTGCACTCAGCTAAGCCAAGGTTTATGTACAATCAAGATAATGCTTTTCTCTTTGACTAGTGTGATAGTTCTCTCTCCTTTGACCTTTTTATCCATACTGCCCTCAGAGACAATTGACATGTCATTTCTAGCCGGGTAGAGGAAATGGAAAATTGTCTGAACAGTCAACTGGGGATTCCCTTCGAGGTAGAACTGGCATAACCGGTTCTGTTTCCTCTTTACTTTTGTAGTCACCATCTGTCCTACTTTGACATAAGCAATACATGGAAATACACTGAATGTAGTGAATGCTTTTAGTCCCAAGACCACAGAATGATCCACAGAAATTAGTTACTTGTACAGAAGTTAAAAACTTTGATTAATTTCACCTTTCAGTAGAAGCCCTTGTTGCATTCCCATTTGGAGGCATGAAAAGCAAATTAAGATCTACTGCGACAGGTCTGCAGCTGGAAGTCTGTGCATTATACTCCTGGGAAATGTCATTATGTTCCTCACATACCTGCTTCTGACACATTAATCTTTAATTACAACCTTGAAATTATTTTGTCCATTTCATTCAGTAACCAAAAGGACCATAATTAGCATTCTATCCTGAGAGGAGGAGATTACTCTTGATGAAATACCTATGGTCATTGTTACAGTTAAGTTGTATCATGTGACTGGAAAACAGCTCCTAGACCATAACATTTGCTTTATTTTACCAGGGGCAACTTTCCTGTAGAATCGTAGTTATAGAATTACCAAGCATGACCTTTTAACATACTCCATCTCATTGCTCTACAGAAAAGGTATTCTGGACTTGTCGTTTATACCTCTTTGCTCTGGTGTTATGGCATTAGCTTTTTACTTAACAATAGTTGTCTTCTTCACTCCTACACTTTTCGTTGCAGATGTATGTACGTGTGTACATGGAGCAAACAAATGAGTGAAGCTCCTCACTTTTATAAGGTTTGGTTTTCACTCCCCTGACTACTCCACTTAGACTTCAAGTTCTTATGTTCTCTACACAATGCCATCAAGAAAGGTACAGGGTTTCTGTTGCGTGACACACTTCTGGTAAACAAATACTTTCATTGCTTTAGCATTAGTATCATCTGATCTGCCACACTTGACTGTTCAGCTCTTACCTCTAACTCTTACGTGGTGATTTTTATTTCTAGAATTGTTAGTCATCTATGCTACTTTGCCTTCATGTTCTGAGGCAAAATATTAATTTAATTTTGAGCCAGCATTAGACAATGTGTTTCTGCAATTTTGTTCCTGTCCCATTTGCAATTTGTTTCAATATCCCTTACAAAATTTTAACTGTCCAGCTTCTGACAGGTTTCAGTGCCAGGCTTTGTAGAAGCAAAAAATTATCTTCTAAAAGCACTATTTCTGTGAAGGTGTTTTGTTCCTTTGGACTTTCATATTGGACAATGCTGATTTTTGGGAATAGTAACAAAAAATTTTCATAGCAAGTACATGAGAGAAGTTTACATCTGAAGATAAATAACTGAAAAGGCAGGCAAAGTTAGTGCAGTAAGTGATGTCTGTTTCCTCTCTTAATTGTTAATTTTCTCCAAGCCCAATCCTGAAAACATTTACTGGTAAGCATATTTATTAAATAGTACACAGTAGTGTTTGCTGGACTGGCTACTGTTTAATGCAGCATCATGGAGGGACTTCCTATAAACATATGTGATGCTAAAATAGATCAAAGGATCTAACTGGATCACTTTTCCCTACATTCTTAGGTATGGTAGTGGGTTTGCTCTGGTGCTGTATTTGAGATGCTTTCTAGGCAGCAAACACCATAGTTCTTTTGGGTTTTTTTTTTGTTTTTTTTTTACAATTAAAACAGTGATTTGTGAAAGAGCCTATGTGTCATTTTACTAACTTCAGAACTGTAGTAAAATGGAAATATAAATTAACAAATTTTAAGTTTTCTTTGATATGTGTAAAGGGATTTTATAGTATGCCGATTGTGTGGGTGTTTCCCTGTTCAGTAAAAGTCACTTCCTGCATATTAGCACTGCAGGGCTAGAAAAGGCTCTTTGCTTTCTGATGTGTTTAGTGGAGAACGATATGAAGAATGCTTCTAAAGGATGTAAAAAGAAAAACAGTTTGGTGTTTCAGCAGTTTTGTATGCGTGTTAAGTTACAAAGCAGCCACACGATTGTTCAGGTGGAGTGAAAATCAAAGCTCACTAGGGGGCAGAAGAAGATAGGAAGTGAGCAGTATTGTCATTTAAGTTGCAAGAAAGTGGCCTCTTTACCTGTGTGTTGGTCTGGCTGCATAGCCTGAAGTCCTCTCCAGTTAAACCATCCAGAGAACAAAGAACTCTTATACTGGTTATGGAAGCTATAAAATCCTCCCAGAATGATTTTAAATTTAAGCTTTGTAAACAGATGGTGGTAGTGTTACATAGAATAAAGAGGGAATAAAACTGTTTGATCGTGAAACCAGAGGGCTGCTGATAGGAAGAGCTGCCAGACTTGTGGGCAGGAATTGGCTCAGGATATTTCATGATTTATAGTAACCTATAATAGCCTTTCTTCAGACATCTCAGATGCTTTGCAAATACTGGCTAAGCCTCTCAACTCTCTGGGAGGTAAATAATGGTTACAGGGATTACTTACTTCACTGCCACTGAAATGAAAATTTTGGGTGAATAATAGTTGCTATATAGAAACATTGTAACTGTATCATAATCCAAAAGAGAAACATAAAATGTCCTCCAACTGACTGAAACAACTGAGAAAACTTTATTAAAGAAGATAGATAGAGGTTTATGAGTTTGACATCAGGGACATCAGATTAAATTGTTTACTCATGAATAAATATCACAATAGATCTTTCACGCCTTTATTTGACATAATGTTTGAAAGTTTCAGAACTCAATCAAACACTGGGTTTTCATTTCAACAGTAATTTCATATGGAGAATGCCTCCTGTTGAACTGAGACTATCCTTTCTGCAACATAATTCCTTTTAGGAAGCTGCTGTCTACCTGCTGACTCACTTCAGTCCTGCTTAAATTGAATTTATCTATTTCTGGGGGCAACATGGCTGCAAACCAGTGCATATACTGATGCTACTATTCATTACTGTGCTGCTGTAGTTAAATTTATTCTAAGAGCTCTATGTACATCTATTCATTATATTCTGAAAAATGAACACTTGCTATTCATAGTTAACTTACATGAGGTCATTACTTTCAGGCAATAACAATAGAGCCTTTTAGTTGGATACAGTTCTCAGGTTTGGGGTTCTTTGCTCTTCTTTTTTCTTCTACATGTTAATTGTTCTCAGAACTTCTTATTAACTTGATATTTTCCCCTGTAGCTTTTGACTTTCTGTTCTGGAAAGATAAAGTAATCTCACTGGACACAGCTATTCTGAGGAACATAAATGACTATTAAAGAAATTGATGGGAAAGGAAGGGTTCAATTAAATAATTAAACATTGTGGTTCTGCCATAAGTAGTGGTCACAAAAATCTAGAAAAGTGAGGGAATCAGTTTCACAAATATAAATTGCAATTCAGGTTACTTTGAAGATCTAAAGATTCATAGCCTCTTGTCACGTGGTCCCACATTCTGAAATGTAGGACAGAATGTACTAATTAATCTAATTCTCCATGACCTTGAATGAGTTCATTTTAGTACTTTCTGCAAAATAATAATGCTAATAAAAACAATGCTTTGGTGTTTCATTTGAATAGTAGAAAGATTTAATACCCAGTATTTTTAGGCAGATTCATATTCATCTCTACTTACACATAGAGTTCTCTTGATATCTGTTTGCAGTCCACAATAGCAAATTTAAAATTATTCCTGTCCATTTAAGCTTTATTTAATGCTGTGCAATGTTTTGGGAATCCTAGTGAGAGATAGTATGGAAGCATGGATTTTTAAAATTGGAGTTAGAATAACAGACCTTGCATGCATAAATCAAAAGGAAAATATTTCACAGTAGAATTAAAAGTCTGAAATGCTTGTGAGGCTTCTAAATGATACACTCAGAACCTGTTCCCAGCTTTGTACTACCTACCCTTTCTTTTTTTGCCTTCTAGCATCTTGATTGCTGCTGCTGCACTCGAGATAAATCTCAAGTTATCTCTAACCACAGTGATTCTCAAGTCTCTTTCCTCTAAGGAATCCACTGTTCACAGTATGCCATAAGGATGAGATACTTAAGACTACTGTAAGGTTCATTGCCAAAATTGCACTTAAGTCTTAATTTCATCAGTGATGCTATTGCTTAGTCCACTAATACATTACATTTTCTGTTCTAGTCCTGTATAGATTTATAACAAAAGATTACTGGTGTTAAATATTCAGGTCAGGCATTGTTTATTTATGAACATGCGTGATCTCTAGCAAAATAAGGCAGAGTTTCTGTTAACTGCTGTTAATTTAGGTGAAGAATAATTTTAATGCATCTGATCCTGAAAACCTTTTATTTTTCATGTACCTCTGTTGATGTCCATGAAGTTAAACTGTCGATTAAGATTGCCCTGTCCATTGAGAATCTGCAGACTCAGGGATTAAGGATCTGTACCTAGAGGTGAAAACTAATTTTACTGAACTGAATGTCAAAGGGAAACAGACGGTTTAAAAGCTCCTTTTATTTAATGAGTTAAAAAGCTAAGTTTTATGTCCATCTCAGTCTTTCTGCTGATTAGATACTTTTCTATTTCATATTTTTCTCTTTTTTCAAGAATATCATTGTGGTATAGAAACATTGTAAAATGTTGCTATATGAAAAAAACGTGTGTGCAGAAAAACAGACTGCGTAATTGGTTTCAGTATGTCCTCCCTGTGCTCAAAACACTGTCAGATGTTCTGTGGCCCAACCTAGCAAAATACTGAAGGAAAGGATACATTGAAATTCTTGAGTAGTCCACCAGCTTTCAGTGGTCTGTATATTTCAAAGCTTAAGCACATACTTTCATCCTTTGCTGGATTGGAGTCCTAATATGTGAATTTGGTGACACTGTTCAAAATCTGTTATAATGCAAGTAAAATCACCTAAGTTCTACTATAACTTGCATCTTCCTAACTTTAGCCTCATTTTGTTTTTGAGCTTTAGTAGTGTGACTGAAAAAAGAATCCACTAAGTCAGTACTTGTTTGGTAATGTCTCTCAATTGTAATGCTCCTAGTATTGGACTTCAAACCCTGTATTGACATCTTTGCACACTGAGGAACAGCTGTTTGCACTGCTAATTTAACTTCTCTTAGTTGCTGAACTGTCTTTACTTAAACTACTTAAAAGTAGCTCTGTAGAGTTAGAAAGCACTGCTGGACAACCATGTGAAATACTTGAAGGATAAGTCTTATTCCCTGCTTTTGGAAGTGTAACCTGCTATGTGTGTGGAATGATGTGCTGGTAATGATACGAACATGCTAGCCCAGTATAGGTCTGCCAGATCCAAGACAGGCATCCATTCCCAGCTTTGCTCAAAGTTATTGGATGTGAATTCTGTTAACTTGCTGAGGATAGCAGTTTTATCTGACTCCACAAGAGAAAGCAGAAGAGCTTTCTTAAGAATATGGGACTGTGAAGTATGAAGAGCTGTAAATATTGGAATGAAAAAGACTAACTCATGGTCATCTCCAGACTTCCAGCCCAGCAGCTTGCTCTTTAGAGGGGCTGTTGCTTTTGTCTGGGCTGGAGCCAAAGCTCTGTGGGACTGGGAGGGATGTCCAGTACAAATGGGAAGTAATTGGGAGGGCTGCAATGCATTCTAGCTACTGACAAGATGATAGGAATTTCTTTGTGTACAACTTCTGAAAAGCATTTTAAAGCATTAACAGATAGGGTTTTGTCTAATTAGCTGAACAGGTTTTCTAGTAGAAAGCAAGATGCTTCCTTGATGTCTGGGACTGACTTTCTTCCAAACACGCATCACATTCCCACTGTGAAGTGTAGAGTCCTTGGAGTGTGGAATAGCTGAGTGGGAAGCAGTTATAGCACCTGAACTCTAATCTTATTTGGGGGAAAAAATTAGCTGCTTTTCTTTTTCTTAAAAAAATTGTCCGAAAATGTCATGGTCACCTGCTACCCTTGGCTGCTTGCCATCTGTATTACATGGCAGTCATCTTCCCATAGCAGTATCAGGGAACTCCTCCTCTCCTTCTCCACACTTCGAAGGATTTTTCTGCCCACCAGTATGTACAGGGCAGGCCCATGGGTCTTACACAGTGTGAGTGATACGATTCTTTGGCATGTGCCCCAGATTAAGTTAGCCCTTTACAGCTCTGGCTTTTCCTGCTTGTCTGCTCATTTCCTATTGCATAACCTGCTCTCTGCCAGCAGAGCTTAACTCAATTCCGGATGCTTATCCCATTTGTCTGTTCCCCTTGCCCCAGAGCTGTCTGTGCTTTTCTTCATGTGTGCTGCACTGCATCTCACATGTACAGTGTCCTCCCTTACTGACTGCTTTGTCGGCTCCAGATTGCTTGGGATCCACTTGTGTCATGATGCCTGTTAAACACGGGCTAAACAGCAGTTGGTAATGTGGATTTAGCTCTGTAAGATTACCCACATCACTTTGATTTTTCTCACTGCTCTCTTGAAACAGTGTTAAACAGGAATCACTAAAGGGTAGCAAACTAAGGTTGCTGACCTTTGTTGACATAGGAAGGAGTGTAGAAAATATAGTCATGGTGGTTAGCCTAGTTTTATGAAATTCTTGGTAGCCTTTTAATAGACAGTTGGTTTGTGAGTTTTTGGAATATCCACTATTCTTACATGCAGTGGCTTTCTAAACACATTGCAGCAACCTATAACAAACAATCAGGCTTGAACATTGTAAGTTTGATTTATCACTGAGAGCAGGAGACCTTTCCATGGAAGTTTCTATGTCATTGACCTAAAACTTCTACTTAGAATGGTGCAGACTCCACAATAAGGGTGGACTCTGTAGCTGTGTGTGAATATAAAATGGTTTTGTTAATTGATTTCCTTTGTTATTTTTTTTTTTCCCTAGTTTATT
The DNA here is from genome assembly GCF_965140245.1 of Athene noctua. Taxonomy (NCBI): domain Eukaryota; kingdom Metazoa; phylum Chordata; class Aves; order Strigiformes; family Strigidae; genus Athene; species Athene noctua. The sequence continues at coordinate 12,909,908 of NC_134038.1, read as the reverse complement.
TTTCATCGAAAATTCAAATGCAGGATTCCTGGAGGACCATAACATAACATGAATCTTAACACTGGCAAAGTTCTTGTGCATGAAATGACCATGATGTGATTGTTTTGGGATCCAGAAATAAATGTGCTGACACCTGTGCTCCTACAGTTCTCATGCTCTGTTAGTTTCCATGGTCTTAGAGATCATTGTGCTTCATAAAAATAATAAAAACATAAGGTACTTGTCCTGAGAAGAGGGTATAGTGTATAGGCTAGAATGACACTTTGCAACTTGCTTGAGTAAGGTGTATCGTGAAGATTCACCTACTGAGAAAATGAGCAGAACTAAGCTTTGACTTGCTATCCTGTTCTTGTCCAGGGAAGATAAGCTTGTCAACACGTGCCAAGACGTGTTCTTGCACGTCCTACCTTCCTTTGCGTATGAATTGTTGTTTTGTTAGGTCCCCTCCACCTTATAATGGACAAAGCTGTGGCCTGTGTTGTAGAGACCCTTTGTGAGGAATCAGACCTTGTTTTTCTCTTGTGAGCCCATATATCTGTGAAGGTGCTCATGGGAAGCAAATAGCAAACGGTTTTATATGCAGTGCAGGAATAGCAATAGAATTGAGCAATCCATTACTTCTTTATGGACACAAGGGAACAATCTTACCTGGATTTGAAATCTCCAGAGTGTGCCTCAATTTCTCAGAATTTACTTTGTCTTTAGGTTATAGTAAATTCCAAGTAAGGGTTGCAGGATTTTTTTTTCTTGTTGGAGAATGTAAGTGTAGAATGTCAAAGTCTGTCCTGGAGATAAATGGCTTTTCACTGGTGCTTGCTATACAAAAATGTTTTCTAGCTATGAGAGAAGGTGCTGTAGAAAACAGACCAGTGATCCATGAAGTTCAGTAAACTTTCTGTGTTAGCCTCTGCCAGATGCTTCTTGTGAAGCTGGAAGAATTCTCTCATGATAACAAGCTGTTCACAGAGGAAGTTTCTTTCTAACCCCAGGCATTTATCTGCCAGAAGCTGTTTGTTAACTGTCTGCTTTGTTGCTACACCGATGTCTGTGGTACTAATTGGTGGCAGCACAAACTCAACGAGGCACCAAAATTACATATTTCTTCTTGGGAAGGTTCTCTTCCTGTTGTTTAAAGAAAACTTGTATTTTGGGGTATGTCATATAAAATATTTTAGATTCCCTTTTGCAAAAATACGTATTTCGTTTTCCTTCAAATCCTTTGCTTAAGATTCATCCTTTTAGGAAAGATGTTCTTTTTTATCTATTTCTTCTTAAAGTAATTTTTTTTTTTGAAACAAAAAGGACTGGTTGGGTTCTTGTGAAATGCTTTTCTGAAAACAAAAAAACCACAACATTTTGTGCATTATACTCTTCAGTCAATACCAAAATTTTGAGAAGATAGGGTTGGATTAATTTTTTATCCTACCTTCGTGCTTCAGTAATTACAGCACAAAAATTACTTAAAACATTTACAGCCAGCACTGATGAGCCCATTGCTGGAGTACACTGGTTGTTTCTGAAGGCTCTTCTTCAAAGAAGCTGTCTGAAAAATGAGAATTTGGAAATGCGCCTTGTTTCAAAATCTGGAAAAATACAACTTGTAATGAAAGATTTGTGTTCTTTTATATTTATCCAAAAACCACCCTGACCATAGTCTGCAATCTTACAAAGAGGGAAGAAACAAATATGTGGGGTTGTTATTATTTCCTAGCTGGAATTTTGACTGTAAAAAGAACACAGTGCAGCGAGGGGAAAGTAACTCTATTAAGCCGCGTGCTTTTGTTCTGCTGGCTCTTTTTCGTTTTGGGTACTCTGCAAGCTGAGTGCATTCAAGTAACTTTGTTCCTCAACTTTCCCAGTTCTTGAAGGAAAGAGAAACCCATGAGGTGGCAGCAAAGGCTTTCCTGCAGCTTGTGCCGTTACTCCTTCACCTGCTGTGGTCAGCTGCTGTGGCACTACAGAAACTCACTCCTAGAGTGGATTTAGAGGTGTTGAGGCCATATCACCATGCTCTTGCACTTAGTAACACTAAAATATAAATGGAGGATTAAGATTAATAGTGGAGAAAAAGAATTTGTATTATCAGATCACAGATTCTTAAGGCTGTTTGGGACCAACATGATCTACTGGTTTGGCTTCCTGCATAATACAGATCATTGCATTTCGTACAGTTATTCTTGCATGAAGCTGGTATGTTGTGGTTGAATTACAGAGTATCATTCAGAGTGAAATCTAGTCTTGATTTAAAGCTAACTTGCTGAATAACTGTCTTTAGTGCATTCTCATGGAAATGTACTGATAGCTTGCACCTGAACAGAAGGTCATGCTCTGGACAGTCTCAGTTTTTGTCAGAACTCTTGTGAGTGCTCAGATGAAAACTGCACATTTTCTATTTCTCAGGTTTCAGCAGGTGGTATTCACATAGTTGCTGATATCAAAATCATACATACATATGTATGTGTGCATATTTATACTTGTTTCCTATGTATTTTCCAAGGGAAGCAGGTAATTCTCTCCCCCCAAAGGTTATTATGAGTTAGGGAGGTTTGCAGTCACCTGGTGCGTTACCTCATGTACCCATAGTCACTATAAATTTCTCTGTGTCCTAGACCTCATAAATTCTCAGCAGTCTTCAAAATAGATCATAAGTGGGATTTAAATGCTGTATAGACCTTTTTGCAGACCCTCTGCACACTAGTGATGTTAACCTTGAGAGAATGAGTGAGCTTACAGCTGTAAGTTATTAGGCTTGAAACTGCTGGGTGAGGTTCTTTGGCCTCTACTATGCATGAGATCAGAATAGATGATCCTAATGGTGTGTTTCAGCTTCAAAATACTGTGAAGTACTGCACAGGTCTTGTGTGGGCTCTTTAGCACAAAGATAAATCAGCCCCTTTGAACATAAGCCAGAGAGGAATATTTTATCTGAGTAATTTACTGTATGAAAATATTCCCTGTAGTATATTAATCTGTCATTTTCTTATCGTCATATTTCTGCCACAGAAATGTGGCAATAAGAAAATACCGCTAACTCCTGTTTAAATGTAGAGGCATACAGTATATATGGAAAGTAGTGTGGGCTTTGAAGAACCCTCTCTGAAGGCTTTAATTTTTTATCAATTTAAGTAGATCAGTATTTAGCTTTCAGTGATCTAATTGTGTGCCTAAATAACTAGGGAGGGAGGAGGAGCCCACAAAAGTAGGAAAAAACCTGGGGTTGGCAGCATTCAGAAAGACTATGTATATAAAGCAATTGTATTTCTTTCCTTGATTCTTTCCATTAGGGAAAGATTTATCTAGGTTAAAAGTAAGCATTGTGCTGACATGTTTTCATTGTTTGGTCAAAACATGAAAGAAGCCCTTATGTAGATGTGATCGTTCTGAAGCCTTCATCCTGATGCCCTACCAAAAGACACAGGACGCTCCCCCCCTTTTTTTTTTTTTTTCCTTTCTCTTCTTTCTTCTTCTCTTCAAGAATTTAAGAACTTGCAACTGGGTTTTTTCCTTTTTTTTTGATAACTCAAATAACTTTTTTGTCAGTGCATGTAGAATTAATTATGATAGGTTTTTAATACTTTCAGATAAAAATAATTAGAAAACTTAAAAATGCACTGTGACTCAAATCCAGGTTTTATAACATGTTTCCATTTACACCAAAATTACATAGCATGCTGATGCTCTAGTGAAGAATGAAGATTATAATATGTACTAATAAAATTCCAAGAATTTAAATAGCAATTATCAGTCAGAATCACATGTAGGATTTGTGTGTTCCTTATGATTGCTGACACTGAGACCTATGAAAAAATTCTTACTTTGGAGGACAGGCTGAGGTTGGTTGTCTGAATTATAGATTTAGAATTTTTTAAATTATAATTTTCATGCATTTTTTTGCTTCCCTTCTCATTTTCCTTCACATTGTCTCTCAAGAAGACCAAGGAACTCATAATAGCATTATATGAAAGAGATAAAACAACTGAGATGCTCCAAGTCTGATTTTGCTGAGGCCTTGAGGCTGGGAACAACTGTTCTTTCAAACTGGCATTGCACTGTGTGGCCTTGGGCAAGTCATTGAAGTTCACTAGGCATCAGCTTCCCTTCTATAAAAAGAAGTGTGAGGAGTGTTTTGAGAGGATGTTTGAACATCTGAATATCTCAAACTCCTCTGTAGATACTCACTTCTGTTGTTGCTTATTCTGCTGCAAGAGTCTAGAAATAATGTGAGCTGTCTGTAATGGTGGTAGGTGGGTCAATAAATAATACTATGTGAAGAGAGAAAATATTACACTGATTCAAAAAAGTGCTACTAAAACTGCTTATGGAAGGAACATTTACAGTGAAACTCACAGTCCAGCAAAAGCTCAACTGAAGTGACAGAGAATCCATCCTATCTCTAATAAGCAGTTCAACCTAGTATTTTCTTCATTAGCTTCATTTCAGTTTTCAAGCACTGGATCTTATGTTTATGTCTGATAATCAAAGAGCTCAATATGTTCAGAAATTTTCAGGACGGTAGCAGTAGATCATAAGCAAGTCACCTGTAGCATCTCAAACTTTGCAAGTTGAGCTGCTTTAGTCAGTCTTGATGAAAGTCACTTTCCAAGCATTGCGTAATTTGTGTTGCTCTTTCTTTCAAATACTGAAACAGCTTACTGAAGGAAAATGCAATTAGCAGAATTTAGTCTCATGCTTGTTGGTCCAGAAAGGGTCTTTGCCTGAATTATACGCTATGTGCCGTATAAAGATAGGGATACATCTACAAAATTGTCAGCATACAATCAGCCCCTTTTTATAAAAAAAATAAATCAGAACAATACCTGTACCCCTCCTTAGATGTTGAACAAGGGTCTGGCATTCATCATAAGCATCATATAGCGCAGCCTTCTGTGCAGGGCATACAGTAATAGCCAGGTAACCTGCCAGCACTCACATTGCTGCCCCAGCCACCCTCTCAAGCATTCTTTGCATTACGTAAGTTCCGAAACTGTACACTACATAGCAGTTACTCTTAATGACTGGTGAGTTTATGTCTTTTTTGTTATTGTTCTTTCAGTTTGGTTTTTTGTGTGTGTGTGTGTTAATGGACCTTTATGCCAGTAAAAGAAAATCAACAGCCAGCAGTCTGTTAGAGTTGTTATTATATAAAAGGATGGGAGAAAGTAGGTGGTAACCCCCAAAGATTGTGATCACCAGGAAGATGTCACTTGCTAATACAGAAAGAATCAAAAAACAGACTAGCAAGTCCTCAGGGAGAAGAACAGAAATGGGGGAACTGGTTAAGGAGGAAGAGAAGGGGAGAGGAGCAAGTGGTAAAGAAATGTGTAATGAAGGAGAAGGAGAGGTAAGAAATAAGAAAGCCACAGCAAAAGGATTAAGCAGGACAGTACGCTGATCATGCTCTAGATGATGAAAGATATTTAAATGCCGTGCTAATGATGTTTCCCATGTAAGCAACTTCTGTAGTTTCCACAAAGGTGTTAGCTTTTGCAAATGGGAAGAGTAGTCTGGCATATAAATTGAAGGAGGACTGCTTCATGTGGCTGAAAATGAGAGAGATGGGGTCTTTCTGATTAGTCTTACACTGTAGTTGTTCAGGATAGATGTGTGTGGGAACCTCCCCATTATCAACAAATGCAGTAGATGGTCTGAAATATGCATGTGCTGTAGCACGCAATAGAAGGTGACAATCTCAAACTACTCCATAAATTACATATAATGAACTTTCTTATTAAAAAAGACTTAACAAAAGGAGCCAGCTGGCTTAAGGAGAAGGTGACAGATGAAAAGAACACAATTCAAAGAAGTGTTCACACATTAAGGAAGTATTTTAACAGGCTTTCCCCAGACTGTAAGTGGGAATGGAATTATACATTGCATGTAAATGTCAAGTGACAATAATATCTTCTGAGTTAAATCAACCTTGCAAACTCTCCTATTTTTCTTAAGCAGATGAATAAAGTTTAACTTGTGATTTCCTTACTAATCATCTTAGTAAGCAGTGGGTGAGTAGACTTTTTGCTGTACGGGTAGATTAATGTGACATTTTCACAAGACCTTTTTTTAAAGTTTATTACTTGTAGGTGTGGATCTAATTCACAGCTGTTTTTTCAGTAAATTAGGTATGCCATCACTCATTCAAATTCTGTATTTCTTCAGTATTTTTAGATTAATTTTTTATCCATGCTTTGTTGGAGGTGTTTAGTCTGTCCTGATGCCTCAATGTAATCTCAAGTTAATCAAGATGACTTCTCCACTGAACATACTTTAGTGCACAGATTTGGCCCAGTCACTTTTATAGAAAAACAGATTTTAAATTGAACAAAATTCAAAAGCATATCAGTATAAAGGGGAGAAAAATTCTTTCAACTGTCAGCTACACAAATCTCAAGCACAGTCATATGGTTCTGAATTTATTTTAATAACATGTCTGATAACTATGGGATAGTTTACCACTTCTGTTTAAGTACTGAACAGAGGGAGCCTTCTTCCTATCTTGTTACGGAACATTTCCACACTTGGTTTCAATTGATATTCCTGTTTTTTCAAAACTGCCCCTTTAAATGCCATGAGTCCCCCACAAAGCTACTTCTTTCCTACTATGGACAAAGATAACAGTGTTATCTAAAAAACATGCTGAGAGACCATCATCTGTGGTGTACTGTAAGTCATCAAACTCCTGTTTCTTCTCAAAATCATAAATATTTGTGTGTATATGAGAGACCCAGGCAACACAGAATTGTGTTGCCCTTTTTTGCACAGAAATGTGCATTCTCCATATAATAACAAACCAGCAGCTCCTCATAGTAGGAGAAATTTTTGTATGAAGTTTGTGGGAAATGAAATTCCAGCAATGGAAAGATTTAGCTCTGTCACTTACCAGTATGCATGCAACAGAATGAATGCCACATACCAGCGATTCATGCCAAAAAGGGGAGATCTGCCAATTCACAGAAGAGGTTTTATGCAAAGGAGGCCTGCTAGAGGCAGAATGAATTGCTGGTTTTCATTATGCTTGCAGTTTATGTGCAGTCTTTGCCTTTGCCTTGTCTGTATAAGAGGATTAGGTTGTGGGTTCGTTTTTTTTGTGTTGGTTTTTTTGGGTCATACTGAGAAATTATGAGCCCTGAAAGTCCTAGCTTTAGTATTGCTGCGTGGTTAGCACCATATCACTATGTAATTCATGCTGATTTGGATGTTTTGTTTGGGGAACATCAGTTGACCTTTGTTTGCATGAGACACTGGTCATCTAGACTCCTTTAGTTTAACCTTGGTTGCGTTCTGTCTGTTAGCTCTCTTCAATAGAAACTGGAAAATATCCAAAGCATATGGAACTATCTACATTTTCAACAATTAACTTTGGAGACGATACTCATATCTAGTTCTACTAACCTTCCCATTTCTGATAATCTAACAGATCAGTGTTTCTGAGCCCCAAAACTTTCCATTGTTAGCTGTATATTATGAATCTGATTTATCTTTTGTTTATTCCTTTATGTATGTGGACCAGTGTCAGCTCTGTTGTAAGACACATCACTGCTCTGTTCACAGTGGTGTAGAATGTGGAGTTGCCTGCCAGCCAGATTTGTCTAAAAAGCTGACTGTAAAACTGGGTTGTTTTTCTATCCTGAGCTGCTTGCTGCTGCAGCTGCAGTATGGCCAGTGCCCTGGTTAGTCAGCTGAAGTCCAGCCTTGCTCTGTCTGGGGCTACCGATTAGCTTTTCTAAATTCTGAAGTCAGTAGTGCCAAGGGTTGTAGAAGCAGAAATATGAAAACTTAGAATGAGAGACTGTGTGGGTTCAGAGAAAAAAAAAAAAAAAAAAAAAAAGGCAGCTATGTTTGGAAGTATCTAATAAAAATATTTGACATTTAAAACACAGACATATTTTGGCATTTTTCCTCCCCCAGCTGTTTCATTTTAGGTCAATAATGTTAAAATTTGAGTGCTGGAGGAGTGCTCATTTGTGTCTGCATGAAGCTGTTGCTCTTGGTTGTAGAAACTTAGTTTGGATTCTGTGGGTTTTTTTTTTGTGGGAATGTAACTAGGACCACTGAACTGAGCCAAAGTAAGTTGGTGCTGGATTGCCTTCAAGTAGGTGATTGTCAGTCTTACCTTCCCGTTTGATAAGTGTTCTACTGCTTTAACTTGTATTAGAGCTCATGCACACTGCACTCTGCTAATTGGACTTTGCTTGCATTAGAAAGCAAAGCTCGCTCAGTTTTAGTGGGACCAGTTTGTTGAGCACTTCATGCACAAGCACAAGTACTACAGATAGGAAGGGAGCGTGCAGTGAGGGACCGGGAGTGAGACTGCCTCGGTACTGAAACTGCACTCTGCATCACTTTGCAAGGCAACTCTCCCATGCTTCTGTCCTGAGTCATGGCCCTGTTTTCTGGCCAGGCCATTGATGATGCACCTATTTCTTGTGGTGCCACATGCAGCATGTCTAGTCTGTGCAATTAGATTTCCAATCAGATATATCTGCACCAGACTTGGATATTAGGGTAGTTTGAGCCCAGAAAAAAGATAGTTGCATTTACTGAAACATTTTATCTGATCAGATAAGCTCTGATGAGGGCTTGTTAGCTTAGTCTCTGATCTAGGCTGCCTCCAATTCTGGACAGAGAAGGAACATTTCTGAGAATTTTGAAGGTCTTGGGTAAAAAGGGGTTTACTTCCTTATCTTTACTGATATCTCTTTCCAACACATTTCCTCTTTCCCCCAAATGGAGGAAATTCTAAGCCACTAATGCATTTAGTTTAATGAAGGTGCACTTTGAATGAGCTTCTCTGAGATGAGAAATATAATAGGATCATTAACACGAAGGATTTTTGTGAAAAAACTAATGGTATTTTTTATTGCTGGATAATAACAATCATGCCTTTTATTAGAGACAGACTTGCACTTCACACTAAAATATTTATTTTCCACCTGTCAATGCAATTTAAAATAAGAGAAGAATTGGTTATTGGCAACATAAAGCATTAACACGGCTTGTAAACAAAAAAGGGGTGGATTATCTCTGTAGAATTCATAATGTGCAAGTAGAGATCTTGAGTAATACAGAAGAAATTGTGCTTAAAAAAATTCTAGCAAGTTGGAAATCAACTTATTGGAATCATAAAAAAATAATTAAAAATTTATTTTGCTGGTGTTCCTTTCCAGTAGAAAGCAGCCTGTGAATCTTTTATGGAAATTGTAAATGCCCACTAAAAGTCTTGAAATAAAATATTTTATTTGAAATAGCAATTTTAGAAAGCATTCTGAGGGATCAAAGAGTAAAAATGACAACACCTTAACAAATATTTCATTGTTCTGAGGAAAAAGATTTCAAGAAAATTTTTACCCAAGTTCTAATGTTATCATATCGAATTCTAAGAGGAGAAAGTGGGTAGAAGGAGGAAAGCAGTAGACACCTTGTTTTTAAATGTTCCCAGCCCTCCTGTCTCTCATTCTGAGGAAGGCAAGAGCAGCAGCAGCAGCTCAGGGCTCTGAACCATGCTCTCTTGTGTGGTGTAGACATGCCCACGCCTCCACAGGCAAGAAGCTTGTTAGTCATAGGAAACTCCTTTCCCATTAAAATTATTAGTGAATGTTGTTTTCAGCCTTAATTTCATTGTATGTTGAAATCCACTGAGAAGAGAGGGAGATATATATATGTAGTTTGGAAAATAGAGGGGGTTTTGTTATTTATTTAATGCGAGATTGTTCAGATTTCTGTGTGAATATAGCATATGTCTTGTACTTGCTTAGAAAATACAGGTGTGGTTCCTCTAACTTTTTCTTGGCAAACAAGTCTGTTTAGGAAGTTCTTCTCCCCCCCCCCCCCCCCCCCCCCCCCCAACTCCACCCTCCTACAGTTTGCCACCCCCCCACCACCACCCCAGTGTACTGGTACAACTGTTTGTATATCTGCATTTTGGATTCAATTACTGGAATACCATGGGTTTGGGTTGTTTGATTTGGTTTGGTTTTGGAGGATGGAATGCTATTTTTAGCTTGGATTGTTTCATTAATCCAATTTATAGTATAACGCTGTCAAAAGTCCTATTATCCTAGCTGAGGGGCAGCAGAGGAGGAACACAGAGCAACAGCAAGGATGAGTGCCTGGGGAAACGACCTGTGAAACTCCCTTTGTTGCCAAAGAAAAGGTACATGAACCTCAGCCTTGGTGTCTTCTTGCTGCTTGTCTGTCAACTTGTGTTTCTCTTCTTGGGCCTGTGGATGTAGATAGTGTTGAGGAATGCTGATTTACTCATTTGCTGAACAGAGCACAGTAGTTCTGGATGGTTATCACCATAATGCCAGGGAACTGATACAGAATTATGATAGAGGAGTTTGAGTGACTTCTCAAAACTGTTGCATCTTGTAAATGCTTTATCCTTGCAGAGAGTAAATGCTCCTTGCAGAGCTTCTGCTTACTAGTTACACTGTCGTGTAACTTTAAATTGGCCTTTCTGCAATGTTAGGTATTGGGTAGGTGTTAATTGGTAAAATAAAGATTAACCTCACTGTGACCTTGGAATTTAGTAAGGAGAAAGGAAGTGCTGGTCTCTTGTCTGAAGGCAGGGAAGTAGCCTGGGAATTGTATAGGCCTTTAGTTAAGCAAGTTAAGCATTTTTATTTGGGGAAGTGTGTACAGGCTACCTGTCTTCATGTCTTGGTGCTGTATGTGTTGCATCAAATGTAGAGGTTACAGTAGCAAAAATGTGCAGATACGATATTTACACTTTTTCTGTTCCATAGCGAACTCTGTTTACATGTATGAGAGATCTTTTTATTATTTATGTGCCTCAGCCTAAATTAAGCCATCTCTATTTGTGTTGAATAATATTTTACTTTGGATTTTATACAGCAAAGCATGTCAGCACATGTTGGAGTGCTTTGCTAAATCAAACTCTCTGTGAGAACCCTGTTTATTTCATTTGGTTTTACCACAGTCCATAGATGTTCGGAGGTACTGTCCTTCCTTACGTTGCAGTCTGTTTGGATACTGTGGCAGAAATATCTGGTAAGATAGATCTTTGTTACTGCTCTCAAGTTTAACCTGGGATCATTATGACTTTTTAGCCTTGCCCTGGTCGTCTTGAAGAAAAAACACGTATTGTAAAGAAGTTACTTTCAAAAGCACTGTTGGCCTAGTTCTGCTGGCAATGGAGTTTAAGGGAGTTTCATTCTGAGCAAAAGTTTCATGATTACTTTATTATAGAATAATATAGTAAGTTATTTTCAAAAGTGGTTAGTAATACTGGGTGCCTCAGCTTCTTTGTGCCCACTCTGAGATGACTCTGTTTTCAGAATGTGCAACACCCACTCGCTGGAAATGCTGGCCCCTTGAGATGTTTCAGACTGGGCATTCAGCAACTGAGATGTTTCAGAGTGGCCATTCAGACCCTGCACGGTCTGTTTCTCTTGAAATTCTGACTCTCTCTACAATATAATGTACTGGGTTTAATTTCCATGGGACTGGCAGGAGGCTCCAGGGTCACTGAATCTTGTCTCTTCCCATTTCAGACTGTCATAGCCTACAGCAAAATGGCTTGTAACACAAGATGAGGGTTTTTTTTGTCATGAGTAGTCTGTAATCTAAAAGACACTCTTGGCTCATCTTACTCTAAAAAAAAAAAAAAAAGCATGGAGAAATGGATAATTGAAGATTTTTTCAGTTACTTAGTGAGTAAAACAAATGTTTAAAGCCAGACTGAAAAGCACTGCCCTTTCCTTTCCAAAATAAAACCTTAGAAGACTTTACTCAGGTACAGCAAAATGCTTGACCTAAATCCAAGTATTGTAGTTTGATTTGCAATTTCTTAACAGATAGAAAATACGATGAAACTTTAGAAATTATTCACAAGTGATAGTTCTTGTGCAACTGTGGGCATAGTCAACTAAGTGTTCTTCTGTGCTGGTCTTTCCTTTACAAGCTCTAGGTAGTCCTGTCTCCCACACTCCTCTCACTTTTATTCCTTCTACTCAGATTTTTTCTTTGATAGAATATAGGAAACTAAAATTCAACTTCTTTCATGACTTGAGAGGACTTGAACTTGACGTGACTTTCAACCATCTACCAGAAGAATGGTTTAGAGACAAGGTTATTGGTTATTGAGTAATACAGAATCACAGAATGGTTGAGGTTGGAATGGACCTCTGGAGGTCATCTTTCCAACCCCCATGTTCAAGCAGGGTCACCTAGAGTAGGGTTCTTTCATTGATGTAATTTCATTTTGTAAGACATACCTACTTTTCACTGGAGTGCTGGTATCTAAGGGAAGGTATTGGTCTGTGGAATCACTCATGAATGCTCAGTCTTGTAACTCCATGTGTATGAAAGCACTCTGTGCAAGCAGAATGGCTTTGTTAGGGGACAGTGAGGGACATCCAGCTTGAAATAATCTACAGCCCAGTTAAGACATTTCCTGAGAAGTTGGAGGTTTCTTTAGGACTAGCCTCAGTAGTAAGTAACTTCTGACTGTTACATGGAGGGAAATTTTGCAATTGCTGTCCTAAGTTCCCCTTTATTCCACCAATTGCCATTCCCTGTATGATTGCTGGCCCTATAACAAGCAATAATTTTTCTTCTCTTATGAACTGCAGTGGTTAGTTCCCTATCCAAAGGGCTCCATGGAGATTTTGGGGCATTCTACTTTCAACCATTTCTCTGAAGGACATCTGCATTCAGGAGATTAAATTGGTTTTCTCCAGTCTTTTGCTGTTCCTTTGATTGGCTTCTAATTTATTCTGGTTTAGAATTTTCTGTCCTAGCATTCTGCTCTTTTTGCAGCCTAATAGATAAAGTCTGTTACAGGTCAGGGAGAGTGAAGAGTTTTCTGAGGAGCTGTCCATGTATCTGCAGGAGAAAATGTGAAGATGCATCCTCAGCACTGCAGAAGCAGTCAGTCTCTTGTTTCGGTATGGAGTACCGTGGTAGGGTTCAAGTATCTCTAGACAGAGGAGGGCAATAAGACAGTGATCTACATAGGGGTCTGTGTCCTCTCACTACCATCTAGACAGTAGAGGGACACCTTGCTACTGTTTACTCCAAGTGTTTTGTGAATCTGTTTGTAAAGACTGTGGGTTCATTGGTAGTTTTTTTCAACATGTATTGTCCAACTTGAATTACTAACAGTTTTGAGTAGACCAAAATTGGGGTGGCAGGGAGGTGTCTTAGCACTTTCAGTTTTGAAAATGAAGTACTTGCTAAAAGCAACAACAAAAATGCTTAGCTGTATCCTGAATTAAGAACGTACATTCTCCTCCAGAAGATGGAACTAAATCAAGGAGTTGGGGAGCTTGTGTTCCTTTGCTGTCAGCAGTAACTTGAAACCTGCTGGCAAAGTGTGTATTTTATCTGCTGCTGGTGCATACAAAGACAACTGCCTACTACTGCTGTTGCTATTGGCTCAAGTGACAAATACTTGTGTTATGTGTGTTTTAAAAGTCTGAAATCTACTGTCAAAGTTTGTGGTCAAGGGTATACCATTCCTCTTCTGCCTCGAATGATGGGAGAGCCTGATAGAAAAAACCAGCGTGTAGCCTTGAAATTCAAAACAACCTAATATGTAGTGCAAGAGGTAGACCTGACAATGTTCTGTTTTCTTGAAATGGAAAATTTGAATTTTGTTAGCCAATACTATAAAAATACAAGAGTATATATATATATATATATATACACATATATATATATGTTAATCCATGTTGTTTGTGCTTAAGTGTTCATTTTAAGTACTGTTATATTTGTAGGCTTAGAGCCTTCCTGTAATTTCATGGTATTCCAAACTATTTTGTGTTTGAGATAGTCTGCGGTGGAAGTGAACGCTTATTTGAATTGCTGTATACTGGCTGCAGGACAGCTCTAATACCCTACATAAGCAAATACTGATGTTGTAACTTTTGCACAGAAAAAGAGGTAGTTGTAAAAAATCTTTAGAAATTCTGCTAACTCATGGATGTATACAGGGAACTAAAGTAAATATGAACTCAGATGTTAGAAGGAAATGCAAGTTTTGGATAAATGGGTGGCATTTTAGATGAGTGTTAATATAGGAAGTTTTAAACCAATGCTGACTTGTCTCTATCCTGTTATTGCAACTTTTGTTTTAACACTGTGGGGTTCATGATACGTAATCCAGCCCTGATCAGTTAGAGTTTGAATCAGCAGTAAGGCACCTGAGCATGGTCAGTTTGGCCTCTTGCTGAGACTTTTGCTAGTCTTTTTATGTAATTTTGTTATTTAATAGTCAGGGAGACTTTTCAGAATAATATCCCTGTTTATATTATAAAAAGAGATCATAAAGTTATGCAAGCTGGGATTCATAATCATGAAATGCATATATTCAGCCAGCTAACTTTAACATGATGCACATGAGCCTTTGAAAATGAAAATTATGGCCTTGAACTGGACTTTCTGTGAGTAAAAGATGTAATATTGCAAAATGTATAATCTCTGGGTGGTGAGGGTAAGGACTTGTGGAGAAATGCTTACTAAACTCAACATATTTAGCCTAGATAACAAGGAGACTTAAGTACAGTATGCAACTTTGATGGTATTTTGTGGCAGTAGCTAAAAGCATATGCAAAGAGTTTGGAATGCATTCCTTAGATATGAATTAGAAACAAGATTAGGATAAATTTTGATTAGATAATAGAAGGGCACTGATCCAGCACTTGTAAAGCATTTGATTTTGGTGTTGAGCTAGGTTGCTGACCTGCAGAATGCAAGGTTTGAGTACTTTGGAGAGTTAGCTGGCTTTGTAGCTGGAGTCTGGCTGGAGGGTGTTCAGCAGATAATGTGGTCACAGTCTGCTGGAAGAGAGGCAGTGCCTTGAATTTCTTTACCATGAATCTCCACTGCCTTCCTCACAACTGAAATAAAAGTAGCAGTGGGGCTTGCAGAGTGGATGATGGCCAGTGCCTTTTGAATCTTTCAAAAGCCTGATATGGTTTTGATTCTTCTTGATATTATAGGGCTGTTAAACGAATGGGTTGGTGGGTTTTGGGAGAGTGAGTTGTGGGATGGTGTGAAGAGAGAGAAGTCTTTTTTTTCTAATTTCTTGTTCCCTAGTAAGATCAGGTCAGCTGATGCGCTTTGATCAGTCTATGGTGGAGTCTTGTAAGGAAACACTGAAGGTGCTGGGATCCCTGCCTTGGAGAGTTGTAAAACTTTACATCCCCATACAGTCAGCCACAGCTTTGCATCATGTCCTCCCAAGCTCTGCTCTGCATCAGCTCCTTACCAGGGAGGGGCAGAAGTGCTCTTAGCTCATCGGGGAAAGGGAGTGTGGTGGGAGCAGAGGAGCCATGCACAGCGGGTTATTGCAGTGTGTTAATGTGGGACAAGAAGAGTTTTTTAAAGGCAATTAGAATAGCCTGTAATGTAAGTCTTCTTTTAAATCTTGTTTAGGAGATGGGGAAATGAGTGGCTGGGAACAACATGGGAGATTTCCTCTTAGCTCTCAGCATCTTGGACTATGGATTGAACTGCAAATAGAAAATGGACTCTAGTATCTGTCAAAAGGCAGAAATAGGGGATGGACAACTGACCTGTATACAGTCCTTCAGATCTATCTTTATGTCCATAGTGCCTTCAAGGGTAAGCTGTGATCATGCATTAGTGCTGCTTTCAGCAGTTTCCCGGCATATATAACATACTTCATATTCATGAAAGATCGGCAACAGGGAAACTGCAGTGAACATCACTGAGCCTCAAAACAGGCTGGTGGATGGGTGGAATAGTCAGTACGTGAAGAATGTAGGGCAGGATGTAGTTAACAGATAATGTCCCTCTTGCCTGAGCTGTGTTCTACCTCTCTGAGCTTTATTCTAATACATCTTTCAAGTTGCAACATTATCATTCTTTACCTAAAGCTTTTTTTAACTTTTAGGAAAGATGGCGTTAATACAGCTCTCTTGGTGCTTAACAAGGCACTTCTCTTCCACTAAAAGAAAGATTTGGGCCACTGTAGTTTCTTTGTGTTGTGGATATGATTCATTTTGGCCATGGGAGGAGAATGACAGTTACTTGCTACACAAACCTTTCCTGTGATTCATGGAGTGCCATTTGTGTCAGCCTTGAAGGAGGCACTTCATATGCTTCCTAGCAGGAAGGAAAAAGAGCATGATCATAGTTACCAGATAGGATATGGAAATTGGGTGGGAGGGAAGGGAAAGGGGAGAGGGAAACGCTGATTATTCAGAAGAAAGTTGCAGGAATGCCAAGATTCTGTCTGCAATATCCATTCATCTACTTAATGAAAAATGGATACATACCAAGCCTATATATAATTAAGAGAAACATCATGACTGGAATTGCCATGTTCACAAAATAATATGACTTATGTAACTTTTTTGTGTAAATATATCTTAGCGCTTTTCCTTCTGTCTCCTGGATCCATCACTGTTTCATATGGTATGAAGTGCCTATCCCTGAGTGATGTGTTTCAGCAACAGTTTCAGGTTTTACTCGCAAGCTATGATGGTCGTATACAATGCTTTATGTTAGCTTTCTGCAGACAGATTTTTGTGCTCTAACATACCAGTATAGTTAGCAACTTAGGAAGTTTTTCTACTTTGCTTCACAAAAAAGTAATTAAAAACCCTATACTACAATTTTCTTCTTAAAAATAACAGCACAGAAATCAAATGGCTACTGAAACTGCTTGTAAAGAAGAATACTCCATTAAATGACAACTCCTAATGCTGCACGGCAGACTTTGGGGCTCTCTTCACAGCTTCCAGCTGCTTCCAGCTGTTTTCTCTATACTTGCAAACTGCAGGGTAGGAATAAATGGGATAGAAGTGGAAACTTATGTTTCCTAATTTCTTAATTTCCTAAATGGGTCAGGGGCTTGTGGCTGGCTGTCCTTGCGCAGTTGGCAGTATTTGGTGTGGTACATGCACCTGCGTCAGGAGATACAGCTGTGGCTGTGCAGCCCTTGTAGCATCTCCAAAGAGTCCGTATCTAGCTAAGCAGATGCACAGCAACATTAGAATGGGAAAGCAGAGGTGTAGTTAGAGATGAAAGGAGTGAAATTAGGAGGAATGCAGAGGAGAATAAAAGTGGATGTGAATTACTAAGCACATGTCCTGTATTCATTTATTTTCACTGGCAATTAAAATTTTACTGCTTGATTCACCAATGCTATTCAGTCTTCCATTATTTTCCGTGTTATAAAATGCTGGCTGTTTTGATTTTGCAGTAGCTATGTTTATTGGGGATAAGGGGCCTAATTATAGCTGTGAACTATACTGTACTGAGAGGGCATTTAAGTTTCTTCTGACTATTTCTGAGGCAATGTGATGAGTCATGAAATATAACTTTTGCAGAAAATATCCTGATTGCCTAATGACTAGGTGTTGGTAGATGAAATTGCACACACTCTCTCTTGTTCACATGAAACCAGGGAAGTATCTTTCTGAATAAGCTGTTTGTTCAAGTTACCCAAGAAATGTCAAGGTTTACAGTTGCAAAATAGGAAAAAAGTATGTTTGAGGAGCTTGAAAACACCTGCTGTGCCTTACAGATGCTTTAGAAATTCACATTGTTAATACCTGTCTTCATATCTGTAAAGAAAAAATGCTGCCTGAAAGTAATACAACTGATCATCCATGTACAAAATATTTTGTTTTGCAGATGATGTAGAGGATGTTAAGAGTATGGAAGATGTCATGTTAGAATATGCTGCCATGGACAGAGAACTTAATCATTATATGAGAGCAGTTGAAGAAACGGTGAATCAGGTAAACTGCCACTTCTATTAAAGTTATGTAAACATATCCTTATTTAAATATTATCTTTTAATAGAAACAAATGTTACATTAAAACAGTGCGTAGTAGATAGATCTTTCACAGGTATAAAATATGGAAATAGCCAGTACAACTATTAATTTTTCTTCCTAACTCACATGTGGTGTAATAGAGTTCCTCACCAAAACCAATCCCCACCAAACTCTTGCACGGGTTGGAACATGGGATGAATGGTGCTTTGGGAATGACAGGACGGTGCAGTTAAGACGCCATAGTCTCAGGTGATACTTGCTTCACGTATTGCAGAAGATGGAAGCTGTGCAGTGAACGAGGCAGCTCATTTCAGGCAGAAGCAAGCGGCAGTGGTGTGGGAACTGATGGAGCCTGGTTTCCAGAGCTTTCCTGCCACATGAATTTGATGGTGCTTAATAAAGAGTGAGCTTGTTAGCTGTTCGCTCAGTTAACCAGGGTCTCGTTCGCTCCCTGACCCCCCATTTCGGCAAGAGCTGTCGCCTTTCGGGAGGTCCGGGGGGGTTCTAGCTCGGCGCTGAGCGCCGCCGCGTTGCGCAACAGGTGCCGCGGCAGTGGGGCTGCCCGCCCGCCGCAAGGCTTGCCCGAGCTCCTTTTCGCTGCCGAGCCGGGCTCGGCGGGGATCGCCGCGGGTTCGGCACGGAACACCAGCGTTCCGAGGGCCTCTGCCTCGCTGCCGTTGGCGGGCGGAAGGCGGCGTCGAACCGAGCCGGGGCTGTCCCCGCCGCGCCCCCAGGGCCGGAGCGCGGCGAGGGCCCAGGGCCGGGCCGGGCCGGGCCGGGCGGGGCCGGGGCGCGGCGGCAGCCATGGCCGCCAGGGGGCGCCGCGGTTGCGTTGCCCGCGGGCCGAGCTCTGCGGCGGCCGGGCCGGGCCGGGCCGGGCCTGCGCAGCGCCTCTGCCCCCCACACGCCCCTCCCGCTCCGGCCGTGTCTCCTCTTCGCGCACCATTACGGCCCTGCCAGCGCCCTTCGTTCGCTGTCCCTCGCTCTCGGACTCCGCGGAGCGCTCGGCTCTGTAACTTTGATACCCCGATTCCCGCGCGCACTCGCGCTGGCCCTGGCCGCTCTCTTAAAACGGCGCCTTAGTTTTCTCTCTCTGATCATCGCAGCCTGGCCATTAGCAAGCAAAGTATTGGAAGCGTGGGCTCCACAGCAGCGCCAGACATTGAAAGAGTCAATTGCAGTGCGGTCTGTACTTCATGGCTTCGGGTTTTGGGCCACATCATGCTTGGAGAACTCAACTTCCTAAGTAGCCTATTTTAGTGTCTGCAGATAGGCTTTTAGGTGACAGTTTTCTATGGATTTCTCTAGAAAAGACAAAAGCACCTCCCCGATTTCCCTTTGAGATGTCAAATCTGTGTTTCAGAGCATGAAGGCTGTAGAGCTTTTCAATTAAACAACTCTTGCTATTATCTTGCTATTGTTTTTTTGCTATTTTTAAAACAGAAACAGGAGAGCAAAGCAATGCATTTTTCACGAGTTGTATTCTGAGAAATGCCTACGTGGTTTTTATTTTGTAGACAGGTTTTCCTTTCATTTTTAAAATCGCTCTGAGTCAGATGCTTGACTGAAAAATCTTCATTCAAATAATTAAATATTACATGTTTAAAGGGAGTTGAAAACTAGGTCTACATCAGCGAATGTTGGACAGCATTAAATACAGTCACTGTTCCCCATGCAGTCTTTAAATATAAATTTCAACTCAGGTGTCACCGTAATTGCAGACCCTTCTAGTTTGTATTTGTCAGAAACTGGATGGATTAGAACTTCTTCCTTTTATTTGGAATATTCATGATTTTTAAAGCTTTCCTAGTAAAACCTAACACAGTCCCCACATCATTAGTGATTAATGGTGTATACCCAGACTTGAGTGAAACATGGTAGGTTTATATTTTGATTGTAAGCTATTAACTAATTGATGTCTTATAATAGGAATTTCAAGTCTTTTTCAACAATGTAACTTCTTTAATTATTCCTGCGTATCAGCAAAATACTTTTGTCATCTTTAGGAATATAAAGACTAAGCCTATGCCTTCACCAACGCAGCACTCAAATCCTGTTTACTTCAGATGCGTTCATTCATGATCTTTGAAGTTAAGTACAGGTTTAACTGCTGACTGAAGTGAAGATATTTTTGTGGGTTTAGGCAGGGCAATGATACCTTCATGATTTTTAGGGCTGGATTCATCAGCATCTGTTGTGCGTATATCTGTGCTTGTGTGGGGAAAAAAAAAAAAAAAAGTCCCGGAAGGGTTGGTTTTCATTTTTTCCCCTTTTTTTCCATAATGTTGCTCATTTATATTGTGTCAGAGTCCTTGCTTTGCAAAACAGGCTCCTTCCCTGTTCATTCATTTCCAACTTTTTAAAAATGCAGCTCCAAGACATTTAACACATTTAAAGTTTATGTGGATTATAAAGTCAGTAATGGCTAATCTATTAGCCTCTAGCCACACTTCTCCTTTCTGTGTTTCCTACCTCGCTCTAGGGAATTTTCTGTACTTTCCACTGCTAGCATCCCAAACAAACCTTTCAGCTTAAGAGAAAGAAATGTATATAAGCTTCTGCAGTAGAACAGAGATACAATCTGTTCTCTAAAAAATAACAGCTTTGTTTTGGAGGATAGCAACATGCCATGCCTCTAGAACCGCACAGCGTATCTCCAGTTACCTGTCAGAGACAATTTAAAATCTGCTTCTGCAAAACAGATGCTGTTGCTGAATTTAGGAGCACACCTGGAGGTAGCTACAGAAAGGCTTGGGTTTAACATAGTGGACTCCACTGGCTTGCTCCCTGGTTCCATCTGAATTCCTTACCTGAGGGCTTTCTCTCGGGAGTTGCAGTAGGTCATTCATTTTCACAAGCAGACTGTTTTTCATATACAGTGTTAACAGTATTTGTCTCGTTCTGCAAAACACATTTTATCTCATTATTTTGTGAGCTTGTATGTTGTCATTTTTTCTGGTCTGTAGTTTCTTCATACAGCAGTGAATCTGAAAGTATGTTATAGTCAGTTTCACCTTCTAACGACCTGATTGTAGTGAAATGTCTAACTGGAAGTTAGCAAGATAAGGAGACAGCGGCAGTTAAAATTCCTGATGTATTATTTTATTACGTGTACCTTTAAATGACATTGACAAAAAGATTATATTGTGCAACATAAGTATGTAATGTAAATAACTAGGAACTAGCATGAGATATAGTCACATGTATTTAAAAGCCAGGTTTTTTGTTGATTTAGGCTGCAGTAGGTGGAATGCAGAAGGTGAAACGTACCAGCATCCTCTTCTGGTTGAATCAGCAGCCTGTTGAGCAAGAAATGAGCAATTGAATCACAGTGTTTCCAACAATAGGCTGTGGGAAATCCTTTGTTTGTGGAAACTCCCTGTGCCACTGGATTTTCTTGTACCTGTGTAATGACTGGACCCATACTGCTGCTTCTTTTTTCATTTTTAACGGGTATTTTAAAATAGGTTAGTCAATATTCAGGTCCTTTCCATACAAAGTCTGGACAGCAGTCTTATTTTTAGTGTAACAACAGAAGACTGATGGAGCTCAAGTATCTCTTGTAGACTTCTTTATACTCTTGAAGTGGAGCCAGGCGGTTGGGACCCAGGCTGACAGCCAATTCAAGTGTCCCCTACTCTGGGAGAGCTCTCAAGTGGCCAGACTGCCAGAGTATTGTGCCTCTTTCTCACTCCCACTCTGCTCTCTAGATTAGCAGAGGTGTTGATGGTGGACTATCTATGATCACTGTCTTGTTTTTTCGAGTGTTTGCCTTGTTTGGGACTGTAAAAGCTAGGGTAAATTTTCTGAAGTTCCCAGACTTCTCTAAATAAAATGAATCACAGTGTTTTGTAGATTGAGCTAGAGAACCAGGGAAACACAACTAACTTTCTAATGTTGCATTATTCCTGCTTCTTGTCTTCTCCTGCAGGGAAAGAGAACCTGGGCTATTTCTTTTTTTTTTTTTTTTTTGCAGGTGAGAGCAAAGTGTTGCATGTACTAGTGGCATCTCTGGCAAAGATTGCTTAGTACTTCCTCTTGTAAGTTACTGCTTTGCCAAACATCAGTTACTTATCTTGCTTGAATTGTGTCTGCCTTTTGCTAAGCCTGAGAATTGTGAGGGAGGATAGAATCTAAACCAGAGTGAGGTGGAAGGAAAACATAGGAGATGTGTTTAAGAAAAAAATTAAGAGTCATGTTAAGGAAGAACTGGGGGTGGGAAGAGGCAGATGGAAAGGTGACGGACCTGGGTTTGGAAAGTCATGAGGTCATATAGACAGCTGGGGAAGAGACTGGTTAAGAGGGTGGTGTTAAGCTGGAAGAAAAATATGGAAATATTAGAAGTTGTGTTGGTGCTTGGGTTTCATCCTTCTGTTACAGCTTTCCCATGTTGTTTTAGATGAGTAATTTCTATCACTATCAGTGGCTGCTGACATCTTTGTTTTCTGATTGTCCTGCATGGAAACTGATTTGAACAATTATAACTGTAAATTAGATCAAAAATAATTATCGTTTGAACACAGAAAGTGAAATTAAACATGTTCTTTGCTGGGTTTTATCGCTAAAACTACACACAACTGATGCATGTGTGAGTCTTGCATAGGGTTTGAAGTCTGGATGGGTGGGTCATCCATGCCTGTGTGACTTCACACCTTGTCAAAAGTTCAGTCTTCCTTTGGCAAAGATGAGGAGTGTACTATGTTTGTCCTACAAGAGTGGTTTCATCTCTACAGAATATACAGGAGCTACTCTTACATTTATTTTTTTACTTTTGATAATAGTTCTCTTTAGACTAGTAAATTCATTGGGCAGGGGATAGGAGGGCGTGTTCACTTGCTTAGTAATTTAGAGCAGATTACTTAGTATTGGGGTCTGTTATCTTCATGGCCAAGTGTATAGATTTTAATCCTGCAGAGGAATAATTCCATTCAGTGATGCAGGTCATATTCATTCCAAGTGTGCAGCTCGTGAGTTATCTAAGGAGCATCTGCAGGAAAAGAAATAATCCTATTTAAAACTGCTGTGCAGGAAAGTCCATGGCTTATGTTTGACTTGCAAACTATTTATAAGAATTCCAGTTTCTTTGCTTAAAACTTATAATATAATTCTCCAGTGGCTTAGACAGTCATTCTTGGTCTCAGAAAAACGAAAGGGATCTTTGTTACCCAGGCTCTGCCAGCATAGCCGTGTTGGCCACAGGTCCTACTGGAGAAGGTTCTGCCAATATATCCAAGTCGTATTTTTTGACAAAGCAAACTAAACTAACAAAACACTTTCTGTAGTGGTAGCTCCATCTGGAATGTGGATTTTGAAGGAACAGCAAGGTCAACTGAGGGATGTGATTCCACCCAGCTCCCATCCTCCTTGGTGGCACAGCTATGGCAACAGAACTAATGTGATGATCAAGTCCAGTCTGTGTGGCAGGCAGTGACAGTGTCATCAGTGACCTCTGCTGCTTGTTAGAGACAGGGCTGTGCTTCAAAATCAGATTGTCACTTAATTGTCTGTAGGGCTAAATAACAGGAAGACTATGAATCCTGTGGGATTCATGTTTTTTAGCTGATTCAGGACTCTGCCAGTGACTGGCACTGTGCTACCCATTACAGTACTGTCAGTGAAACAATTCTTACATGGAACTTGCTAGTTTCATGGAACAAACAGCCTTATTTGGTGCTGATGCTTTCTTAATGAGCACTTTACTCTTCTTTTCTTCTTGCTGTGCTGTCATGACAGCATGTTTTAGGGCAAAATCCACTGATGATATCCGTATCTGCAACTGTGACCTTACTGTTCCAGCTGAGTTCAGAGCATTTTCTCTGATACGTGCAGTGCATCAGTGTTTCTTGATTTTGAAATCTTCTGTGCTAACCATGAAAATTTTGAGACCTTCTTTTCATCAAAAAAAATCCTCTGCCACACAGAAATAGCTCAGGAAGATGTCTGCTACCATGAAAATGTAGCGATTTAGTGAAATAGATACATCTTTTCTTGGGCTGGTAGGAAAAAATAAAAGAGCTATTGTAGGCTTTCACTGCATTTATTCTGTCTATAAATTTAGAAGCTAGTGAATCTTGAAGTTTGTTTATAGTGTATTGAAGTGCACCATCAGGAGTAACAAGTCAATCCCCTGGTGAAAGACACTGTGACTCTGCGGTGTCCTCTCTCCCATCAGAGAGTAAATAGATTTCTGGACAACTTGGTTCGTCTTTAAAGTTTTCGTTAACAGTTTATGTCTTCTTGGCCATTATTGAGGTACCTTGAATGCTAACTGGAATTGCTCTTTACTGCTTGTTTACTTGCTGTCTACTAATGAAGCCACTTCTGACTTCAGAATAAGCAGAATATGGACACTGGATCAAATGCTTATCATGACTTGGGGAGGATAGTAGAGGAAAACAATATGTGACTCTATGGTTACACCTCTGCATATACAGAATGCCATAGGGCTTACTAAAACTTTCACAGGCAAACTTAATTCTGGCATTTACTAACTATGGCGTTCTTAACATTTTGAAGTTTCTTCAGTGCAATTTGATACAATTTATAATCAATAGTGTAATGTTTGCTCTGTCCTACCGCCATCTCCAAACAGTAATTCAAACTGTTGTAGGCATGTACTCCGTTTCCTGTAGAAACTGGGACAAGGGTGGATTTCAACACGTTTCTAATATTTACTTTTTAATATTTACTTTACTTTTTTGTGTCTGTCTCTGTATGTGTTGGGCTAAACATTTGATGGAAGCTGCTTGTTTATTTTCCCAGAATTAGTAAGCTATGTGTATAGTTCACTACAGTAATACATTAGAGGCCACATTTGATGAGCTGCAATAAAAGTATTTTTTTTTAGTGAGCAGTATATAAAGAAGTAGGAGTAGTGTTTTATTTTATGTGGGTTATATAGCACATACTCAGTAGTGTGTCTCAGTGTCTCATAGCAAGCATAAAAAATGTGTCCTGCTTTTTTGGAGACTAAATCCTGGAAATCCTTGCACACAAACATAGATTTATTTGACTTCACTGCAGTTACTTACATTTGTCAAGCTAAACATTTTCCTAAATATTTGCAGTGTCAACACTGTAGCTGCTGAAATGGACCTTGGCTTGTATGGGTAGCAGTGGGGCAGCAGGGGCCACAGCTGGTTAGCAGAGCTAGGATTTGGGTGAAATGTTCTGCATTTAGGACCATCACATGAAACTGGGAGCTCCATAGACAGGGTGGCAGCAGGGATAGTATTTAGAACAAATGTGCCAAAGAAATCCTCAGAACCCCATTGTAATTTAAAAACTGTGTCTGTTATGTTGGGCAGCAGGGCTGCCCAGTAGGTAGCAACCTAGCCTGGGATTAAGGAGGACTGAATACTATTTTCAGGTCTACTAGCAGCCAGTGTGGTTGACCTTGACAAATTGTTTCACTCTGCGCCTTGGGCTATGGTCCCATGTTCATTAATACTACTTTTGTGCGGGACCAAATCACCTCGTAGCACATTCTCATCAAGTAAGCCAGATCACATGATACCGTGTGTTTACGCTGGCTGTATGCCGGTTGCAGAAGGACAGACACTACCTGATGGAGCATAACTCTGTGCAAAATTAGAATTGGCAGAGTGGGTTGCACTTAATCAGTGCGTCATGCAGCTGTGGTGGTTTTGATCTTGTACTAGACATACTGAAACTGAATTTACTATCTAGTGCAACCACGATCCCAGTCATGTGGACAGCATCTCATATCTCTGTCTGTAGAGAGATTTATTTTATTTCTACCTGAAGATTTCACAGCAATTTGAATTTGTTTTTTAAATTATTTTATTTTAATACTAAGGATTGTAATTGGCAGTCTGAACTGTTTCTGGAATTTCAAAGGTCAGAACAGAGAGCAAGTGAAAGTCTCCGTGGTTTGGATCCCTGCTTTTCTAGGCAATGTCTGCATTTCAGACTCAACACGAGTTAACTCTGTCTGGCTTAGTTTAGCCTAGAGGAAGAAGATAAAATTATGAAATGTAATGAAATCAGTAGGTGTTGAGGTGGATAGCCAGTGCAAATTAAAAGGCCATCTTAATCTCAAATCATGGATTTTATTTTTTTTTTGTTGATGAAACTTGTTACTGGAAGCACTGGAGTTGTAGTTTCAGTTGATCAGTAGTGAAAATAGTTTTTCAGATTAACCATCTCATCTAGAAAGCTCCTGCTGACAGTCCAAGGATTTAAATGCTGGGGCCAGGAGGTGGGGGAGAGTGCTAAAGGCTGGATGCTTCTCAGCAGCAGGGGTTTTGACTTGAAATTAATTTCTCCTGTTAATTGAACACACCCAAGTTGATCAGTGTCTTTGGGGAGGCAGTTCTGGAATTCCTTCCATAAAATGTCTCTCTCCAAGTGTTCAGTGTTGTTTTAATTACTGTAATTGTTTCCAGAAATTATATATGTAAGTTGTTTTTTTTTTAATATTCCTCCCCCAAAAGTTATAACGCTAGGTCACTCCTTTAAAAACATTTACTCTTTCTCCTAGTATGTTTTTTAACTGACCTTATCAATAAAAATGCTCAGTTATACAGATTTTCCCTCTACAAAATTCTTAGCAGCTTCATAATGAATCACAGATAAAATGTTGCCTACAGCATTAACCAGATCACACTTTTTTTTGTAGCTGCTACTACCATGAATTAGTTTTTGTTAAAGAATTTCAGTTAAGAAGAAGTTAGTAGAAGTTGCTACTCTCATTCCTAGCTTTCTCATAAGTTGTATTATTTGGGACTTTTTCTCACTGAGCTATCCAATACTGGGCATAAGCAGGAGTGTGCATGCAACACGTTACATGTAATTTTGAATGTACCAAATTATTGTGACTTCATAATATGAATTGTTCTGAATGTTCTAACTTTTACAGAACTGCATATTTAGTGCCTTTGTTAAAATGGAAAGAACTGAAGGTTTGTGGAGCACTTCTTTGTTTCAATTTATGAAATTGGGAGTTCAGAAAGCTTTTTGACATTTGTTTCATTAAATTTTATAATGAGTTTCTCATGATTTTTAACACACACACACTCAACCTGTTCTGCAAATGTTGAATTGTCTTTCTCACCTTTCAAATTGCTCCCGTTGATGCAAGGTAGTGCTTTGATTTAAAAGAAGCAGCATGACTTCTTTGTGTTTGTGATTTCTTGCAGTATGTAACTATGCCTATTTTAATGCCTACTAAAGTAAAAAATTGCTTAATAGTACATATGCATTTTATTATCTTTCCAATTTGAGGTAAAGGTTTCAAAAAAGACCTAAAACCTGCCAGAAATCAATTCCAGATGTCACGGTATCTCCAAAATGTGGTCCCATTGTTGGTAACCTACAGTGAGTTACAAACACTGTGCTTGATAATAAGGGTTGGCACGTTGGACTTATTTCTGGGCTCTCATCTTATTTAACTGAGCTCAGTGAATAGCCTGAGTAAGCTGATTTAACAAGCTGAAGGATTTCTTTTATCCTTAGACCTGTATGTTAATACTGACAGTGAATGAAAAATATTTTAAAAGACTTAAGAAAATAAGCGTGTACATCAGATACACTCAAAACTTCCTTGTAAAGTGTAAAGTTCCCACGTTAACATGTACTCACACATACTGTGCCTGATAAATTCCACAAAACCAGAGAAATTAAAAGCTCAGTGAGGTTGCTACTGTTAACTCCTCTGTCTCTTTTCAAATGTTGGTGCCTCACTGCACTGCCACGGCTTCTGTGTGAACAATTCACAGTGTTTATTCAACTAGATACTCATCCTCCGTTCAAAGCTGTTATGATGCTATTTTTTCTCCAGCAGTCTGTTGTGTGGGGAGAGGATAGGATGGTAAGGACTTGGATGCAATGGTGAGTTTATAAGGGTTGCTGGGAAGATGGCAAGTCTAGTAGGGAAAATTTACGGGGTGTGGTTTTGTGGTGTGTGATAATTGTTGCAATGATGAAGTGTGGGCTGTAGATGAAATGTTTCTTCATGGATATTTTTATGCTTAGTTGGAGGTGATCAAGTGATACAGATAAAGGCTGGGCTGCACTAGAGGCAATTTGGTCCATTTTGGTAAAACTGTCTATTGAAACAGGGTGTTTCTGGACATAGCTATTAGCAACCTCACTGTATGCCCTTACACCCTGCTAAACAGCCCCACCTTCATCCACTACTGTTTGTTAAGTTCCACTAACTACTGGAGCCACAGCCCCCATCACCACCTCTTCTCTCTGGAGTCACATTAATTATGTTCAGTTTGATGGGCAGCTCCTCTTCCTCTCCCCTTACTTCCCCTCTTACAGCTTGCTTGGGCTTTAGAATCTCTTTCCTGTCTTCTTTTAACCAAAACCAGAGCTGGCTGTTGTTAGTTGGTGACATGCACTTGGAGAAGACTTGGAGAAGCACTGCCTTTTCTCCCATCCACAGCAGTGCATTGTATCTCTTGGCAGACAAAATCCGACAGAACAGTTGAGATATCCTGTTGAACTGTGTCTTAAGGGAATGTGGCCCATCAGTCAGACTTGCACAGAGCTGCCCCATCAGTTATAACGACGTATGTCTCTGCTAACCCTCTATGAGCTAATTAGACCTGAGTATAGCTAGTCATCCTCTGTAATCTACCAGTTAGGTTTGCATATGCCTGGTCTCCTTCATCAGTCAGGCTTATAAACATATATCAGACAAATCCCATCAACCGGGTTTATATGCAGAGCACAGATAACTGTAGTTGTAATGTGTATTACAGCTCAAAGTGATTTTGCACTCAGCCATTTCAAAACCCCACAAAACTCAAGCCCAAACTCCTTATATTAGTCCCTTCTTATTCAGTATTTATTTGTTAAATTTTTAATAGAAGAACAGTGTTTTACAGTAAGGAGAAAATCCAGCTAAAGCAAAAGCACCTATAGGGTGTCACAGGTGTGGCTTTACTGCTGTTCAAGGAGAAACTGTCAGTTAATTTAGATAGCAGGTGACTGTAATAGCAGTGTGCACAGTCATGGATGGAACAGAAGGGCTTGTTCACAATGTGTCACATAAAAACAAAGAGTCATTTAATGAAATTATCCAGCAGTATGTTTTAAAGCAACAAAAGGCAGTAACTTTTTACACAATGAATAATTACATTGTGGAATTAATTGCCACAGCATGTTATAGAGACCAGAAGCACTAATGGGTTGAAAAAGCTACTAGACAAATTCATGGAAGAAAAACTAATTGACAGCTATTTCATGTAAAGATTAAAATACAGTCACTGTCTTGGGAAATCCCTAAACTACAAGTTGCTATAAGTAGGGAAAGTGTATGGTGGAAACAGGAAGATCTATTTGGCACTCTAGTTATACTCCTGCTCCAGCTTTTTGCTTGTGCCACTGTGAAAGATGAGAATATGTTGGATAGATCTTTGGTCTGATCAGTACTTGCATCTTTATGCAGCAGGAAACAAACTACATAGACTATACAGAGTCCACAAGCACTACTGCATCCTCAAATTTATGTTGACTGGCTACATAGCTTTAGATAAATAACATTTATACTCTGTTTCAGATACATTTTGGAACATAGTTCTATCTAAAAACTACCTTTCACCTCCATAATTTTAATATTTGGAAAGTCTTCAGGGTATCTAATAATTTATCTCTCTGTTCTTACTCATATATTTGATGACTTAAAAAATAAGTAAATGAACAGCTCCTGCTCTGGGCATTGTTACATAATTGAAAAATTCTTAATCTCAAAGCTCACTTCAAATCTCTATCATATAAAACCACACAAACCATTTAATAATTATGTACTAGCAGATAAAATCCAGCTTGAAGTTAGCAGAGCTACACCCACTTGGACCAAAGAAGGGAGGAATCTTCAGCCAGATTATTGTCTTGCAGGCAGTTTTGTTCCTTAATGCCCAAGAAAAACTTAGTAAATTTTTCCAAATAACAAATCTTGCTTGTGATATTGATGGGAGGAGGTGAGCTACAGCTCTGGGTGAGTATCTCATGGGACACCTTCTTATAAATTTGATTTAATTCCAGTTTAAGTACCTGCTCTGATCTCAACCATACCAAATGGGATGGAATGTTTTCCTGGATGGTTAGGTACCATACAGTGTAGTTTTTTACTTACTTTAATAGATCAGAATCTGAAAGTTTTAAAAGCAGTCCTTGAGATTCCTGGATCAGTGAACATAAAAATGCCTTTAATATCCTCATCAACAATGTTATAAACTAGAAAGGTGATCCAACTGGGATTATATATATGGTCAACTAAATTGTGACTATGGGCTGCTTATTACAGGAGATACTGAATAAGAGACAACAAACCATGTCTTATTTTCTAAAAAGTAAAGCACTAAGTTGATAGCACCGTCAGAGACCGTGATTTTATATGCGCTTTCATTACCTGATGAAAGCTTTATTCCATCATTTCTGTAATTCTTCTTCAAGTAGTTTTTGCCTCCCTTAGCCTCCTCGTTATCAGACTAAAAAACCCAGCTGCTTCAACTTCTATCAGTCATGAGCCCATGGCACCTCCCCAGACTTCAGTTTCTCCACATACCTCTTGAAATGGGTAGTCTGACACTGGATGCAGTATTTTAGCTATTGACTAATCAATGCTTCATATAGAGGGCAAGTAACTTCCTTTGTCCTACTGGCCACACTTCCCCTAATGTAGCCGGTATCCAGTTTGCCTTATCAGCAGTGAGAATGTTTCCTCACATTTTGCTTGGTATCTACCATAACCTCCCTGTCCTTTTCAGCAGAGTTGCTACAAAGCCAGTCAGTTCCTAGCATGTACTGATTGATGCATGGGGTTACCCTGCTCCTAGAAAAACTTAAGAATTTTTCTTGTTGAACTTGACATTTCCAGTCCTGAATTTCCTCAAGGTCCTTCCTGATTAAAGCTCTACTGTCAAATACCACTATGTTCGTATTGTCTAGAAGATTGGTAAGAGTGCATTGTGTTTCATCATCCAGGTTGTTGGTGAGAATATTGAACATTTTCAGCCCTACTGTTCACTACTACAGTACTCTGCTTGGTACTGGCTACCAGTTGGATATCAAACCAGTGTTTACTGTGAGTGTTACCCTCTGAGCCCAGCTGTCATGGTAATCTTCAGTCTACCTACCAGACCATTTGATTACATCCACCACTCTCCCCACATCTGCATTTCAGGTCAGTTCATCACATAAGGCAATCAGTTTGATCAAGCATGAACTGCCCTTTGTAAGTCCATGTTGATTGTTGTTGATTACTTTTTTGTTCTCTGCATGTTTGGAGGTGGAATCCAAAAGGATGTGGTATGTAATCTTTCCAGGGGCTGCGGTGAGGCTAACCAGACTGTAGTTGTAGGCAGGACTCCAGGCAGGACTCCTGGAGTCACATCAGCCAACTCTTTCAGCACTTTCAGATTAATCTTGTCTGCCCTCATAGATCTGAATACATCCAGCTGCTTTAACTCATTCCTAACTTGTCATCCCTAACCTCTTCCTTGCCAAACCATCCTGATGCACCTGAAAATCTAGGAGTCAATCTTTGTCTATGAAGATTGAGGCAAAAATGTATTGAGTACTTCAGCCCCTTCCATCTGTATAACCACTAGGTTGTCTCCCCTGTTCATTAACATCCCCACATTTCACCTGAATTTACACAATTCCCTCATGCTGTTCTTCATATCCCTCACTTGCTCTAATTCTAAATGCACTTTGGTTTTCCCAGTTTTGTTCCTAAGTGCCAAAGCAGTGCTTTTTTACTCCTTTTTTGTTGCCTGTTCTTGTTTGCTATATGCTGTCTTTCTGCATTACAGTTCATTAAGAAGCTCCTTGCTTAGTCAAGTGCATCTTTTACTGAAACTTCCAGTCTTCTTGTACAACATGATTATTTGTTCCTGAGCTCTCACTAAGTTTTCTATAAAAATTTAGCACCTATCCTAGGTACCTTTTGCATCAGCTTCCTGGGAGATTTTGCTGAGCCATCTCCTGAATAACCCAAAGTCCACTTTGCATAAAATCCTGAGCCCTAATTCTTCTGCTTACCTTCCCAATCTTCTTCTGCATCCTGAATGCAGTCAGCTTGTGATCACTGCGCCCAAGCTATTGTCTGTGACCACATCTGCCACTTGTTCTTCCTTGTTTGTGCACAGAGGTCACATAGAGTATTACTTTGTTTGGTCTCTCTAGCATTTGCATTAAAAAGTTATCACCAATGCAGTCTAGAAATATCCTGGATTGCTTGCACAATGCTATGGTGCCCACATGGTTGAAATCCCTAATGAGGACCGAGGCTGGTAATCGGGTTGCTTTTGATAGTTGTTTGTAGACAGCCTTACCCGTTTTGTCCCCTTGGGCAAGTGGTGTGTAACAGGCCCCACTGCTACATGGTCAGTGTTGCTTTTGCCTTTGTTTTTGACCAGAAGATTCCTGTCAGATATGTCTCTGGTTTCACAACGGACCTCTGCATAGACAAGGAGATGCTTTGTAAGAAAGTGCAGCTGCCCTTCCTCTTCTGCCTGTTCTCCTTGAACAGCCTCCACAACGCTGTTCTGGTCATGGATGCTATCCCATTTAATCTTTGTGATCCTGATCACATCAGAACTCTCTGACTGTGCATAGACTTCCAGTTCTTCTTGTTTGTTGGCCGGGCTCTGTGTGTTAGCATCCAGACACCTGAGGTAAGCCTCTGCATGCCCTGGCTCCAAGTAGAAATGTATAACTTGTGGCCTTTTCTCACACATACTCATACTTTCTCCTCCCTTCCCTTACCTCTGGGCCAAGTACCTCTTCCTCAGTGAATTTAGTTTAAAGCCATCCTCACTAGAATAGCAAGTCTCTTTACAGAGATGTTTTTCTTGATGTCAGGTGGCTTCCATACCTTCATAACGGTCCATCTTTATTGAATGAGGCATTGTAATCAAAGAAACCAAAGTCTTGCTGGTGACAGCAGCTGTACAAACTGGTTACATTGACTAGAAGGATTGAAGAGAGCACCACTGGGATTTCTGCCTTCTCATGTTTGGTTTGAGCTGTCTGTTCCATTTGAGCTGCTCAGGATTTTCCTTGGCTGTGTTACTTCTGTCCCACAAGGGTTAGCAGCAAGAGGCGGAATTTAGAAAGCTGGTTGAGTGTTGGCAATTCCTCTGCAACATCAGTGATCTAGGTTCTGGACAAGCAGCAGACTCGCTTGGATAATAGGGATGGATGGATTCTTCAGTCTCACACAGGGGAGCATCTGCAGCCACTAATACCAGTGCTTTCTTTAGTACTGGTACTAACCCGAAGACTTAGATCACCACTCAGAATTTTCTCCCTAAACACCCCCTACTATTCCTGAAGCTGTTAGCTAGGCACAGCTGGAGGAGGAAACAGAGCTTTACTCCTGTTACTAGAAGTCACAGGCTTCCAGTTTCCCCCCTCCATAAGTTCGTATCCTCTTCCTGGTCCTTCAGTTATACCTTTCTTCTTAGGATCGTAGAATTGAAACATAGAATTGTTTAGGTTGGAAAAGACCTTTAAGGTAATTGAGTCCAACCATAAACCTAACATTGCCAAGTCCACCACTAAACCATGTCCCTAAGCGACACATCTACACATCTTATAAATACCTCCAGGGGTGTTGACTCCATCATTTCCCTGGCAAGCCTGTCCCAATGTTTGATAACTCTTTTGGTGAAGAAATTTTTCCTAATGTCCAATCTAAACC